>NC_058413.1:94714624-94770621 GCF_002201575.2 Neomonachus schauinslandi
AGTTTATCACAAAGCAGTTGATAACAAATACAGTAGTTATTGTATTAAATGTCTTTGTATCTTCCTTCATTTCTGATGGGAAATTTGGATGGACATAGAATTCTAAGTTCGATAATTTTCTTTTAGTAAGTTGCAAGGCCTTGCTCCCTTGTATTCTAGCCCCTGGGGTGATTATGAGAAATGTGAGGCAGCGTAATGCCCATTTTCCTTCTCTTCAAAGCTTTCGGGGCTCTCTTGGTGCATGGAAATTTCCAGAGACATTCTAGGTATGGCTCTTGTTCTTATTATTGTTATTACTATTGTTATTATTCATCGTAGGTGGTTCCCAGTCAACTCTTTCTGTCTTAAGACAAGTCGTCTTCCCACTGAGATGGTTTCTTCTATCATTTCTCCAACTGCCTCTCCTCCATTTCCTCTGCTGATGTTTCGTCAGAGACAGACGTCGGCAGACATCGGACCTCTCAAGTGGCTCGCTACGTAATTCTTGTCTCTCCGATTTCTATCTCTCGACATTTCTGATATATGTTCTCAAATATTTCCTTGACTTTATTTTTAGGGACCTTTTTTTTTTTAACTCTTGGCAGCTGTGGTGGTTTGAAAATATGTGCACAAATTCTTTGCTACTCCTCTCTCCCTTCAGGGGTGGAGCCTAATTCCTCCCTGCTTGAGTGTGAGCTAGATTTAGGGGCTGGCTTCTAACTTGCTGACATGACAATGTGCGTCCACAGAGACTAAGTCATTAAAGGTATGGGGGCTCCTTTCTTGCTCTCTCTTTTGGATCACATTGGGGGAAGTTGGCTACCACGTCATGGAACATTCAAATAGTTCTATGGAGAAGCCCATACAGTGGGAAGCCAAGGCCTCCTGCAAGGAGCTAAGCCCCTCTGCTACCAGCTACCTGCGTAAACGCAGAAGCACATCTCTGGCCCCAGCTAAGCTTTCGGATGACTGACTGACACCTTGACCGCAACCACAGGAGAGACAGAATTGCCCAGCTAAGCTGCTCTCATGTTCTTCACCCACCAAAAACGTGACATAATATGTATTTTTTGTGTTAAGCTATGAAGTTTTGAGGTAGTTTATCACAAAGCAGTTGATAACAAATACAGTAGTTATTGTATTATATGTAATAGTTATATTAAATCATTTTTTTTTGGTCTCTGAATGCTCTTTTATTCATAGCATTATTCTTGTTTTATAGATATAATAATTTTTAAAATTTCCCCAAGTATACTATCTAATTTAGAGGTATTTTTTTCTAAGTTCTTGTCTTTTACCTAAATTACTGTTTTCTGCTAGGGGCAGTTTTTCTGTTTATTTTTATTCTCTTTTGTATGTCATTAGTAAGTTTGGCATTATGTATTATCTTAGGTCTTGATTCTAACAAGCTAATTTTGCCAAGAGTGAGTAATACTATTCATATCTGTGTATGCAAGACTGGGTAGCTGCTCCGGCTTTCTCTTCGCAGCTATATGAAGTAGGTCCATTTCAGTTGGGAGCTCTCTGGGCAGGGTGAGAGTTTGGCATGTTTACTGTCAGGCTTCAGGCCCCCAAATGTTAGAACTCCAGGGCACTGATACCACGGAGGACTTACCTTTCCCTGCACAATTCATTCAACTCTCTAAAAGAGAGCACACTCATTTTCTTCGGGTACATAAATGACGGACGGCTCATATTCTACCATGCAAGGATCAGGAACTGCTGACATCATTGTTTTGATTACAGACCTTCAATTAATTCATTATTTCCAGCTTTACTTCTTACTCATGCACTCCATAAGACATGCCAACTCAGAGCCCAAAGTCTCTCCAGGGTTCTAATGGGCCGACTGGCTTCCACCTGGGATGGGACTCCTTGAACAAGTTATGGACTCCGGCTTCCTCTATGTTGTTTTATCCTTCCAACCATGCTTGTCCACTTTTAATCTCCCCCAGATTTGTTGAAATCTCTTGCTTGTTGATAACATCTTCTCCTCCTCTACTTCCTTTCTCTTCGTGTTTTTTATTTAGTTGCTATTGGTTACTTATCTGCCATGTTTTTAAGTTCAGTGAGAGCTGGGAGCCATGAATTCATGCATGTACTCAACCCAACATCTTCAGAATTCCATATAAGACAAAACCTCCAGATTTTTCTATAACTATCACCCTCCTTCTTTGTCTTAAATCCACGCCCCCCCCCCACCCTGTTCTGCTACAGCCCTCTCAAATAGAGATGGATGTTTCCAACAGACACTGTGTACTTCAGGGTGGAGATGAGATAGATACCCTTGTTCCTCAATACTACTTCTAGACCGTATCTTGCCTTCTTATAAAAATCCCTTGCTGCACTGAGATTCTCACTTCTAGGTATTATCACATGCTCTCCCCCTCCTCGTGACAATCATCTAGCAATACTGAACCTTCAGCTGCTGGCTCATAGTTCTCCTCTCCCTGCTAGTATCACATGAGGTGACTTCAAAATTTGGGGATGTTAAGGTATTCCAACTCCTGACTTCTTGGTTCCTTACTTTCTTTATCTCTAGTAACTTCCCCTGGGCCACTTCAGTGACCATTCCCACAGCTTTATCCTTGACCGTGTCATACCAGAAATTGGACTGCTTCCAAAATCACTAATACAGATAGGCATTCCCTTCTCCAAATAAAATCACTGATTCTCCCAGCTCACTTGCTTAAGAAACCCATTAAAACAAGTATGAAGAAATATGGTAAGAAGCTCTTCTCTAAATGATCTATAATTACTTCACATCTTTCTCTACTCTTCAAGTCCCCTTGCCCTTCTCGCTAAGCCTTCTCTCTCTGCTGATAACCTTGCCCTTCACACACACTCTGCCTCTCATCTCCGCTCTCCTTCTCAAAACTTTGTCCTATTAGTTATATACAGTTTACCACCTGCTTCTTCAACCTCTTCCTCTCAATGGGCTTCCCTTTAGTATTAGAAAAAAAAAAACTTTAGTAACTCAGATTTTTTAAAAAGTCTTTTCAGACTACCCCCCCACATCTGCCTCTAGCTACTGACTAAGTCCCCCCAAAACTCCTTTTCTCTTCCATTACTGGATTTGGCACAATTTGAATTTTTACTTATGTGACTATCTCCCCATGAGACTTAGCGGTGCAGGGCAAGAATCTCCGTATAATTATTGTGTGCTAACATCTGATACAAAGCTAATGCATGACAGAGAGCTCAGTCAGTATTTCTGAGTGGATGAAAACTCAAAATTATCATTCAGCATGGATTTATCACTGGTTATAGAACATTAAAATGTTAAAATTAAATTAAATTGGGATTCTTGATTAGAAAAATATGCCACCTTGTTTGTTACTTAGTGTGACTGTTGTAAAATCTTGATACTTAGTTAAGTCGCACTGCAACATTAGCTCACCTGTATCATTCTCTTTCCCTCCTTCCTGGGAAGGAGCGGCTCCTGATGCCACAGAGGACATGGAATTGGCTGGCAGGTATCCGACGTCTGTTCCTTCACCTGCTGACCCACTCTGGCGCACCTTAGCAGGATCCTGAGGCTCAGGACTTACAGAAGAGGGTGTGGGTAAGTGCTTTGGGTGGCGCTGTTTCTGTAGCTCCATGGCTCTGCCAACTGAACAGAAAGCAAGTGTTAACAGTTTGTGTTGCAAAAAAGCTTAAAAAGAAAAAAAAAAAAGATGATGTTAAAGGATCTAAAAAAAATGTCTGGAACATGGTGGGCCCTAGGAAAATATGGATTATTGCAGAGCGAGGAATAGATAGATAGGAAGAAATGGAAGAAAGGAGGGAGAGAGAAAGAGAACAAAAAGAAGGAAGGAAGGAAAAGAAAGGCAAGAGGAAGAAAGAGAGAGGGAAAGAAAGAGGAAGGCAGGGAAGGTGGAGGAGGGCTGGAGAGAAGAGAGGAGTAGGTGGAAGACGATGGCGAGAGACAGGAGGGAGAAAAGGAGATGAGAGCAATGGTGGGGGCGGGAATGCTGAGAGACAGAGGCACACAGAACTGCACTCACTTGTGAGAGTGAGGATGAAGCCTGTTAGCTCTGTGAGCTCATGGTAAGCCCCCCCCCACCGCCCCCCTCCCCAACACCTGCAGATTCATCAGCACAACATGCCTCAGAGACTATGGAGATTGCTCGAAGCCTGCTCACGAGCCCTGTTCATGTCGGGAACCACAAGAGGTGAAACCCACTCACATCATCATTGCCCACATTGCCGCACAGCCTCATGCAGCTCTGGACATCCCTGATCCTAAAATTCTTCCTTCCCTCATTCCTAAATCCTTCTTCTACATGCCTTGGAACTCATGGTCAGAATCTGTGAGATACTCCATTCTCCTCAACCTCTTCTCTAAGAATTTCCTTCATCTTTTCAGTGTTTCTCAACAAGGGGAACTACCGGTATCTGACTGAGAATTCCTCACAGTGCAGAACATCCATGTCACTGTACCACAATACCACCCTCACTCCAACCTGGCCAGTATTTTCAAACGTGGTCCTGCCCAGTCGAAGACCACAACGTGACCTGATTTCCCTCCCTGAGGTACCACCCTCCCTAATTCTCCCCAATCAGTGGGCTGATCGCTCTCCATTAGACCTGACGGTGGAGGGAGGTCAGGAAATAAAGCACAATGGAGAGGCGGAGAAATTGCAGAAGTATGGAGAGCGAGTAATATGTATATAGAAAGATGAAACAAAGAATGGTCGAGAAATCCATGCACGTTTTGTTTTTTTAATTTAACAAATAGAAGTTGAATGCAAACAAAATCAGATTAGGTAAGTAAATTATGTTATGGACAACTGCTAAGATGCTGCCATTCAAGAAGATGTTTAAGATAATTATAGAGCCCACATGGGGGTAGTTAGTTCAGAAATAACCTTGAACATAAACAAGGCACAATGGAAGCTCCGTGGGACCATTTCAAGAACACCTTTCTCCAGCAATTCATTCTAGCTAACTGAGCCTCCAAAGAGAAGACGGCAGGGGCTGGTGAGAACGCCGCTTTTACAGCTTAACATACTTGCACTGTTGTCATGACGGCTTGGTCTCCTTGGGGGTCCCAGGATGCTGGGGAATCCTCTGCGCTTCCCTTTTTCTTCGCCTTCTCGATCTTTCTTCATACTCTGCTAGAGTTGAGGGGCAATCAGAGAGGTAAAAGATACATAACAGAGTAGATTTCTTTTGTGGCTTTCAAACACACAAATGCAATTCTAATGGGCAGCTGGAAGAACTGGTTAAACGGGAGTGAAGGACACTCACACACAGCACTTGGTAGAGGTCGGCACGTGGTACCGCACACACATCAAACTCAAGATGTCTTTTCAACCCCTTTAGAGCTGGTAATTTTGGAAAACCAAGAAGTAGTTTTATAACACATCTACTGGGAGCTTGTTCCAAGCAGTTCATTCATCCATTGAACGAGTACTTAATAAGCTCTTAATGTGTGAGGGCATTGTGCTAAAAGCTGGGGACACGATGAAGGGGGCCCTTGCCCTCACAGAACTCCACAGCCTCACAAAAAGTAAAGGGATACATCTGTAATGACAAACTGTGACAGGTGCCATACAAGGAGAGGCAAAGACCGTGACAGGGTTGGGACGGCGCTCTGTATAAAGTGCCATCTGCATTCTTCACACCGTCTCACCATTACTTCACATGCCTGAATTTTCTGCTAGATTTCTGAGTTTCTTGAGAACAGGGGCCATATCACACACCTATCAGCATGCCTAGCACTAGCCCACGGAAACAGGAAGGACTAAGAAGAAAAGCACTGCAGCCCGTGTCAAGGAGCACAGAGACCTGAACACATTATTATCCAGTCTCACCTTGATTTTTGGAAGGAATCCAATCCGACCCCGCTTGTGCTCCAAATTTCGAGGTTCTTTCACTTTTACCCCCAAGTGCTTCATGTACATAAGGATAACATACTGCATTGTTGAACTAGAGGAAAAGGATGAAATCAAATAAGAATTCTGAAAAGGCAGGGTGGACAGAATAAAGCTATCGAATGGCTTCAAAAACCCCAATGCTGGAATCCTTAGAATTCATTCATCAAGTAAAAACTAAGGAGGTATCTGTTCATTGCAAATAGAAAAGGATTCTACTCAAGACACTAGAATATTAGTCAAATAAAATCGAGGCCACCAGAGGGAGAGAGTCCAAATTCTGAAGTTAAAAGAAAGAAATCCTAATTTCAGACCAGCAGGAGAAAAGATAGTTGTTTTTTTTTTCTTTTCATAAAATTCTAGGGGCAAAAAAACCCAGTTATATTACCTCTTATCTTCTTCTACAGCCTGAGCAGTCATCCTAAAAATAAAAATATTTCAAAATTAAATAAGTTGCTATTAGATACCCAAAACAACAGAATAGCACCGGATGCTTTGGGCCACCCTCAATCTCTGTCACCTGGCATAAAATACCAGAAGAACTCAAACCACCCAAGGGACTACAGGCTTTTCTCACTCATGTCATCAACTGTCAATGTTCTCTGGCCTGAAATAGTTTCAAAGCCTATGAACTGAAACCACTGAAAGTGCTCAACCTGTTTCTGATCAGTTGGAAATTTTATAGTTACTCGTTTTACCAATACACAGAAAAAGAAACACAAGATCTTTTCTAAAACATCAGCAAAAATTAAAACATTAAAACCCCCCTATATAGCTCCACATACACAATCTGACACCCCTTCTAAATTTGCTCAAAGTGTGCTTTAAGCATAATGAGCATCTCAGGAGAGAGGGCATGTCCACATATACTTCTGTTACTTACAACACTTCTTCAATTTTGGCAATGATCTGTTCCGCACATGCCCGTTCCTTCTCCAAAGTTACCCGGTCCTTGTCTCGCTCTGCGTCGAGTTTAGTCAGTTCGCTTTCAGCCAAGGTCAGCCCCATGCTACGCTTCTGCCTAAAGGGAACAGAACAAACTTCCTAAGGTAGCCTACAGAAGAACGATCTCTCTCTGGAGATGCTTTATCAGAGTTTCCATAGCTAGCAAAGGCAAAATGTCACAGTTTTCTATTTTGGGGCCCCTGTCACCTAGGACACCAGAGAAAAAGAATTCTAGAGGCGATCACTCAACAGAACACGCATCCTGAAGGAGCACACTTAGCCTAGCAGAGCAGTGAGCTCAAATCCTGAAAGCCTATGGAATGGGGACTAGGGACTCAGCACCACACCAACTCTTTGACTCCAAGGGTCCATTTATGTTTTAATCACAGTGATAAAGACTACATGCTAGGTGTGTAACCTTTTCCTACCCCAAAAAAGGTTAATTCAGAATGACCATATCAACTTATATCACCCACCAAGCTTACCGAAAATCTTCCAAGTGCCTCTGAACTTCTGGGTGGACTCTTTCCTGCATAGTTTGGATATAGTGGCGGTGCAGATCCTCGGGTATAAGCTCAGGTCTTCTTTTTTCTGCATAAAGAAAAGCCAAGGAGTTATGTGATTTAAAGGTATATTCTGTGCAACTGGCAACATATCGATGTTATTTGGTGCGAACTTGCAGTAGGCAAAGACAAGGTCTTCAATGCATTTTATGTATTTTACCTCACAATGCAGATTTCATATACTATCCTTTAAATGTATTACAGATTCTCTTTCCGTTGTGATTCAGATGCCCTACTGGTCACCACATGACCAATAAAACCTTTAGAGATGAGCTGAGCTACAACTCTACAGAGATGTAATTCTCCAGGATGCTGACATGCCACACTTACCTAGATCTACTGATATTTCATCAGGCACAGAAACTTTCAGGTGCTGAAACAAAAATGCAAACAGAAAGTCAAACACCACTAAGGACTTCCCAAGATGTATATATAAGTACTTGTATAAAGTGAAGAGATGCAACTTGGATAGCTATTTTTACAATCACATTCAGGTATAAGCTCACTTATCCCATCCAAATGTCACAGCTCTGGAAGGTCCCACTGTTTAAACTTGAAAATAAGCCCTTTCCCCAAGGATCATGCTATACGGAAAATATCTATAGTCACTGGTTAATATACTTAGTTATACATCATTTGAATCAATACGGCTAAAACTTAAACTGTGTGTATATTTTATGAAAAACTTGGTCATATATAACCATGACTTTTTTTTTGCTGTATTTGAGACTACTGACCATCTTGCCAGTAATTTCCTATGTAAAGTTAAAGAACCCTCACAACATTCACGCCCCAGTGAGGAGGTACTGGATGTCAATGTTGAGGTTTTGGAGTATTAAATCGCCAATAACCTTCTGCAGTTTTTTTTGTTTTTTGTTTTTTTTAAGATTTTATTTATTTATTTGCGAGAGAGAGAATGAGAGAGAGCACAAGAGGGAGGAGGGTCAGAGGGAGAAGCAGACTCCCCACTGAGCAGGGAGCCCGATGCGGGACTCGATCCAGGGACTCCAGGATCATGACCTGAGCCGAAGGCAGTCGCTTAACCAACTGAGCCACCCAGGCGCCCCCCTTCTGCAGTTTTTACTGTTGAGCCAACTAAGGTAACTGAGTCATAATTAACTTCTACTTAGCTAGGATTTTCCCCATAATAACTGTAGTTTCTGGTCCCATTACCACATAGCTGTGTTTTCTCTCTCATCAATCTGGGAAATGACTTAGGGAAAAAACTTATTTTACATTTAGAGAAATAATCTTAACTACTTTGTGCTTACTTTGTATTGTATACCTACTTAAGTCATCTACTTCCAGAATTTAAACAATTCTTATTAGATCTGAAGCTTTATATTAGAAAATAAGTCATTGCTGAAAATTACGAGATCTCTAATATTTGTCTGAAGAACAGTGAAATAGATGTCAAAGCTTTCTCTTTAACTGAATTTGCCACACAGTAGCTCAAATCAAGTGTCCTAGAAGTATTGCTAGCACAAATGCAAAAAGATTTACATGCTCATTTCTGTATTATTGGAAACAAATATCACCTGTGGTATAAAAGAATAATTAGCAAATAAATCTATCAGGGTTCTTACACTTTAATGTTGATAAATTTAATACAGATCATGAGCAGCAAAATAAAGATCTGACTTAGCTTGGAGCTCTTAAGAAATGTGAAATTAACTCCTGGGGATTTACCTGAAGTAAATGAAAACACTAATTCTAAAAAATATCTGCACCCCTATGTTTATTGCAGCATTATTTACAATAGCCAAGATACAGAAGCAACCTAAGTGTCCCATCAATAGATGAATGAATAAAGAAGATGTGGTAGATACACATAATGGAATATCACTTGACCATAAAAAACAATGACATCTAGCCATTCACAACAACATGGATGGACCAAGTGGGTATTACGCTAAGGAAAATGGTCCAGCCAGAGAAGACAAATAGCATATGATTTCACTTATATGTGGAATCTAAAAACTAAAAGCAATGAAGCAATGAGCAAACAAACAAAAAGAACAGAAATGGACTCATCAATACAGAGTAAACTGATGGCTGCTAGAGGGTAAATGGGGTGGAAGATAGGTGAAATGAGTGGTGGGGATTAAGAGGTACAAACGTGCAATTACAAAATAAATAAGTCACAAAGTACAACATCCATTCATGATAAAAACCCTCCACAAGGCAGGTCTAGAGGGAACATATCTCAACATAATAAAGGCCATATTTGAAAAACCCATAGCTAACATGTGACTCAATGGGGAAAAACTGAGAGCTTTCCCCCTAAGGTCAAGAACAGAACAGGGATGTCCACTCTCACCACTTCTATTCAACACAGTACTACAGTCCTAGCCACAGCAAGCAGACAACAACAACAAAAAAATAAGGGCATCCAGATTGGTTAGGAAGAAGTAAAACTTCCACTATTTGCAGATGACATGATATACTATATACAGAAAACCCAAAGATGCCACCAAAAACTGCTAGAACTGATAAATGAATTCAGTAAAGTCTCAGGACGCAAAATCAACTTATTTGTATCGTATACCTACTTAAGTCATCTACTTAATGTGTTGCATTTCCATACGCTAATAATGAAACAGCAGAAAGAGAAATTAAGAAAACAATTCCATTTACAATTGCACCACAAATAATAAGATACCTAGGAATAAACCTAACCAAAGAGGTGAAAGACCTGTACTCTGAAAACTAATAAAAGAAACTGAAGATGATACAAAGAAATGGAAAGACATTCCACGTTCAAAGATTAGAAGAACAAATATTGCTAAAATGTGTATATTACCCAAAGCAAAGTACACATTCAACGCAATCCCAATCAAAATACCAACAGCATTTTTCACAGAACTAGAACAAACCAATCCTAAAATTTGTATGGAACCGCAAAAGACCCTGAATAGCCAAAGCAATCTTGAAAAAGAAAAGCAAAGCTGCAGGCATCACAATTCCGGACTTCAAGTTATATTACAAAGCTGTAGTGATCAAAACAATACGGTACTGACACATAAACAGACACACAGATCAATGGAACAGAACAGAAAATCCAAAAATAAATCCACAACTATATGGTCAACCAATTTTTGACAAAGCAGGAAGAATATCCAATGGGAAAAGGACTCTTTAATAAATGGTATTGAGAAAACTGGATAGCAGCATGCAAAAAATGAAACTGGACCGCTTTCTTACACCATACACAAAAATTCAAACCATTTTAAAGATCTAAATGTGAGACCTGAAGCCATAAAAATACTCTAATAGAACATAAGCAGTAACTTCTTTGACATTGGCTGTAGCAACCTTTTTCTAGATATGTTTCTGGAGGCAAGGGAAACAAAAGCAAAAATAAACTACTGGGACTACATCAAAATAAAAAGCTTCTGCACAGCGAAGGAAATGACAAAACTTAAAGGCAACCTATGGAATGGGAAAAGATATTTGCAAATGACATACCTGATAAAGAGTTAGTATCCAAAATATGAAAGAACTTATAAAACTCAACACCCAAAAAACAAATAATCTAATTTGAAAATGGGTAGAAGACATGAACAGACATTTCTCCAAAGAAGACATACAGATGGCCAACAAACACATGAAAAGAAGCTCATCATCACTTACCATCAAGGAAATGCAAATCAAAACCACAATGAGATATCACCTCACACCTGTCAGAATGGCTAAAATCAACAACACAAGAAACAAAAGGTGTTGGCAAGGATGTGAAGAAAAAGGAACCCTCGTGCACTGTTGGTGGGAATGCAAACTGGAGCAGCCACTCTGGAAAACAGTATGGAAGTTCCTTAAAAAGTTAAAAATAGAACTCCCCTACAATCCAGCAGTCGCACTACTGGGTATTTACCCAAAGAATACAAAAACACTCATTCAAAGGCATACATGCACCCCTATTTTTATAGCAGCGTTATGTACAATAGCCAAGATATGGAAGCAGCCCAAGTGTCCACTGATTGATGAATGGATAAAGAAGATGGTGCCTAGGGCGCCTGGGTGGCTCAGTCGTTAAGCGGCTGCCTTCGGCTCAGGTCATGATCCCAGGGTCCTGGGATCGAGCCCCACATGGGGCTCCCTGCTCGGCGGGAAGCCTGCTTCTCCCTCTCCCACTCCCCCTGCTTGTGTTCCTGCTCTCACTGTGTCTCTCTCTGTCAAATAAATAAATAAAATCTTAAAAAAAAAAAAAAAAGAAGATGGTGCCTAGACAGACAATGGAAATTATTCAACCATAAAAAAGAATGAAATCTTGCCATTTACAATGACATGGATGGAGTTACAGAGTATAATGCTAAGTGAAATAAGTCAGTCAGAGAAAGACAAATACCATATGATTTCACTCATAAAACAAATAAGCAAAGGGAAAAAAAGAGAGAGAGACAAACCAAGAAACAGACTCTTAATTAAAGAGAACAAACTGAGGGTTACCAGAGGGAGTGGGGTGGCAGTTGGGTTAAACAAGAGATGGGGATGGGATTAAGGAGGGCACTTGTGGTGATGAACCCTGGGTGATAGATGGAATTGTTGAATCACTATACTGTACACTTGAAACTAATATAATACCATATATTAATGAACTGGAATTAAAATAAAAGCTTAAAAGAAAAATAAATAAGTCAGTCATGGTGATGAGAAGTATAGCACAGGAAATACAGTCAATAATACTGTAATAACTTTCTATAGTGACAGATGATAACTACGCTTTTCATGGTGAGCATTATATAATGTATGTAATTGTTGAATTACTATGTTGTACACCTGAAACTAATACGATACCAAATGTCAACGGTACTTCAATTTTCAAGAAAGGAATATAAAATTCAAATATATTTCAATACACTGTCATTTTTTCATGGAAGTAAATTATCTTAACAAGTATAATATATAATATTTTAAACAATGGCAGTATTATCAGAACCCTAATGAATTCACTCAATAAATATCTGAGTGATCAGTCTGTACCATGATCTATTCAGTGTTGGAGAAAGAGCAACAAACAAAGCAAAAATATCCGCCCTCAGGGGATCTGTACATTCCAGAAGAGCAGGGACAGAGACAAAATAAATAAATAAAAGTTCTATGGACAAAAATAACACAGGAAAGGTGACAGAAAGGGAAGGGGGTAAAATCTCACGTAGGTTGGTCAGGGATGGCCTCCCTGAGAAGGTAAGTGTATCCCACCACGTGGAGGTGTGTAGGCAACTGTGTAAAGGAAAACAACAAAAACGGGGCAAGAGCTTGAGGGAGGAGTGGAGCCAAAATGTTTCTGTGTCCGTCTGTTTTAAATAAACTCACAATGTTTCCTTGCTCATGTTTCAGCAGAAAACAAAAAATTGGTGATGCTGGAGCGAAGGATGACAACTGGCCGGATCCCGCTGTTCATCAGGCAGAAGGAAATACAAGGTGAACAGGGAAGAGTAAGCCTTGGAGAAAAGAAGGCAAGCTCTCTGTGGCTTCAGGAGAAAGGCCAGAGCATAGAGGATGGTGAAGGTAGGGGATATATGTGGTAGAAGTTCTTCTGCAGATACTTCAAATTTCTCACAGAAACTGCAAGGTCCTCCACTGAGAAAGGACAGGAAAGGAAGCGATGAGGTTTCGGGAGAGGGAAAGTGGGCAACAGTCATCAAAGAGCAGTGAAACCGTGGAAGGCCCAGGGAGCGGCAGCACGATTACCCAGGAAGCATTAAGGGTTGTGACTTACCCTATGGAAAGGCTAAGAATAATAAAACTCATTCATTTAAAAACCTTATGAAGATTTCTACTGGTAAAATAAAACACTATTATCATTTATGTAAGATGTTTCCTACACTTTTTAGTTAAACTTGTGCCTCTGAACTTCAAAGAGGCCAACCAGAATTCATTATGCAAGTATTATCCTTTGGATCCTAATACATATGTATTATATCATTTGTGTTCTCTTTTGCACTCTCTTAATTATGCACACAGATAAATCCCAATATATATATACGTACCCCCTAACACCTACTGTGAGAATTCATAGCCTACAACTCATTTAGAAATGATAAAAGCAATGGTCAAGAGTAATCAGTAACTGAGATACAGTACAAACGTCCGAAAGTCCAAAACAATAAAGCCCAAAACCAGGGGAAGGAAGACTGGAAGTAGGAGTCCAATAACTCAATGTACTACAGCAAAGATTATATAATATTAATTGGTAACTTACTGCAGATCGATCCAGGAAGAACTGATGAAACTCAAGGAAGACACGACGAGTCTCCTTGGAATTGGTCTGCTTATACAGGTCTGAATAGAGATAACAAAGCTGTAGTAGAGGAAGAAATGGAAAAGAGAGAAAAAGGGAGCAATCATGAAAAATGTCATCTGCTAGATCTTCACCAAGAGGAAAGTTTCCAACAAGTAGGCCACTACGAGCAATGTCATCATTATCGTGCAACCAAGTTTTTTAAAAAATAATTTAATTTCTTTTTAACTATCTTACGTATCTATCCTGGTATGTTTAGAAACTCATCTTGCAGAAGTGAGAGGTTTTATAGTGTAAGAATCAGTGTAAGAACTCTGAGCTGGCTGAACAGTCAAAACACGTTACCAGCGTCGCGGGGTCAAACTGTGAGACCACGTGGTGTAAGAAAACAGCCAGGTGAGCAGGGCGAGATTTCAGCAGTTCGATGCTCTGGAAACAGCTGCACTGCCCATTGATCTAGAAGAGGAAGTACCGACACATCAAGAACTCTACCACGCAGGTGAAAAATGTAAGGTAAGCTCAGTTAAACACAACTATCCAAATTTCACTTTGACCTACCCTAAAAAAAGTTCAAGATTTTAAAAATTCCATGGGAATGTATTAGCATACAGGCTTATGGAATCTCTTCCCCTGAAAATTAATAACCTCATAGAAACAGGTTGGAAGAAAGACTACCTTAGGAGAACGCAAGTTTAGAAGATGATGATTGAGGAGCTCAGATGTCTACGTATCAGGATGCAAAAAACAGCATTAACAACACTTCTAAAAATGAAATAGGAGGCGTTCTGCCTATTAATGAAATAGCTGTCTTTCTTTTCTTTTGAGCTAATGCAGAAATGGTGGTATGAAAATGGAGATATATAATTTTAAGCAAGATGACTCTGCGAAGAACTCTATGCTCCCTAACTACACCGAGCACAGGAAACTACTAGTTAAACCTAAAGTAACCTCGAATCACAATTTCCATTTAATTTCTCACATCTCTAAATAAATTAGAGGAGAAAGTTAATCTAAACAAATAATACCAATTCTTCACAATCTCTTTCAGAAAATACAAAAGAGGGGACACTTCTCAAAGTCATTTTAAGCGGCCAGCATTAGGGGCGCCAGGGTGGTTCAGTTGGTTAAGTGTCTGACTCTTGATTTCAGCTCAAGTCATGATCTCAGGGTCAAGGGATTGAGCCCAGCGTCAGGCCCCGTGCACGGGGGGGGGGGGGAGTCTGCTTGGGATTCTCTCTCTCCCTCTTCCTGTGACCCTCCCCCTGCTCTCTCTCTTTTTCTAAATAAATAAATGAAATCTTTAAAAAAAGGGCATTACCCAAATATCAAAAACAAAGACAGTATAAAAAAAGAAAATGAGAAACCAACATCCCCCTTAAAAACCGATGTAAACATCATCAGCAAAATAATAGCAAATTGAATCCGACAATTTATACAAAGGAAGATACGTTATGACCAACTGTGGTTTATCCCAGGAATGCAAAGCTGGTTCAACATGCTATTATCAATCAATGTAATTTACCATGTTAAGAGACTAAGTTAAAAAAAAAAAAACAAACCCACATGATCATCTCAATCATTCCACAAAGTTCAACATCCAGTCATGATGAAAATTCTCAGCAACCAGAAATAGAAGTAAACTTCCATAACCTAATAAAAAGTACCTACAAAATACCTATCATTAACATCTTACTTAATGATGAAAGACTAAATATCTTTCTCTCCAAGGTCAGAAATAAGGCAAGAATGTCCTGTCTCACCACTCCAATTCAATCTCACAGTGGAAGTCCTAACCAGTGCAATAAAGAACAAGAAATAAAAGATAAACAGATTGGAAACAAATAAGTAAACAAGGAAATAAATACGGTTGTCTATGTAGAAAATCCCAAAAAGTTATTTTAAAAAGCCCGTAGAATTAGTGAATTTATTAGCAAGACCATGGGATACAAGGACAGGAATCAAGCCAGTCATACTCGTATACACCATCAATAAACAATTGGAATTTTAAATCAAAAGAATATATATTTACAATTACACTCCCCCCTCCCAAAATGAAGTACTTAAGTGTAAATCCATCACTCCTTATCACCTTTAAAAGCAAAGTCATTTCTACTGGTCAAAGTTAAAATAAAAATCCAAACAATTAAACAATTAATCTTAGTTCTAAGACACGGCCTTAACTCTTTACAAACAGAATTTCAATCTCCAAAAAGCATTCATTTTCACAAAAAAAATCAAACATGGTGAAGAATTAATAATTTGTGTTTTAGAAAAAAATGTCATCACCTGTTCATGTTCAGTACCGAAATCATCATCCTCTGCTCCAATAATATGAGGTGCTATACGGGGAGAGGGACTCCCGATGAGTGACTGAGTATCCTAGAGAAAAGGAACGGAAAAATTATCTGTTGGTCAAATCAGAGAAAGCATGAAGCCAAATCATCAAAAAGAAATGGTTCACTAAAACTGATTCCTTTTTAATTATTTTCCTTTAAGTGCTTTATTTTCAAAGAAGTGATTCTCAAATTTTCAAGGCAATGAATCACTTTAGCAAAGAAAACCACAACAGTATCGACTGTTTCTTGGAGAGAGAAAAAAAAAAAAAACATTTCCTCTGGAAATAATTAACACCTTTTGCTCACTACAACTCTTGGATATCTGATTCTAATCACTCTGTGTGTACTCCATTCATTTCATATAAACCTTGTCACAGGCAGAAAGTTGGCTTACGTAAATAATTACAATTCTAAAGAGGCAGTAAGAAAAGTGAATGAAGACCACAGGACAAAGGAAAAACGAGAGTAGAAATGATAAGACGAAGTGAGGAGAGAGGTTAATACAAAGACTTCTATTAACATCGCATAATTGAAAGCTGTCCCTGAACCCTGTTTTTTCATTTTCAATTCATTTTCATAAGTGCATAATACAGGGTTTTTCAACCCTGGCTCTGTTGACATTTGGGGCCAGATAATTCTTTGTTGTGGGGGCTGTCCTGTGCATTGTACGATGTTGAGCAGCATCCTGGGCCTCTACCCACCCACTACATGCCAGCAGCAGCCTCCCAGTCATGACAATCAAAAATGTTTCCATACACTGCCAAATGTTCCCTGAGGGACAAAATCACTCCTGGTTGAAAATCGCTGGCATAATGCAACAAAATTTTCAAGTAATCACACAAAATTAAAATCATTTTGTATAGAAACAAAGAACCAAAATTGCAAACATAAATTGTAGGTTGGCAGAGCTCCCTCCCATGCAATAATAGCTCATCCATTTGTCAGCTCACTTACAAAGTTGGATTTAGCATGAAAAAGGCAGTGTAAGGGCATTAATGTATAATATAAAAAATATGGGATGGTTGAAGATCACAAATACTAAAATCTTAGGCCATGCAGTATGAAGAGAAATACAAATTTGGGAAGATCTAGGGAAAGAATGAGTTCGGCTCAAACCTGACAGCAGCTGAACATGCAAGATGTGGGGCTGAGCAAGGAGAGCGGGGCTATCCTGATTTGGGGGTCGTGTGTATAGGAGTCCGAGCCAAAGCTATGCACATGGATCCAGTTATAAACAAAATACTCTGTAGCTGTTGTCTCCCCTCCTTAGGTGTGATGCAGATCTCTGTATCTGCATCTTCTAAACTTGATTCTGCCTTTCTTACTCCTTGTTTTTTGAACGCCAAGGCTGTAGTCATTTTTTAAAAATATGGTAAAACAAGGGAAATGTGTTTAGAGTGGTTGTCAGACAACTTCTGATTTTATAGCTGTTTCAGTGTCTCTGATTTTTCAGTAGTCCTTATGTTGCTAATAATTGATGGGTCACAATATGCTGTTAAATCTTTTACTATAAAACTTGATACAAATCTAATTAAAAAACAAAATCAGAATGCTAAAAAGTATTCACTTAAGAATATGCAAAATCCAGCAATTCCACTTCTGAATAAATACCCAAAAGAACTAAAAGAAAGAACCTAACAGATATCTGCATTTCCATGGTCATAGTGGCATTATTCACAATAGCCAAAAGGTGGAGACAACCCAAGTGTTCACTGACAGATGAGAGGATAAGCAAAACGTGGTCTATACATACAATGGCTTATTATTCAGCCTTAAAAAGGAAGGAAAATCTGACACCTGCTACGACACAGGTGAACCTTGAGGACATGATGCTAAGTGAAATAAGCCAGTCACAAAAGGACAAACTCATATGATGCTTCTCATATAAGGTCCCCAAAGTAGTTACATTCAGAGGAAAATGGTGGTTGCCCAGTGCTGAGGGTAGTGGGGAGGCAGTGTCGAATGGGTACTGAGTTTGAGTTGGGGAAGAGGAAAGACAGATACGGGGAAGGCTGTAAAACAGTGACAATACAACTTAATGACAATGAACTGTAGACATAAACTTATTAAAATGGTAAATTTTATGTTATGTGTATTTTACTACAATAAGCGAAATAACATTAAACCACCTATTAATGTCAACCAACCACCATGGAGTAGCTCTCCATTTATCAAATCTTTATTAGTAATTTTAAACTTTTTCTCTCCCAACCCGCACCCCCACCCCCAATCCACAAATACGAGGTGTGTCTGTCTCTGTAGAAGGAAAGCTAAAGAAAGCACGACCATGTCGTGGATTTCATACTCACAGTGTCCTGAGTCACTTCACTTTTCTCTGGGTTTTCCTCTAGATAAATCCTCTCTTTCAGGGCACTCTTGGGACTCTTAAAAAAAAAAAAAAAAAAAAAAAAAGACATTCAGTTCATTTCAATAGGCTCACCAAAAAAAGGATAAGGAAAAATAGGGTGAAAAAATAAGGTTCTGAATTTCACATTTGTATTTGAAACCACTAAATATCTTTCCATATAATACCTGGCTGTACTATTTGTTTTCCTGACTTTGACAAGACACTTATTCTCAGCTGTTTTAGTTTTATGTTGATAAACAGCATCACACTAAGAGAACAGTTGTACTTCGTGAACTCCAGGCCTACAGGCTAATTTCTACCAAGTAACCCTAACTAGATGTATTACGTACCTCAAACTCATTATGTTAAAGTCAAACTCTGTCTTTATCCACCTCTTCTAACCCCCCTGCCCCCAACTCTTCTTTCTATGCAAGTTAAAAGCATTCTGGCCTATTTATATGAATAGAATTAAGCTTCTGTCTATGTTTCTGTGAGTATCATGTGAAAGTGATTTGTGGATGCTTATAAAATTTGCATGGTATGTTTGGGATGTCCTAATATAAACCAGAAACAATATGATGTGCAGAACTTCAATTCTGGATGATAAGCAACACCCCAAAGCAAGGGAGCCATTCTTCAGAGCAGCTGAAAATGAGGTACAAGAGATTTTTGTGTGAATGCCAACAGGGAAGATGCGTGCTATTTATACATATATCAAGATAGCACAAGATAAAGACAGTAGTGGCTTCAAATATAAACCCCACCTTGGAGAAATGGAGGACTTTGGGTATTGGGCAAGAGATATAAAAGAAGAAGCTAGAATAACCTTGTCACACCAAAAAGTAAGAAAGTTACCAAAGGTACTGGGATGTCATGTTAAAAGAATACTGAAGACAACTCAAGGGAGCTCCCACTGCCCAGAAGAGGGACAGTTTCAGCAACAACAAAAAGTAATGACTGCAATGGACTAAAACACAATAAACAAATATGCTGAAGTCTACGAATTCAAAATATTACACATATGCATGTGCACACACTGCCCCCCCACATTAGTGACCATTAGATTTTGTTAGGGTATTGACTCCTCTGGAAACACATATATAGAGAAATACGAATCAAGTATTTATCCTGCATTTCCTGTATAAGCTATATTTTAGGGTAACCTAAAAGCTAGTAAGAAAAGATTCTTGGGGCACCTGGGTGGCTCAGTTGGTTAAGCGACTGCCTTCGGCTCAGGTCATGATCCCGGAGTCTTGGGATCAAGTCCCACATCGGGCTCCTGGCTCAGCGGGGAGCCTGCTTCTCCCTCTGACCCTATCCCCTCTCATGCTGTTTCTCTCTCTCTCTCAAATAAATAAATAAAATCTTTAAAAAAAAAAAAAAAGAAAAGATTCTTCTTTGTAAAATAATTCCACTAGTAAATACAGAAGGAATGACAAAATTATAATATCATCCTTTTGAAACCACTAATTAAATAATGGATGCAGGCATTTTGATCATCAGTGACTGGTAAGAACATTACATAAAAGCTTAGTGGAAAAGTTGATTATGAAGGAACCATGCTGACATCATCTGAACACCTTAAACAAACCTACAGTCACAGAAAGACAACCAGACATTCACCTCCTGATGTGATGTAACAGGATGAACACAGTCCCACCCATGAATTGTTCTTGCCAAACAACAGCTCCTAATCTGATCAAGATCTCTAGATCTCACTAATAGCTTTCAGGAAATATATAGAGATGAACACATGAAACAATACCATGAAAATACAATTAAAAATGTGAGTTTGTTTTACTGGGCATATTACCCAGTTTCTGTCACAAAAAAATAGCAAGGTAAAAAAAAAGAGGAGGTAATAAATTAAAAGACTTATGAACCAAAGGCTGAAGACCTTGCTTGACTAGATCCGGACTCAGATAAACCAACTGCAGAAAGATCATTATGAGACAATTAGGGTAATCAAATTGTATATTAAGAAATTTAATTTTATGATAATGTTATTATGGCTGTATTTTTGAAAAAGTCTTTTCTCTTAAAGACACAGATTAATGAAATAACGTCTTGGATTTATTTGAAAATACTCCAGTATTTGGAGGGTGTGAAGAATGGGGGACACAGACAAAACAAGTCTGAGTACTTGTTGATGACTTCTGAGGCTGGGTGATCAGGTACATAGAAGGGATTGTTATGCTAGTCTCTATTTTTCAATAGGTTTAAAATTTTTCCGCAATAAGTTTTTAAAAACATCAGCCACAAATTCACAAAAATCAGAGAGGCAGATGCTCTAGATTTTAGATGATGATTTGTGATGAACCTGCTTCTGTTGTGAGGACTGGGTGTGTGGGTATTCTTCAAAGCCTTCTCTGAGATGAGCATAAGCAGGGAGCTTTACAATAATAATGATACCACAAACATTACAAGATCATTTTATAAAAGTGAGCAGAAAATGGGAAAAAAAATTAAAGGCACTGATTGAAAAGACAGGAAGACTGGTTCCTATAGTCTTAATACAAATGTGGAAATCCATAAGCTAAAAGCAGCACATCTTTCGCTTCAAATAGATGCTTGTGGGAATTAAACTAGTTTGTTATGAGTTCAGTGAATATCCTATCTGTACTGTATCATCCCTGCCCTGGATTTCTACAACATCCATTTATTATTTACCTGGCTTCAGTTTCCTCTTATAAAATGGTGATACTACTTCTTTGATATTATTGGGAGAATTTAAAAGAGTATCTGTACAGCATTAGTCACAACTGCTGATACAGAGGAGGTAGTCAATAAATGTTAACTATTTATTAGCCATTCAGCGCACATTTGTTAAGGGCCTACTAAGCCAAGCAGTCCTCTGTCCTTACAGATCTCCCTGTCTCTTTATTCTAATTCATTTCCACACTGACATGTTCCTGATTGTGCTTCTCCTCTGCAAGCAAGATAAAGCCCAAACTCTCATTCATTCTGTTGTTCATTCAAATACTTATTAAACATCTACATCTCAAACAGTCTCAAGTCACTGGAATGCCTATTTCTACACTTGCCAATTCATTCTGTGTTTCATAAAGTTATATTTCTAAGCCACACATTTTATTGTAACATTCCTCTAAATACAAGATAAAATTCAAATTTTTCTTTCGTACCATTTGTTGTGAATTCCTAACTGTAGGATCTGCTAGGCTTTGGAGACATAAAGTCAAATTAAGACTGTCCCTGTCCTCTTAAGAAACTATCTAATGGTAGAGACATGAAAACAGAGAGGAGAAGTAGCACTAAGTCTAAAGGGAGAATGCAAGAAGGATTCCTAAGCATAGTACTGCTAGAACAACGTGAAGCCTTTTACAACCTGAACTTAAGCCTTTGTTTCTAAGATAAACTTTAGCCATTCCATCCATAACCATAATATAGCAATAAAATTTTCACCGGTCTCCCAAATGTTATACATTTTTATTCCTCAGTACCTTTGTTTATATTTAGAGTACTGGTACTTTAGAGCTAGATGTAGGCAGATCACCTATTATCCGGATGTTAGCAAATTAGTTAACTCCCTTTGGCCAGTTTTTTCTTTTGTAAAATTATGTTAACAATAGTACTACTTCATAAGGTTGTTTTGAGAATTAACTAAAATAAGGAATGTAAAACATTCATTACAGCATATGGCATGTATGCTCAATAAATATTTTTTTCTCGAGATAAAACTGAAATTTCTCATTAAAACCTTGAGCCCATCCAATCATAAGACTGCTAGCATTATCTTTCCAAAAAAAAAAAAAACCCTCAAATTTTCCTTGAATGAAGTTCTGATTCATTGGGCCTAAGCCTCAAAAGGTAGCCTGAATGATGGCTTTAACCAGTGGCTTTCAAATTTTTTTTACCATGACCTTCAATAAGAAATTTTACATTGTCAATAGCACGCGAACACACACGTGCATATGTGTGTCTAACAAAAGTCACAAGAAGTAGCACTTACCTTATCTGCATTTTGCAAAACACATTATTTCCTATTCTATTCTTTTCTTTAATGCTAGTCCCAACCCACTAAATTGATTCCACAATCCACAGTTTCAAAAAACTGGTTTAGACTATCCTCATCACTTTTCTAAAGAGGGTGATCTATTTTTAAATCATTATTCCTATCACTGCATACTACTTACAAAGGATTGTTGAGCAAGCAACAGTGACCTTAGCTGGTAAGTATTCATATGACTACGGTGGTACATCATAATCAACCTGAAATGTTTTCTTATGATCTTCCTAACAAATAATCCATCTTCACCTGGCAATTTGGGGGTTAATCAAGAAAGTGTTACTAAACAAGGGCTATTAACTCAAGTCTATCTAACAGGACTAAGGCTTTTCCTCTTTGTAATGGCAAAGTGCCCCATGATTCAAGACTGAGTCACTCTGACCACAAATGGAATATTAACATGCTCTTAAAGATATCAACAGCTGGCCTCTTGGTTCAGTAAAAAAACACTAGCATTATTAACTTCTCAACCCACAAACAAGAGGCCTGCTGGGAAATTCCACCTCCTCAAAAGAAACATTTGGCAACGTGTGTCTAAGGGAAAAAGTGACCTCTGGAATTAAAAGCTCACAGACAACAGTGTCCAGAATTTCTGCTCATCAAAATGCTACCTTAAGGGTGGTGGTGATAAAAAGTAAATAACAAGAGAACGCCTCTAATTCACTTAACTCGTAATTCACGTAACTTAAAATCAAATACGGGGAGGAGCTGTAAAGAAGAAAACAAGATCAAGACGTAGAACACTTACGTCTGCGCTGTCACTACTGGGCCGAGAAGCATCTCCACTGCTAGAGTCAATTCTGCCTAGCCCGTCACCAGGATCGGCTTCCACCTCACTGACTGTCAGGGGGTCACCTAAAGGCTTGGAGGATGTAACAACAGCTCCATCCTAAAACGGATTAGACACATGCACACACACCAACACAATAAAAAAAATGCATTACTGACTGCATGAAGAAACAGACTTGCACTGTCATCTAAATGGAGACTGGTAAAGGTTGGCCAGTTTGATGTGATCAAGAATGCTTAAGCCTCTAAAAATTTAAAGCATAAGTAACTACTAATTCTGTGGTTCTAAAATGGCATGATCTTAGAGACAGGGAAAGTGATATTTTAGCAAGGAGAAAAAAAGTTCAAACTTCTGAATAGAGCAAAAAGATAAAATAGTTGGTTAAATTACGTAATTCATATTTCCTGCCCATTACAGTAAAGATTATTACACTATAACTTCTGGTTAACTGCCTCCCAACACTTTAGAATTTCAATAAATTTCCAATTCTGGGACACAATGTTATAATATAATACAGGCTTTTAGACCAGGAACCACGTTTTTATTGTTTGAACAGAGTAAGAATGTCATCTTTACTCAGTAATTATAACAACATAAAACTGTCAACATTACTGAGGCATAATACTCAAAATCTCATATAGCTAATGGGATTGAAAGTAATGAAAAAAGCTAAATACTGTGTAACCGAAAGTACACTGAACCAGGAAGTCAGGAGATCGTACAGCTATGTGACCCTGGCTAAGTCATTTAACCTGTTTAGGCCCTAATTTTCTCAATCACATGATTTTTTGACTGTAAAACGAGCAGATAAGGATACATGATCTCAAAGAATCCTTTGAGTTCTATGAAACTGGGGCTTTCACTCACAGACTCAGGAAGCATAATAAATCAAGAGCCTTTACTCATTTCAAATGGTACAGGAATATGTCCATTTTGCTTTAAGATGAGATTATAAGGAGCTTCTCATATCCCAGACCTGAATATTATAGAGTAGAAATGTGGTTGAGCATTGTTTCTAATGAGACCACCATCTCCATAACTTACACCTGTGTAACAAATTCTGTGTAAATCTAGTTTAAAATTTCAGTAAAAAATATAGTTGTTAAGAATATGAAAGCGCTCTGAACTCATCAGACTGGGTTGAAATTCCAGTTCCACTGCTTTTAAGCTACATGACCTGAGACAGATTATTTAATCTCTCTGAGTTTCTCTAAGTGCATATGTAAAATGGGGGCAAACAATAGTAGTATCCAATCTCAGGGGGTTGCAATGACGATTGGCAAGAAAACACTTGTCTCTGTCTTTAGCATAATGCCTGTCATTTTACAAAATCTTATGTTCCTACTTAAAAACATAACTGCCATTCTCTTTCAAAATGGGAGAATGGGAGAATGAGCCTCGAAATGTAAACATATGTATCTAAATACATTTTAGTAGTTTGTCACAACAAAGCAAGGGCACTCAATTCTTTTTAAAATTATTATGGAACAAAGAAACATGATACCACGAGCAAGCAAAGAATCAGAAGCCCACATTTCTTTTAGCTAATCATTATTTCTGTAACATGCTACACAGGACATCCTCTTGGCCTATGCTAGAAAAAATAACTTCTTAAAAAAGGCAACTGCAACATTCTCTAACACATTCCCAGAAGAAAAATCTCCTGCAAAAAGTTGGGTAGCACTTCTAATAGTGATGCTACCTGAGCAGAGCCTGTGGCTTTGGATAGCTGCTCTTGCAGCTCAGGAATGTGTTTCTTGGCCTCTTGGATCTCTTTTAGCAATCTTTGGGCAGGTGTTCGGTTGTAATCTTCCTGCAATAACTGAAAAGTTATAAAAATATTTTGAGAATTAATTACTTATGTCAAGAAAATATAGAAAAAGTCCATTCTTAATAAAATAGCGGATGGCATTGATTACAATACTGGTTGACTGTGATCACGACAAATACCAACTCAACTAGGCCCACTCACATTTTCACTGGCCTGTAAACTGCCCCATTTCTAATTTAGTACCTGCAGCCGTTCCTGCTCTTTCTGTAACATTTTTCTCAGAATTTCTACTTTCTGGTTATGAACCACATTGTTTTCCTCCTAGAAAAGAGATAAAAAAAAAACCAACAACACCAACCAACCAACCAATACAGGGCAAGTGAAGCTAAAATAAACAGCGGTTATAGAGATAGGCTGTGAGACATGACACTCAAAGTCGGAAGGTTACAGGGAAATTTCAGCCCTTCTATTTCATTTTTACTAAGCTAGATTCAAGAAAACATTAAATATTGATATTAGCTGGGGAAATGAAGTCGCCTTAAGTACAAGAATAATATCTTACACTTTCCGTCCTTTGGATCTGTACTGTCGATCCCCATGCATGACTCAACTTCCCAGTACTTCCTGAATGAAATACTCAGACAGCTCCCTAACTCCTCTCCACCATCTCTTCTTAGAAGTTTCACAACCTTGTAATATTTGATCTAATTAGCCTTCCTCAAATCCTGCTACAATCACGTCACTCTCTGGCCCCCCCCCCCCCAAATTTTAATGGATTCTTACTGCCTCTCCAGTTACAGGTAAATTAGCCTGGTAGCTGTAATTTTTCAAAATAAATAGTCCTACTGTTTTCAAGCCTCATCTCCCACTACTTAAATCCTTAACAGGCACCAGCCAAACAAAAGTCCTCAAACTTCCCCCAAATACTTGGTGCTTTCTTGGCTCTTTCTCTATTTATTCTACTTCTTTTACCTGGGCTCCTTTCCTCCCCATTGCCACCACTTAAATGTTACCTGTTTTTCAAGGCTCGATTCAAATAATAGCTTTCCATAAAGTCCTTCCTTATTACAACCGGATGTGCTTCCTCCCTCCTCTGAATTGTCACAGAACTTAATATTTCCCCCCTCATAATGTCCACATTCTGCCTTGGTATTATAATTACTCGTATACTCTTGATTCTATCTCAAATAACAGGGTTTATGTATCTACTATATACCAAGCAATATTTCAGGTCTGGGGGAAATAACAATAAACAAACAAAACTCTGTCCTCTGAGAGTATATATTCTAAGATAACTAAGGACATTGAACATAGGGTATCTTAATTATATTTTTGTGAATGGCACCCTGTTTTGTATATGGCAGGTGTTAAATATTTCTTAATTCAATCTGCTATCCCAACACTCTGTAATCATCTCAAATTATGACATAATTTTTTTTATATTAGGAAGCTATTTTCCAGTATCCTGAACTTAAATCTATCAGATCAATACTTTAAAACTTTTTTTTTTTTTTTAAAGATTTTATTTATTTATTTGAGAGAGAGAGAGAGACAGAGAGCATGAGAAGGAGAAGGGTCAGAGGGAGAAGCAGACTCCCCGCCGAGCAGGGAGCCCGATGCGGGACTCGATCCCGGGACTCCAGGATCATGACCTGAGCCGAAGGCAGTCGCTTAACCAACTAAGCCACCCAGGCGCCCTAAAACTCTTAATATAAAGCAAAGGCATCATTATAAACTGAGCGTTTAAAAAAAGTTTTCCCCTCTTACCCCCATGAGCACAGGACTAGTAATTCTCTCCATGTTCCCAGATGCTCCAGGTGAATGAGGGGATGTCATGATGGGAGACATATGTCCAATGACTGATGGCTCTACTTCAGATTCAGCGAGTGGAATCTGGGGCGACCCAGGTGGGCGTCCCTGCACAGTGAGAGCTACATAGGAACCAGCTTGCGGTGGAGAGAGAGAGGAAGGAAAAATAACACTTATTAAAAGCTTGTTTACAGCATTTTGCTACTTCCCCTTTGACAGTTCTATAAGATCCAGTTATGTGAGCAAGTTTGATCATCTGCTAACCATTGTTCCACAGAAAAAGAAACCAACTTGTCATTTCTTCTTTTTGACTCCCCTAAAAATCTAAAAGAACAATGCCATTTTCAGATGGCAAATTACTTTTCATAAGATCAGATATTACACAAAGGCAAATAAAACTTATAATCCCAAGAATTGTTTTTAATTTAGGGAAGGGTGAGTTAACAGCAACCTTATACTAATGGTTATGTTCAATTAATTTCTTAAATGTATGTTTAGATTTAAGTAATCATATTTTGAAATGATACTAATTAGGTAGGGTTTAACTGATTTTCTGGAATATCATGATGCAATTTTAAATTAACTTAAAAAAATGAGAAGGGACAAAAAATATCCCACAAAAATTAGAAAAGAACACACAGTAAATGTGTTTTTTTATTTTGTTGTTTTATTTTATTTATTTATTTATTTTAAGATTTTTATTTATTTGACAGAGAGAGACACAGTGAGAGAGGGAACACAAGCAGGGGGAGTGGGAGAGGGAGAAGCAGGCTTCCCTGCTGAGCAGGGAGCCCGATGCGGGGCTCGATCCCAGGAGCCCGGGATCATGACCTAAGCCAAAGGCAGACACTTAGACTGAGCCACCCAGGCGCCCCCGTAAGATTTTATTTTTAAAATACGGAGAAGACAGAACTTCACTAGGCATATTACAGGAGGAAGAAAGTACAGAAAGCAAAACCAACCCTGACCAGAAAGACTCGACAACAGACATTCGTTATTTATCTAGCATCAAGAAGAAAGGAGACTTTCCAAATCAATGACTTTTCTAGATAACTGACCTCTGAATGACAAAATCTTCCTCTTAGACTTTCCAATAGAACTTCTAAATGTATTTCACACTTTTCTCCCTATTTAACCACCCATGGAACTCACTGTCAATTATTTCAGTGTTTGAGTTAGAATGTTCTAAAAGCCTTTTTCTACACTTAATGGTCACAAGTGCAATGATTTGGGGGTATTTTAGGGACATACACTTTTTAAGGTTTTTCAACTGTATTTCTGTCAGAAAGTTATGTATTATAGCTTATTTACTTATCCATGTATAAGTAAATATATATATATTTATACATACATAAATATACTTATTTACTTTACTTGCCTCCACTAGCTTCCTATTTCTTCCCCTCTCTTCTACAGCTATGTTTAAACTGCTTTCATTTAACATCCCTTTTATCATGTCCAGAGGATGCATTACACAGTAGGACATGAGGGACCAGTACGAGTACCCAGGTGTGAGGCATTGCAAATTTAGATCTGTTCTAGAGGCTCATAGTGTTTTATCCTTACTTTAAAATTTTAGACAGGCTCTCAGTATTGGATAAGTCATCTTATCTGCTACAGTGCTAGGATTTACTTTTTTTAAGTAAAATTTACACTGGAATGAGTAAAATATATAACCTAAAAAGCTAAAGAAATAATCTTACTCTTTGTAATAGTTATCAGGCATATATTTATTACCAAAAACCACCATATTAATGTAGCACATAAAAATGTATAAACCACAATCTCATTACATAAATAATCAAACTGATTCAAGAATGGGGATTTAATTTTGATCATCCCATTTCTTTTTACAAAGTACTAAAGTGAAGAACTATGATCACAGGGACGATTTAAAGCCCTGGTAGTCTGATGAAAAGGTAAAAAGGATTCAGGCGTTGCTTTAGTTAAACAGTAAGATGGGCAATTCAGTTTATTAAATTTATTCTAAAGATGTCCACTCTATGAAACAAAAACAGGATTAAATAAAATAGTAGTGTTTCTGCTTGGCCATAAACAACTATCTCTTATTTGTAGTCTACCGTGGAAGAGTTTTGATGCAGAAGATTCTAAATTCTTAACTCTGGAGATTTCCAAGAGATCACTACCCTGGTTTTTATTTAATGATTTACTTATCTGAGGAAACATGACTATGCTAGATGATTTTTAAAGTTCCATTTCAGTTCATCCGGGCCATTCCATCTGAATTCTCAGTCTCTTCCCCCTCAGATAACTCATGCATTTCTTTCAAATATATGCTTTCTATATTACCAAGAGTGACAAGGATATTATAATCAACCACATACATGAAGTGGACAAAAGATAGTTATTATTAATTAAGAATTTTCACCTCAGACTTTCCTTTAATGCAGGGTTAAAGCAAACTCCAGCCAAGAGGCTAAGTCTGACCCACAGATTGTTTTGACAAAATAAAGTTTTACTGAAATACAACCACACCCATTCATTTACATACTGCCTATGGGTGCTTTTGTGCTACAAAGAGAAAACAGAGTAGTAGACCATCAGGCGCACAAATCCTAAAATATTTACTCTCTGGCTTATTACATAAGTGTTTTCTGATCCTTGCTTTAAGGCATTCAGAAACCAATTAAAACTGTGAATAACATTCACCTACATTTGATTAGCTTCACCACTTCCAAATGGTTTGAATGAGTCACCAGAGTTCCATTCACCTGTAAGAAAATGAAAATAGCATGTCAGATACATTCCATTGAGAATGGATATATTGACTTTAGGAATTATTATACATAATACAACCAATTATATAATATAGCACTTAGAACTATATTAAAATATGTATATATTTGGTTCAATATTCACTTTTATCGATATTCTTCTGTAAGGTATACTCAGCAACAAAATGAACTTGAATACAAAACAAGGCCTTGATTTAAAGGACATTATATCTGAAAAACAAACAGGGTTCTAGAGGGGAGGGGGGTGGGAGGATGGGTCAGCCTGGTGGTGGGTATTAAAGAGGGCACGTTCTGCATGGAGCACTGGGTGTTGTGCACAAACAATGAATCGTGGAACACTACATCAAAAACTAATGATGTAATGTATGGGGATTAACATAAGAATAAATAAATTAATTAAAGGACATTATAACTAACCATTAAAAATGACAAAACATACCATTTCTGACAACCACATATATTTTGACCTATTATTTTATTTTATTTTTTTAGAGAGGGAGAGAGAAAAGGGGAAGAGGAGAAGAGGGAGAGAGAGAACCTTAAGCAGGCTCCATGCCCAGTGCGGAGCCCAACATGGGGCTCAATCTCACAACCGAGAGATCATGACCTGAACCAAAATCAAGAGTCAGACGCTTAACCAACTGAGCCAGCCAGGTCCCCCTTCACCTATCATTTTAATTTCTACTTCTTTGGTTATCAGTGAGGTGAGACATATCCTCCTTAATACATTATTTATTTCAATTACTTTGGGGAACTGCCTGATAAAATTCTTTGTCTTTTTTTCTATTAGGCTATCTATCTATTTATTTATTCTTCTCTTAGGAATTTAAAAGTGCTCTTTACAAGTAAGGTATTCTACTCTGTAGTTTCAAATAATTTTTTCCAGATAGTTGTTTGTAAATATATTCATGGTGCCTTTTCCTGTATAATAATTTGATTTTTTAAGTATTCAAATTCCTCAACCATCTCAAGAGTAATGACTGACCAATCCACTCTTCCTATACTGGTCGGAATTCAAGGCCTGTTGCTGGACTGATAGGACTACATCTAGACTAGAGCAACTTGTTTTGAATTAATCCCTACCACCTCATCTCACACAATACCCATATACATAACACTTTTTTTTTTTAAGCTATTCTTATACCTCTATAAAATTCATTTGGAAGACTCATCAGTTTGACAAATAATGACACATCTCCCCAGTCATATTAATATATTTTGATGAGAGGGGCGCGTGGGTGGCTCAGATGGTTAAGCGTCTGCCTTCGGCTCAGGTCATGATCCCAGGGTCCCGGGATCGAGTCCCGCATCGGGCTCCCTGCTAGGCGGGGAGCCTGCTTCTCTCCCTCTGCCTCTGCCTCTCTCTCTCTCTCTGACTTTCATGAATAAATACAAAAAATTAAAAATATATATATATATATATTGTGATGAGAATTTTTTTTATTATTATGTTATGTTAATCACCATACATTACATCATTAGTTTTTGATGTAGTGTTCCATGATTCATTGTTTGTGTATAACACCCAGTGCTCCATGCAAAACATGCCCTCTTTAATACCCTTGATGAGAATTTACTAACAGATTAGTTTGGAGAGAAATGATCTTTATCACAGTGAGTTACTTTCCTATCTAAGAACACACATGACTCCATTTATTCACACCTTTTATTATGCCCTTCAGTAAAAAGTAGTATTAATTTTAAAATAAATGAAATGTTTTTTACAGTCAACAAATGTATCATATATAATGTACTGCTTTTTGTAAAAATCCAAGTGAAAAAAATAAAATATGGTTAATATATGCTGTTTTTAAATCTACCATAAATTCCATAATAGTCTTTTCCTCTTACCTTGATGATTCGATCACCTGTCTGTACCCCAGCCCGCATGGCTGCTCCATCTGCAAGAGAAATTAATTACTTAAAATTCTTCTGTAAGGTATATGCACTGATAATTTTCAGTACATGCAACTGGCAGAATAACCAAATGGTTAAAAACATGTGCCTCTGCCACTCACTAGTTGTGTGACCACGGATTATGTTTTTTTTTCACTCTAAGCCTTAATATCACCTGTAAAATGTGGGTAAAAAATACCTACCTCAAATTACAGCATCCAACATAAAGAAAGTATTCAATATATGGTAATAGAACATATTATTGTCATTTTGGGGAAAGTGGATGTTTTGGAGCATATAACCATTTCTTTAATCTGGTCTACCAAATATCTCTGGTGCCATGAAGAAATAAAATTCCACAAACCTCTCTAAGTGATGATGTATATAGTTTCTAAAACTATATAAGACTGTTTTCTTTCTAGTACGTACAAAGAAAATCAACTGGGGTGAATTCATGCCTATAACTAGGACACTAAACACCAATCTAAAACAGGCCATATGACCTGCTATGTATGTGATTATTTTATTCTGGGCAATAGACATGAAGCTTTTCTCTTTTTACTCTGTTTGCTCCCAAGTGACAAGACCGTTTTAAAAAATGCCTTGCCTTCTTTGACAGACTGTACGAAGACTGGATTGTCTCCACTGACCGTCAGCCCAAATCCATTGTCATCCTTCTGGATGATCACACAACGCTGAACAAGACCTGCACAAGAACCACAGGGTAAAGAGAGAAGAGAAAATAGGAGAGAAAAAGACATAATTACATATTAGTAATGAACTGTAACTATATTCTATCTGGACAAACACAAGATGGCACGTGAAACCCATTATCACAAACCACAGTACTAACCCCATAAATGAAACAAAGTCATATGTATTGGTTTCTCACTGGAGAGGTAGAGTAGAATTGCTCCGAGATTAAAAACAGCTATGGCAAAGTGGAAAAGAAGTATCAGAGAGGAGACAGAAGGAAGGCCTATTCACATCTCTGCTATTTATTTGTAACATGAAATCCTCCCCACTGCCCTTTGTTTTTGGTGCTCTAACTGATGTTTAAACCCTAGAAAATCAAACATTTTGGGACATTAGGCTAGAAGCATCCCATGGTAAACCCCAGAGAAATCCAATCTCATTCTGAGAAAAATACACTATCTAAAGAAAGGAGGTGCCTGCAGAGCATGGCAGCTCTTCTCCCAAAAGGGAGAAAGAACATGTTCAAAGAGAAGAAAGACCTAGGCTCATAGAAAAAATAAATAGAAAGGAGAAAAAAGTAGAAAAGATAAAGAACTTTTGAGCTCAACCAATCTGTTTCTTTCACTTACTTACCTGATTCCTACAGGAGAATTTGTTTTCCTTTTAGCAAACAGCAAACAAAAGTAGTCAAGGCAAGATGAAAGAAAGAGGACCACAACCAAAGGAACAGGGATGTCCCATCACAGAACCCTGATTAGTACCTAGGGCTGTTTGATCACAGATCAGGATTTGAAGATCCTGAACTCTGTGTTAGCCAGAGATTTAATACTTTCAGCTTTGCAGAATCTAATTGTTTCACCAAAAATCAATACATGAAATGTAAAATAATGCAAGTATACTGATGGTTGGAAAATAAAAATTTCTTCAAAATAAGGATTTTTACACAAAGAGCATGACCTTTTAAGTAAGTCTGATGTACAAAACAAAGGATATGTTAAAGACTGCATATTAATGAATACATATATTTCTTGCTGTTAATGAAATGTCACAAGTATGTGAGCCTACTACAAATGAAAGCCCGGAATAAGTGGATCACAGTACAGAAAACACGAATCATGAACTTACTCATAACCTTAAACAAAAAATTAACTTAAAGCAAATCATGTACCTAAACACAAAGGCTACAACTTTTTATAAGAAAATACAGGAGAAAATCATCAAGACCTTAGGGTAGGCAGACATCTTTTAGGATGCAAAATGCACTAACCATAAAAAAAAAAAACCAGGAAACTGGACTCAAAATTTTAAATATCTGTTCTTCTAAAGACACGGATAAGAAGATGAAAAGGCAAGGCACAGAGTGGGAGAAAATATTCATAATACAAATATCTGATAAAGGACTTGTATTCAGATTATATTTAAAAAAGAACAACTCTACAGTTCAATAATGGGGGACACATTTTAAAAAGAACAAAAGATTTCGGGGCATTTGGCTGGCTTAGTCAGTAGAGTGTGCGACTCCTGATCTTGGGGTTGTGAGTTCAAGCTGCGTGTTGGGCGTAAAGATTACTTTAAAACAAAATAAAACAAAAGATTTGAATAAACGCAGCACAAAGAAAGATACCCCAATGGCCAAAAGGCACATGTAAAGGTGCTCAACATTCGCAGTCATCAGGAAAATGCAAACTAAAACCACAATGAGATACCATTGTTCACCAACTTGACTGGCTAAAAATAAAAAGACTGATACTACCAAATGTTGAGAAGGATGTGGAGCAACTAGAACTCTCATGCATTGCTGGTGGGAGTGTAAAATGGTACAAACACTTTGGAAAACAGTTTAGAAAATTCTTATAAAGGTAAGTACACGTTTACATATGACCCAGCAATTTCACTCCCAAGAGAAATGAAAACTCATGTCCACATAAAGACTGGTAACACAAATAGTCATGGTAGTTTTGTTTCCAAGAGCCAAAAACTAGAAACAACTCTAACATCTATCAACAGATGAATGGATAAACAAACTGTTGTTTATCCATTATAATAAAGTACTACTTAGCGAGGAAAAAAAGTAATAACTCATACATGCAACAAACATGGATGAAATCACAAAAACATCATGCTAAGCAAAAGAAAGCAGACACAAAAGAGAGTACATACTATATGATTCCAGTGGAGAACAGGCAAAACTAAAGGATAGTAACTAAAAGCAGATTAGTGGTTCCACAGTGGAGAGGAAGGGTGAGCATGACCACAAAGAGAAATGAAGGAACTCTCTGGGGTGATGGAAATGTTCTATATCTTAATTAAGGTAATGGTTACATGAATGTATTCCTTTGTCAAAACTCATCCAACTGTACATTTAAAAGGACATCTTATTTTATGTAAATTGTACCTCAAGAAAGATGATTTGCCACATCAAAATTTGTTAGCCCTCAATTCTAGAGACTACTACACACCAAACAGTATTTGAATTAACAAATGCACCACTCCCACAAAATAGTAAATTGTAATGGGGGCAGAGGAAAGATAACCTATCAGAATTCAATCTTTGACATAATGTTGCACCCTTCAAGTATTTGGGAAAAACTATAACTAGAATGGGTATAAATACATAAAATCAAGGAAAAAGCATTCTTTATTAATTTCTACTATATAATACAATAAATATAAGAATTAGAGACCTTCAGAATAGAATAAGGACAATGTTTTACCAGAATCTTTTAAAATCCATGCCCGGTTTTGGAAACATAAACATTTGATGATCTCCTTTACAATTCTTTAAAATTTCAAAATAAATAAATGTGACTTCAAAATAAAAATCAAGACAACTGCAACACAATATTTTTCTCATACTATATCCATGTTCCCCAGTTCTCCCATCCCACCTCCTAAGAGCTGAATGAAAATCAGTGAATTAAACGTTTCTAATGTTGGGGTTTGCTGTGCTAAGCCACTGGGCTTCTTAAACAGACTGTTTTTCTGATCCCTGTAGAGAATAGGATGCTTGTAAAAAATGAGGGAGAGGAGTAGTTGGCATTAAGAGTTTGTTACGTTTTGGGGCAACTGGGTGGCTCAGTGAGTTGAGCGTCCAACTCTTGGTTTTGGCTCAGGTCATGATCTCGGGGTTGTGAGACCAAGCCCCATGTTGGGTCCACATTCTGCGGAGAACTGCTCAAGATTTTCTCTCCCTCTCCTGCCCTCCCCCACCCCGTTCGTGCTCTACGTTTGTGTATTTCACTTGCATATAATATATATTAAGTATTTAGCTTAATGCCTGATACAAATAAGGACATGGGCGCCTGGGTGGCTCAGTTGGTTAAGCGACTGCCTTCGGCTCAGGTCATGATCCTGGAGTCCCTGGATCGAGTCCCGCATCGGGCTCCGTGCTCGGCAGGGAGTCTGCTTCTCCCTCTGACCCTCCCCCCTCTCATGTGCTCTCTCTCATTCTCTCTCAAATAAATAGATACAAATAAGGACTCATAGTATTTTATTATGATTAGGGCTACAATGCCCTTGGATTTTCCTGCTCAGGAATATATTACTCATCTATCCATGCCATCAATTAAAAACACTTTTATGTTAAACTCCTATCATTAATGCAAATGCTCCTTAAAAGGATCAATCCTCATTTATGTCTTTGTCTAAATTTTGTTTTGTTTTAACAAACAAGCAAACTAGTTTTGGATGGGGAAGGAACAGAGAAGGGAAATATTATGGAGCAGGGCTTCTTCTAAGAAGTCAACTTTAGAATATAGGAGACAGCAAGAAGGCCTGAAGAAATAAATCACCTTTTCTTGTAAGCTCTTCCTAAATATCCAGACCAGGTTAGGTTCCCCCTTACAGACAGCACCCTCTATTTACCCCCCTAGTTACATTATCGCTCCCAATTGATACCTATTTGTTTTTATCCACTGACTAGATTATATGCTTCAAGAATGTAGGGGCTCTATTCTTGTTTACAACCTTATTTCAGGAACTGGCAAATGTTCAGACACAGAAGGAATTTCTTTTAATTGCTCATGAATTAATAAAAATTAGAAGAGTTGGGAGGTCTAGAGATGGATGGAAGCTCAGAGCGGGAGGTTATTGACACGGAGTCAATTTTAGCAAATATGCCTAGGGTCCTAACAGACTGCTAAAAATTGAGTAAATGTAGCAGCATTACTTCAGAATATTGCAAACCTGTTTTCTACGATTCAAAATTGTCCAGCCTGATAACTTTCCCTCTTAATTCTACATCAAAAGGAGATGAGGAACAAAGGATAAGGAGGAAACAGAGAAAGAGCTGTGTGCATATCTTATTCATCTTTCTCCTCTCCCCAACCCCACTATATTGTCCCTTTATTATTATTTCAAGTCTATCTGCTAATCTGAGAACTTGATATACTTAACATATAAGATCATATAGAATCATAAGAATCACTAAAACAATACAAAAGGAAAACATGCCTTTTGTATACAGCCAATTCAGAATCTATGCAATTCAAACTGATGATACTATTTTGTCCTAGGAATCTATATCATCTGCAGGAACTTGGATTTGGGGTCATAATTAAGTAAAAAAACTAAGCTACCATGCCATTCAAAATTTGGAAATCCAGTCTTTCAAAATTCAGAAATCCAGTCTTTCAAATGCTTAGATCTATTATGTTCTTCCCATTCAAAATCAAATAAAATGCTTTTTCTTTCCTTGAGAGAAATGTTCTACTTGTTGTAGACCAGAAGCTGTTTTAACCCACCACAGAGGATAAATTCTTCCTTTCACACCCTTAACACTGAAATCAGCAATACTTCACATTGAAATTACTGATACACCAACCTGAAATCACCAAGGACTAAATTATCACATCGATGAAGTGTCCTTTTTGACAAACAAAAATCCACTTTTTTGTTTTAGCAAATTTGCATCGAATATCTATCAGTCATTTAACACTGCAGTCTGTGGGTGTTGTGAGGAAGACAAAACTATTACAAGTCTGTGCCCTCAAAGAACTTAAAATCTTGGCAGGAAAGGACAACAGAGACATAGGGAAACAATGGCAATGTCTAATGAAGAATCAGAGTATAGGACAGATAACAGGGCCTATAGATTTTATAAAAGAAGGGAAAGTTAAAAGTGGAGCCCTAACTCCAAAATAGCCATTTTCACATTTCATTAATTAAAACCAACCAACCAACCAACACCTTCCATCATTTTTACTTTTTTTTTTTAAGATTTTATTTATTTATTTATTTGACAGAGAGAGAGAGACAGCAACAGAGGGAACACAAGCAGGGGGAGAGGGAGAGGGAGAGGGAAAAGAAGGCTTCCTGGCTGAGCAGGGAGCCCGATGCAGCTCTTGATCCCAGGACCCTGGGATCATGACCTGAGCCGAAGGCAGACGCTTAACGACTGAGCCACCCAGGCGCCCCACTTTTTCTGGTTTTTACACACACATATAGTCCATGGTTTGCTGGCTGGTTTGTTATGCTAAATTACTTATTGTCTACTAGAATTACCATATAATGTGTTTACCTCTGAATATGAGTTTTTATAAGGTCACAAATCACTTTACTGTGAGCTGCATCCAAGCACTGTGTGTGAAGACAGGCAGAGAGTGTCCAATAAATAAGATAATGATGAGGCTCAACCTCCCCTGAAATTTGGTCATGGTAATATTTCTTCATTCTCATCGTTCTTAGTGCCATAGAAGATTTTTTTCCCACAACTATCTACTTTTTAAGGGCACATGGAGTATTGGTAAACAAGTGCATATCTCATGTACTTACCACAATGTATTAAGATTCTTCTTTTGTGCTAGACTGTGAACTCCTAGAAAGCAGGTACAGATCCTATTATCTTTGTATCTCTATCCCTTGCCATAGTGCCTGACATACAACAGGTAATCAATGAATATTTACGAAGTAAATTTGAATTTATTTTAGATACAGGAAATTTTAAATCATACCCAATCACTTTCTAGGAAAAAGTAAAATCATAGCCCTGAAAACCATGCCAAGTAGAGAAATACTTTTAGAAGGACCCTAACCTCCTCCTGCCCTGCCTAAATTCTAACTGAAACAATTTGATTTCCCACCTACCCTAAAATACCTCCTCTAGTTACCAGTACATTTTTATTTATTTCCTGTCTGTTAAGGATTATGCTATTTCACCCGGAAGCCAATAATAGATCTCATGCTTCATATCATCAGTGAAGTAAAAATGTTCTATAAAATTTATATAAATACTATCCTTTCCTAAATTTTATTTTCTCTTTATAACAAAGAGCATTTCTTTTTCTTGTTATGACAGTGTGGTATTTGAAACCAACATAAAACAACTGATTCTTACTCAAAAGATAATTACCAAGGATGGTATTTTGAAAGTGAAAAAAATTAAGCCTTTGTAAGGCTTTGGAGTGGGGAGCGGAAGAAGTCATAAAAAGGTACTCTGAAAAAGAGGAGAAAGTACTCTCAGATTTCACTGTAATACACTCCTGGAAAAAAGCAACAACAATAGTACCAAACAGCAAATTATGGAAAACGGAGTGTTAAATATGCAAGGCAACGTGCCGAACCTTCCATACTGCATTTATTCTAGTGGAAGCACACTAGTCTTTCTTCACCTTTCATTTTATTACATGACCAAACTTCTCTAAGTCTCACCTCTCAAGAATTAGCTTCAGGGAAGGGTGTGGAGAAAGACCATGTGCAACCTCATAAAAACAGCTCATTTTTAAACTGCTGCCAGACATACATGTTTTATGAGTAAGACCTCAGATAATCCTTTGATTAAGAAGCTTCTGGATTCTAAATGCACAATGCTGCCAGCAAGAGGAAGCTTTAACTTCCAAGTATGCTGATTTCATTCTTTTAGACTATTACCAGCAGTAAGTCTCTTTTCTAAGTTATGTTTTCTTGTACCTTGAAATTTTTCTGAAGAGAAGAAAAATCCAATCAAGATGCTTATGCTATCAGTTCTCCTTACTAAAATATTTCATTCCGATATCAATAATCACTCATTCAAAACTCATTAAATGAGTGCCTCCACTGTGGCAAGCATTGTGGGAGATGCAAAGACAGACAGAAACACAAATAACTAGATACAAAGCAGGATGTCAAAGGTTAGACCACAGAGGCTCGGGGCAAACCCAGGAAAGCCCTGTGCTGGAGGCAGTATTTGAATTGGGCCTTGTAGGGTGGAGAGTTATAGGACGTAAACCATTCAAAACAATGGGAATGGCATGAGCAAAGGAAGAATACCAAGCCATATTTGGAAAGGGAAAACTGGAAAACAGGCTGGTACCTTTAGGTAAATGGCAGAAGTAAGAGCAGTGGATTAAGGCAGAATGATAAACTAGAAACAAATTACAGCACATCTTAATTAACTCTTTGTACTTTCCTACTAAGTGAATGACCAAATCCTTACTTTAATCATATTAATCTAACAGAGAGAGTGGAATGGAGAAAAGGAAGTGAATCAATGTGAAATCGACGTCAAAGAAAGTTATGAGTCTCTGCAAATAGTCTCATGATGCGATGGAAAACTGAACAAAACAGTGGCGACAGAACCAAAGACTGAGGGATGAAAGATAATGTGATGGTAGAATCCACGGGACCTGGCCAATTGTTGACTCCCAAGGACAGGGGAAAAGGAGCAGTCAAAGATAACTTGAAGGAGGCGCCTGGGTGGCTCAGTGGGTTAAGCGTCTGCCTTCAGCTCAGGTCGTGATCCCTGGGTCCTGGGATCGAGCCCCACGTCGGGCTCCCTGCTCAGCAGGAAGCCTGCTTCTCCCTCTCCCACTCCCTCTGTTTGTGTTCCCTCTCTCGCTGTGTCTCTCTCTGTCAAATAAATAAATACAATCTTTAAAAAAAAAAAAAGATAACTTGAAGAAAACGAGAGTAGGTGAGTGGCAGAATGGTAGTGCGATGAAAAGAATCAGGGAATCATGAGGAAGATTGATTTCTAGTCACAGGGAACAAGGATGAATTGCACATTGGTTATTCTGAATTTGAAAGATGGTCAGAGTGAAAGTATTCAGTAAACAGTTAAAAATAGAACACCTGACAAGGGGAAAAGATCAAGGACAGAAACGCGGGCCACCCCTACATCTATAAAAGGGAAAAAGCAATCAAGTAAACAAAAGAGAAAACAATTGCAGAGAGAAAAGAACCAGATTAATGTAATATTACAGAAACCAAAAAAAAGGGTATCAGCATTGCCAATTTGTTCAGAGGAAGGTGAGAACTGAGAAAAAGTCCACAGATTTTCAAGTAGGATCTTTTGGTTCACCTTCCAGATAGTATGTGTTCAGAAGTCAGACTTCAAGAGGTTAGGAAGTGAGTGACTTATGAGGACATAGAAGGTTCCTGTTGTACAGTGCTCTCTGCCAGGCCGACGAAGAAAGCAGAAAGAATAACTTGGGGACTTTTACCTTTATACATCGGAGGAGGCTGAACTTAAAAAAGGTAAGAATTTTTTAAAAATACACTCTGAAGGGCAACTGCGTGGCTCAGTCAATTGAGTGTCTGCCTTCGACTCAGGTCATGATCTCAGGGTCCTGGGATGGAGTCCCATGTCGGGCTCCCTGCTCAGTGGGGAGTCTGTTTCTCCCTCTGCCCTTCCCCCCTGCTCATGAGCTCTCTCTCTCAAATAAATAAATAAAATCTTTAAAAAAAAAAATACACTCTGAAGTATCCAACCAGGACAGTTCAAGTACTCACAGTTTGTTTCTGTTACGGACTACTGTTTGTGTCCCTCCCGCCTCCCCCAGTTCATACGCTGAGCCCTAACCCCTAATATGTAATAGTATTTGGAGGTGGGGCTTTTGGCAGGTAATTAGAATTGGATGAGGTCATAAGAGTGGGGACCTCCTGATGGGATTAGTGTCCTTATAAGAAGAGACACCAGAGAGACTATTCTCTCTTTACCTGCGCTTGCACCAAAGAAGGACCATGTGAGCACAAAGCAAAAAGGGGGCCATCTGTGAGCCAGGAGAGAGCTCTCACCAGAAACTGGCACTCTCATCTCATACTTCTAGCCTCTAAAAGGGAGAGAAAATACATTTCTGTTATTTAAGCCAAGTCTCTGGTATTTTGTTATAGCAGCCCCAGCAGATTAAGATAGTTTCAAAAAGACATGGCTTACTTTTTTGTATATAATCCTATCAACTAGAATCTCTTCATGAAGCCAAGACAGAAGGCAAGAAGAGGCTGCTGTCAAACTCCAAATTCCTTCGCTAACTCTCTCATGTCCCACAAAAATCCACAAAATTTCTCCATTACGAGATTCATGAGAAAAATAGAAAATTAAATATAACTGAAATTGTAAATCAGAAACATGATCTGCATGTGATCAATAGACTCCAAAAGGTACAGAGGGAAAAATAAGAAGAAATGGAATAAATACTGACCTCCTGCCCCAGGCAGAAACTTCACAAATAAGTCAATGCAAAACAAGCACTTGGTTTTCTTTTAAAATGAGCTGAGTAAATCTATCTCACCAAAACAGCTCTAAAAATAGCTAAGAGAGTTCAAAATAAATAATTTGTTAAGTGAAGAACTAGCATTTGTCGAAGTATCGAGCTAATGAATTCTACCCCAAGACAGTGTAAAATCTCAAAACTTAAGAAGTGGGCTTGGTCAGAGATCCTACACTAAGGAAAAGTCAGCAGTTGCCATGACTCTACTCAATCATCTTCCATCATTCCCACGCTTTTCTCGACTCCCTAGAGATTCTTTTTCATCTGTGCTAACGGCACAAAGTCTGAGGAAGTCTATTCACACAGGTGATAAAATATTTGTAATGTCAAAGAGATTTAAGTTAGCACACTAATGCTGTTCTGATCAAGTCATCCCTTTTATAAGTGCTTTTGAAGGACCCATGGCTCAGTTCCTTCCAAAAAAAGGTATTTTGAGGGTTTTCAAGAAACAAACATACAGAGAAGCCACACCTTATTTCCCCATTACCACTTAAAATGTTTCTATTACTAACAAGCGAATGGCATGTCTGAACTAGTGTTAATATTCCTATCACTGAAATATTAACATCCAAATCAAACAGCGAGCCTTTGCATACATACCTATCATCCAAAGCAAACATCCTAGCATCCAAAGCAAATAGCAAGCTTTTGCATACATACCACAGATCTAGGAAAATGGTGGGGGAGGTGAAATACAACATTTCAAAGGCTACTGGAAAAGAAGGGAGCCAATAAAGATAGCGTTCACATTCCTAAGGGGAGAATAAGCCATAGGAAGCTCTTTATATGGAACAGAGAGACATGTCTTGAGAAATTCGGAAGCTCTTTCTTACTTAGGAGGAGCCAAATACTTTGGACAGAAGAAAAAAACATACACTTGCCATGCCATACAGCATGGAACACATTTGGTCTTGAACTAACTGTAAAAGGTTTAACTACACACAAAAAGGCACTGGTCACAAAAACCGAAGCAAAGAGCTATATTTATCTATTTAACATAGAAGCATTAACTTGTTTAAAACCAAACACTGAGGCCTCATAATATTAAAAAGTATGTGACACTACGGGGCTCAAGTGTCAGGAGATATAAAATTCTTAAGGGGGGGGAGGGGCGCTTTCATATATTTTTTTTTCCTTTCATGTTTATCAGGCTAGGACACACAGCTACATCTGGGGAAACTTCCATCTGATAGACTTTTGGCTCTTTTAGAGAAGACCTGGTTTTCCTTTGAGGCCAAATTTGGAATCTTCTTAAAAAGGAATAACTTATTAGTCTTTCAGAGATTATTTTAAAAGTCTTGGTTCCAGGCAGTACTTCTCCTGTTCACTTTTCTCAAAGCGCTAATTGGATGCCAAAACAAGGGAAGAGGGCAGGTAAAACTGTGCAGAGGAAAGGGAAAAACGTGTATGAACTTCACAAACATGGTTTAAATTATCTTTGGAAGACAGGACACAGCCTAGAAATATTAGTGCTTCAGTCATCTGTTGCAAAAGTTAACCATTCAGATTAAACCTGCTCTTTGTGAAAATTATTTTTAAAAGGTGTCATTCTGACATTTTCCCATTCAGAATAAGCTTCAGGGAAACTTATGAAAGGCATAAACAAATTCTTCAAGCCACAGAAATAAAATACTTAACGTATTTTTGCTGTTGTGGATAAATCATACACGAACAGCATTTCCAGATGATGAGGCCAATAAAAAGAAACAAATTAAAAAAATCAAATAAACATTCCAAAGAACTGGTAACAGCTCTAAGTCACACCAGTGACTTAGAGTCACTGTGTCACAGTGCTATGCTTAGAGGGAACGACTGGTGCCATGAAATTCTACATGATCCAAACTCAGCAAATGGGACATGGGAAGAAGATGCCAAGAATTCAAAGCCCACCCATATTATATGGAGGAGCGCAACTCAAACATATTAGACATTATCACTTTCCCATCATACGTAAGATGAAAGAGAAGACGGGTCATGTGGCCTACTCTTACTCTATGATGTTAGTTTCTAGCAACCTTAAGCTTCCCAGTGGCAGCCACATTTAAAACCCCAGGCTCCCTTTCCCTGCAGTAGGTCATGCCATGCAGAGCAGACACAAGGAAGGCTGCAGTTATTTAAAAAAAAAAAAAAAAGGAAACAGCATGAAGCAAGCTCCAAAGGTGCAAGGCTGAATTGGCTACATTAGCTTACCATATATCTCGGATCTACTCTCCTCTGAACTAGACTTTGTCTTCTTGGAGGAGCTATCTGCACAAGAGCGGGAGAAAAGGAGAGAGATATAGAAAATATGGAGACCAATGTGAGGGGAAAAATTCATGGGGGAAAAAAAGAATGAATCATGATCAAGTTAAATCGTGCAAACACAAAGTATGAACATCACAGGTGATAGCACTTAGAACAGTCACGAACAGCACAAGTAATGACATATTTTAAAGATTTATCGAAGAAAAGACAGTACAATAAAAATATGTTCAAACAAAACAACACATGAACAGTCTACAAAATATATCCTCTGACAATCATAGAGATGACAAAAGCACTAAAAGCTGTAATAATCTCATTTTGAAGCACTGCATACCACTTCGCTAAGTCTGTCTTTGGAAATGGGCACACCACAGAGGAATAAGTCAATCTAACAAGACTCTAATGTCTATATGAACATAGGGCAGAAACTCATTATCAAGATAATAACTAATCATATTAATAAAAGCCTCTGAGCCCCATCATATCAAAATTAGATGTCAGAAATAAAAAAATTATCTTTTAATGGAGATCCAGAAGTTATGCCCCACCACCAAAGCCTAAATAAATTGATGATCGGGATTTCATTTTTACCTATGACCCAAGATGCAGGTAAATTATTAGATATTCACTTCCTATTCTTCCCTTCCTGGATAATATTTATGTTTTTTCAAAATAACGGTTTATACTAAAAGTATGAAACATCTGAGTTGGATACAAAAAATATGCTCTATTAAAAATTGTATTTCTAAACAAAAATATCTAAAAAGATACATTTTATTTATGTATCCATGACCTTAGCAATTGCCTACTTTATCTTTTGTCATAGGAACATACAACTGAGTAAAACAGTATGTACACAGAGAACACTTATCAGTTTCAAATGACAAAAGCAAATTATCCACCATTTTTTATAAACTAAATACTAAGTGACTTTATAAGGATTGAAAGCAAAAGCCCACATTGTACAACAGGAATTCAATCTATTTATATAAAATTAAGAATATAAATAGTCAGAAGTCTACTAACATGAAAACCTTAGGAAAGATCAATACTATTGAAAAGATTCTCTGAGCTCAGAATATTTTTGACTGAAGAAAAAGGGATCTCTATTCATTTGCTTACTCTAAAATTAGATGACCATTAATTTCTAAAGTTGGATTTTATCTAATACTCCAATTTACCATGATCACACATGAATTTTTAAATGACTACAGAAATCTGTAGTTGTTAGAGCTTTGATTTTATGAGATACTACCGTTCACACTTAATGATTTATTTTAATATTAAGTCCTTGGTCTGACTAGAATCTCCAATTATGAAATAATGATAATTTTTATTATCATCATTATTTTTTAATAAAATATACTCTACAATGATGCTTCCACAGTGGAATCCATAGTGTTGAACGTTAAAAATGCTTGCATTCCTCCTGAAAGCACAGGTTTTGTATTATAACATCGAAGAGGAAGGAAGAGTCGGAAACAGACCAAACACTAACTCCTGGGTATTTCAGGTAGTTATACAGCTTAAGCTCAATTATGCTGAACTAAACTACTCTCAATATTCTTTGGAAGAACAAACAATGTTTTACCTGTAGGATCAAAATCATGTGATGCACTGCGCTCAACTTTCTGCTTCTTATCTGTTGGTGACTCTCGGTTCAAAATACTCCCATGCCTAAATTAAAGTAAAGCAGTCAAATATTTACTACAAGCAAATCAACAGAATAAAAACTTAAAAAATTGCAAGTGTGTCTTACAAAGAGAATCCAAGTAATCAGTTTACCTTATACATCCTCATAAATCTAACTTACATTTTTCAAGAAGTTTTAAATTCAGTCTATGCTATGTGTAATAAAGAATCTAGTTATAAAAAGTGCTTAAAAATAATAAAAGTAGTATTTAGTATTAAGTCTATTTTATTCTTAGAAATAACTCAGAAATAGTATTTAGTATTAGCAATAACTTAAATTCGGGATGCCTGGGCAGCTCAGTCTGCCTTCAGCCCAGGTCATGATCCCAGCATCCTGGGATCAAGTCCCGCATCAGGCTCCCTGCTGAGCAGGAGCTTCTCCCTCTGCCTGCCACTCCCCTTGCTTGTGCTCTCTCTGACAAATAAATAAAATCTTTAAAAATAAAATAAAATAACTTAAATTCTTTCAGTGAATTTGACAGGTTACTATGACTTCCACCGAACAGGTAAGAAAACAGTGAAAACAGTGCCTGAAACTAATTCAACACTTTAACACTTCCCCTGACCTGACCCTACATATTCTATGGTCAGGTTCAAAATCACTGTGTAAATGTACCATGGATGAGAATAGTTAACAAAAAAAAAAAAAAATCTTAGGCAAACTTCACTAGAGTTCTAGCTATAGAAGTCAGGCAGGCCCAGATGACACTAGAATTATTATTTTTCCTATGGCCTACTCAATTATACTGATCAGATAATGGCAGGGCAGCAAATAAGACCCTCACTGTAATACATACACTACTAATTAACTGAAATGCCAAGATTAGCATTGGTATCCTGGACCATGCCGTCACTAAAAATGATAAAAGTACTAACATAATTAGGAATGATATACTACCTACATTTTAAATAATATTCATGACAACTAGGATGAGAGAGCAGTGAGAATAAGCACTGAGGAAAAGGCATTTAGTCCCAGGATCTGAATACATATAGAGATATAGCTGTTGAGCACAGGCATATTTGAACATTTTGGATTTTTTCCTTTCCTGTCTTAAAGTAATTAAGACTGATTCAGTTTGCCAAAGTTCATTAACTAAAGGCAGCTGTAGTTACCCAAGTGATAAAATACATCAAAAACTGGCAAGCCATTTACACTCCCCAAGCTACTCACAACTGAAAACAGTCACAATAGATTTTAAAATTAAATCTCTTCATAGGGAGTGACCTTAACTATCAATTTGAACAAACTTTTAAAATGCTTATATTAAAAACATTGAAAATGTTATCAAAACAATGCTGTCTTCCAGAAAAAATATGCAACACCTGTTATATTTTAAATTTGTAAAACATTCTGATATTTTAAACTACTTAAATCCACATTTTCAAAAGCCACAAAACTCTGCCATAATTTCAAAGGAATGCTTCTAATTAAGATTTAACCTAAGCATATGAAGGGCAACTGAACAACTTACCTTATAGGTTTTTTGAGGGGAAACCTGAAACAAAGAAAAAAAAAAAGGAAATATGCAGTTATTTCACTTATAAGATTATTAGGTTTATTCATTCTACTAAATCAGACTAAGAGATTTAAATCTTATGCTAACATTCCCAAAGCAAGATTCAACAAACAGGTGGAATAAGGAGCTGGATGCTATTTTTTAATAACTCCTTTGTTAAATCTTAAATTGCAGGTGCATTTACCATATCTGTCACCGAGTATGGGTTCTCTTTTTAAAAATCTAAATACGAATAGCAACAGTTAAATTTACTTGAGGGCTTACTAGATGCTAAGCGCTATTCTAAACTGTTGACACGTGTTATCTCATTTAAATATCTATAAAGATTGGGGCTCCTGGGTGGCTCAGTCGTTAAGCGTCCGCCTTCGGCTTGGGTCATGATCCCAGGATCCTGGGATCGAGCCCCGCATTGGGCTCCCTGCTCAGCGGGAAGCCTGCTTCTCCCTCTCCCACTCCCCCTGCTTGTGTTCCTGCTCTTGCTAACACTCTCTCTCTGTCAAATAAATAAATAAAATCTTAAAAAAAAAAATAAAAGATATTTCCACTTTACAGATTTAAAAAAACTAAGGCAAAGAGAAATATCTTACCATTAAAATATTATACTTAGCTTCCCTAGCAAGGAAAGTTTCTTACTGTCCATCACCTCTCCCCATCCCCCAAGATATCTGGGTGCTAATTACTGTTCTATTGATCTGTGTCTACTACCTTTTGATCATAATCAAATCACAAATTCTCATTTATTTATGTTTAGCATTTATAACAGAAATCTAGAAAAAATACCATTGTAGTACTACCAGTTACTAAGAATATGTTCCAAAAGTAGATAACAAAGGGTACATCTTGTCTTTCTTCAGTTCTATAAGCTATTAAGAACTACTGCATTTCTGGGGCACCTGGGTGGCTCAGTCGTTAAGCATCTGCCTTCGGCTCAGGTCATGATCCCAGGGTCCTGGGATCGAGTCCCACATCAGGCTCCCTGCTCTGCGGGAAGCCTGCTTCTCCCTCTCCCACTCCCCCTGCTTGTGTTCCTGCTCTCGCTATGTCTCTCTCTGTCAAATAAATAAATAAAACCTTTAAAAAAAAAAAAAGAATTACTGCATTTCCTCCTGGTTGCCTTTTTTCAAAGAAACATTACTAGAGGCTTTTTTTTTTTTTTAAGATTTTATTTATTTTTTAGAGAGCGAGCGAGAGAGAAACAGCATGAGAGGGGAGAGGGTCAGAGGGAGAAGCAGGCTCCCCGCTGAGCCGGGAGCCCGATGCGGGACTCGATCCCAGGACCCTGGGATCATGACCTGAGCCGAAGGCAGACGCTTAACCATCTGAGCCACCCAGGCGCCCACTAGAGGCTTCTTGATAAGAATTTGATGTTACACATAAACACTAAGTCTACAAGTGTTTTTGGATCTCCTCCCATTCCCCTTTCAGATCTGTCATTTCAGAAATTACCTCAACCCATGACATTTTATGTAAAGATGATTTAGTCTGGGTAACAAAAATGGGATTTATTAAGAATATCAATAAAAATTTTTTTTAAAAAAAGGTTATTAGTAAACATAGTAAGAAACAAACATAAAACAATACTTAAATGACTATTTTATTTATCATGGAGATAGTTTAGTTAAAAAAAAACTCTAAAGTACAAGTTTAATTACAATTTCCTTTAACTCCTCTATAACCCAGAACTGATCCAAAGACAAAGACAAAAAATCTAAAAACTTCCATAAGAAGCGCATGTTAACCACAACAAAGTTAGGGATAACAAGGAAAAGAGGTTTGGGGTAAGAGTAAACTGCTCTAGAGAACGGACTGACTACAAAAGATCATCAGATTTTCAGAAATAGGAAGTCCATCCTTACTTGTTGGGGGAGTGTGGGGAGGTGGGAGTATGTTTTTTTAATTTAGAAATGAACATAGGAGCTGGCAGAAAAGAATTCCCAACTGAGTTTCTACAAAGGATAATACCTGCAGTTAGCAACCTTAGCCACTCTTCCTGATAGCCATTATAAAAACTCCTACCCCCAAACAATGCTGCTTGCGTCAGGGACTGCAACATCCAGGGAGATTCTGGTAAAGAATCCCGGAAGTTCCCAGACTACTGATTGTAAGTCAGCTTCCTGAGCTGCCTTCTCTTATGAGGGAATGGAAAAGGAGGGGAAAGAGGATAAAAATGGAATGAAAAGATGAAGAACAAGGACTACTGTATGGTAAAATTTGCTTAACATATTCTCTGTACTACATCCTTAAAGTACAGGTGAAGAGCCTCTCCCAAACAAAAATTTTTAAATCACAGCACTTTTTCTCTAATCACTAAATTCCACAATTAGCCCAACACTAGGCTGATGAAACAATTCTGGTACACAAAATCCTCTATTTTCAAGTTCCTGTCCATTCTGTAACCCAATCATACAACTGTGACAACCTCCTCTGGTTAGATATCTATGGAAAAGAGCTGTAGTTGAATGATGAATTATGTTGGATGTGCTTAATCAAATTGTATCTGGCTTTTGAAAATATCATATTGATGACTTGGACATTTAGCCAACAATGAACATGTTCGTGCATATTTACATGTGTGTATGTATTTTTCCAGATGTAAGACGAAGTCCAACTACCAATATGAAGAACCATAATTTAAAAAGGAAAGCGTTGTCAGAAATTAGAGCCATGAGGATAAGATAACTAGATGCCCTTACTTTTGATTACCTATACTAAGCATACTTGAGTGCCACAAATCCTAACCAAGAGCCTTAAAGGTCACAATTACATTTACTCACTTGACTCAGGATGGCTTTTTCTTATATAAGTTCTGAGCTCTAATATTAAAGCCCTAGGTAGCAAAGATAGAGAAGCCTCCCCAAAGTTTTTATTTTCATACTCCTCCCAATATGTTATTACAGTGTAAAGGGAGTTGTGATTTGGTAATTAAATAACCCTAACCCAATAAATAATATTTACTTTAGTAAAACTTCCAGTTTTAGCCAGGTTTAACTATACACACACACACACACACACACATATGCATATTTAACAATACAATACATACATACATATACATGATTTTCTAATTGGGATATCCCTTTAAGACTGTTAAACAGAATTTCTTCTAGATTAAAAACATTACAAAGGGCCATCAAAATTTGTGTTAACACATATTTGCTTATGATATATAGCCTATTAGAAGTCATTTTTTCCTTTTATAGATGATTTTTTGTGAGAAAAGAACTAGCCTTTGACATTACTCCTAAAAGAAAAAATAGAAATACCACATTCAAACCTTAATTCCTACCCTCTCTCTCTCCTTCAAGGTATTAGATGTTTTTTTTTCTCGGGTTTATTTATGATGAAGAATTTAGGACTCTGGATGGTTCTTCATAAGAGATGACTGAAATGAGGAGAGTTAAGTTCAGGGTATTTTACCTAAGCTGGATAGTGGGCAAGTTTTCATTAGCAAACAACGTTAGCTACTAAATTTAGAATTCTCAATAATTCCGTTGTAAGATACATCCTGATCTTAGCAATGTTAAAAGGCAGGATGAAAAGCCTGTGCACCTTGGAATCAATGAAATACAGCACTAGCTTATTGGAATTCATGCCAGTGAGGAGAGTTGCTAGACAAAGAACTCTGCAAAACAGAACACAGTAAAGAGAAGTCTAAGGCTCAATCCTCATAAAATGATGACAAACATCAAGGCAAAAATACAGCATTCCAATACTGTTACAGTCAATGAAAACTGCATGGGATTCCAAGGCCTCAGGGACAGGGGCTCCTCAGAAAAAACAACAACAACGAGGTTTGTATTCTAGTTTCACAATTTAAAAGGTGCTTTTACACTGGTACAAGGTGCTCAGGCTCTCTAACAATCTTCTGTAAAATAGTGATAAGACTAGTCCCTACCTGGGCGCCTGGGTGGCTCAGTTGGTTAAGCGACTGCCTTCAGCTCAGGTCATGATCCTGGAGTCGCGGGATCGAGTCCCACATCAGGCTCCCTGCTCAGCAGGGAGTCTGCTTCTCCCTCTGACCCTCCCCCCATCTCATGTGCTCTCTCTCTCTCAAATAAATAAAAACTTTAAAAAAAAAAAAAAAAAAAAGACTAGTCCCTACCTTAGAAATTTGTTTTGAGAATTAGTAAATGCAAAGCATTAAATGAGAAGCACTGCCTAGCACATAATAACCACTTAATTACCATTAACTGTTAGAACAAAAATAAAATCTGAACTTCAGAGATTTAATTTCAAATTAAGTAGAAAAGAAAAATAAACTTAAAGACTAACAATATTCAAATAGGTTTTTAGCTCAGTAAAATCCACAGAAATGCATAATTCAAAGTCAATGATGAAACTATAGGTTTAACTTGCCAAGTCATATAAAATTAAAGTCAATACTCAAGTTAACAAACTTCCCAGATGCTGCAGGGTAAGAGAAAAGATCAGGTTACAACCAAAACTTTTAATTTTCCTAGCAAGTAGGGCCAGGGATTTTTTTTTTTTTTTTAAAGCCTGTGAAATTGCATTGACCATACCTGCCACTTAGCAAGAGAGTCCATTATTTCTGCATCTCCTTTAAAGTATCAAGAAGGATTAAGGCTTTCAGTGTCCTGGATGTAAATCAAGTTTTTTATTTATCTATTTCTACAAAATAATTTAAAGATCCTGAGGCACAACACTAAAATTTGAAATTACTCCAATGTGAATATGAAACCAGCTAGTTCTAGCATTATATCATTTTTCACAAAATAACAAAAAAACAGCTAAAAGGGCATTTGTCTGCAATACATAAGTACCCTTAAGTATAGGGATTTAGAACATATTGCTGACTTCAGCTACACTGTTAATTCAATCTTTAGATCTCTGGACAGTAAGATTCATAGAACCAAAAGTAGTAATGACCACCACCACTCCTATCCTTCAAAAAAAAAACACCAGTCATAAATCTTTTCACCACCTACAATTTATAACTGGTCTAGCTTAGACTCACTAAAAGAACCAAAAATTACAGAAATAGAAAAAAGAAAAGTTCAAAAATTATCTACCATTGTACCTTTTTATTAGGATATAGATCTAAAGCATGGCAAGTTGTTAGCAGAGCTGGCAGTAACATTAGTTATATCAGAAAGACTCAAACAGAAGCTACAGCTGACAGGATGACTCACGGAGAATTTTCATGGTGTTGTTATTAGTTTTAAACCTCTGGACCTTGCAATATAAAACCACAGAAACGAGGACCAGGGAGGCTCAGTTCTGGTGTAAAATTCAAAAATGATTCACTAAAATGTAATGTAAGAAGATCTCAAATTAACTTCTTAAATATTGCCACTTTTACTGAAGAAGTGAAACACATGACAACCCTTAGTAAGTGGCTTTTCTTTCCTGGACATACTTTGACAAATCAAACAGTAAATTCTAAATTATTTTAATTGCCTCTGCCAGATATTATAAACCGGATATTGGTTGTTTCTGAACTGGGAAAAGTAATTCATAATAAAAATAATATCTTATTTATTACAGGCTCTTTTTTCCTCATGGACAATCTGGAACAGTATCACTTTTGGGAATATCTCCTGTAAGGTTTCTAAATAACTCTCCTTTGAGATCATGGGTACATCATTAACTTATACAGTGTCTTTTTAGACTTCCAATTATTCACTTCAAAAAACCAAGCAAAGGGAACTGCCAGAAAAAAGTATGAGAACCTCAAACTACTTAGTATCTTCATTCCATTCAATACCATTCAAACTATCAAATCTATGCTTATATGAGATATTAACATCATTAAACAATAAAAACAATAAACAAACTGGACTCTACAGAATAATCTCACAATTGACAAAACAGTAATGATACATAATTTTCATTTGATAGGAATTTAAATATTTTTAAATTAAATTTTTTATTTAAATTAAATTTAATTAACATATACTATATTATTAGTTTCAGAGGTAGAATTTAGTGATTCATCAGTTGCATATAACACCCAGCACTCATTACTTCAAATGCTCTCCTTAATGCCCATATCTCAGTTACCCCATTCCCTGACCCACCTCCCCTTCAGCAACCCTCAAGTTTGTTTCCTAGAGTTAAAAGTCTCTTATGGTTTGCCTCCCTCTCTGTTTTCGTCATATTTTTTCTTTCCCTTCCCCTAGGTTCATCTGTTTTGTTTCTTAAATTGCACATATGAGTGAAATCATCATGGTATTTGTCTTTCTCTTGACTTATTTTGCTTAGCAGATAGGGATTTAAACCTTAATCTTATTTTACAATTCCCGATTTCAGAATTTGCTTGGAGAGGTGGTTCAGGACAGCAGTATAGGAAGATCCTAAACTTACCTCTTCCTATGGACACAAAAATTTAACAGCTAAAATGCAACAATTTCTTCTGAAAAAGTTCTGAAAACTAGATGAACAGTTCCTCCACAACAAAAGATAAAAGGGCCACATTGAGACAGGTAGGGGAGGCAGAGACATGCTTTTGCCAAAAACCCACCCCAGGCACAGTGACCCATAATCAGAAGGGATCTCAAAAAATACGAACTTTTCCCTGAGGAGCAAGGGGTTTGTGCCCCACATCACGCACCTCAACCCCAGGTTATGCACCACAGAGATGAGCCCCCAAAACTTAATATAAACAGGGATTAGGTCCAGGAGAACCACAGAAATGTAGGCAATTGAGAACACACTCTTAAAGGGTTTGCAGGCTGATTTACTCGCTCTGACACCCAATCCAAAAGCAGCAGTTTGAAAAGCTCCTACACCATATGTGAAGCAGACCCAATTACTCATCTTAAAGCAACTGCCAGAGGGGCAGGTACCTGTAGGTACTCTCTCCAAAAACAGAAACATTGGAAAGTACCATTTTTGTGATCACATTCTACCTTGCTAATGCTACCTTGCTAATTTTTACAATCTCCCTCTAACCTGCTAGTGCAGGTTGGTATCCCCCACTCCAGTGCCTAACCATGCCACAGCCAGGCAACCCCCCCCCTCCACTCCTGATGCCACAGTCACAGCCCCACCACAGCCAGCAGGCATGCGCAACACACACAGGGGATGCTCCTCGAGAGCCTGACTCTGGTGACCAGGGAGACTGCACTTCTGGGTCCCATGGGTCATCTCCTACAGAACGCTCCACCTTCAAAACCCAGGGAGGTAGCTGTTTTGCCTAATAAATGGAAACAAACACAGAGACTCAGGCAACATGAGGAGACAGGAATAGGTGGCAAACAAAAGTACAAGATGAAACTTTAGAAAAAGTCCTTAATGAAACAGAGATAAATAATCTACCTGTTAAAGAGTTCAAAGTAACAGTCATAAAGATGGTCACCAAACTTGGGGGAATAGACACATTGAGAACATCAACAAAGAGAAAATACAAGAAAGTACCAAAAAGAAGTCACAGAGCTGAAGAATACAATAACTGGAACTAAAAAAATACACTAGAGGGGTTTGACAGCACCCTGAATGAAGCAGAAGAACAATCAGTGAGCTATAAGACAAAGCAACAGAACTCACCCAAACAGAGCAGCAAAAAAAAAAGAAAGAAAGAAACTTTAGAAAATAAAGATAGGTTAAAGGACATATGGGATAACATCAAGTGGAATAACATCCCTATTATGGGGGGTCCCAGAAGGAAAAGAGAGAAAGGGGCAGAAAACTTATTTGAAGAAATAATGGCTGAAAACTTCATTAACCCGGGGAAGGAAACAGACATCCAGGTCCAGGAAGCACAGAGAGTTCTACACAAAACAACCCCCCAAAAATCCACACCAAGAAACATTATAATTAAATGTCAGAAGTTAAAGATAAAAAGAGAATCTGAAAAGCAGCAAGAGGAAAACAATTTGTTATATACAAAGGAAACTCCATAAGGCTATCAGCAGATTTTTTAGCAGAAAATTTGCAGGTCAGAAGAGAGTGGCATGACATATTCAAAGTACCGAAAGGAAAAAAATTCCAACCAAGAATATGCTACCTGGGGGAAAAAAATACTCTACCTGGCAAGGTTATCATTCAAAATAGAAGAAGAGATAAAGAATTTTTCAGATAAGCAAAAGCTAAAGGAGTCCATCACCACTAAACTGCCCTTAAAAAAATGTTAAAAGGAATTCTTTAAGCGAAAAAGCAATGGCGTTAATTAATGACAAGAAAACATATGAAAGTAAAAATCTCACTGAAAAAGGTAATGTATATAGTTAAGGTAGTGAATTAATCACTTACAAAGCTAGTATGAAGGTCAAAAGACAAAAGTAGTAAAAATATCAATAACTACAATAATTCATTAAAAACTAAGTTTTTGCTTTGTGGTTACTGTGAGGTTCACAAATAACATCTACATATATAACAGTCTATTTTAAGTTGATGACAGCTTAAATTTGAATACATTCTAAAACTACATTTTTACACCCCCCATGTTTTATTTTTGATGTCACATAAGATAAAAAGCTGTGATGCATTTGTGAACCTCACAGTAACCACAAAGCAAAAACTTACAGTAAATACACAAAAGAAAATGAAGACAAATCTGTACATAACACTAAAGAAGGTTATCAAACCACAAGGGAAGAGAAAGGAAGAAAGAAACAGAGAGGAACTACCAAAACAGCCAGAAAACAATTAGTAAAATGGCAATAAGTACATACCTATCAATAATTTCTTTAAATGTAAATGGACTAAATTCTCCAACCAAAAAGTATGGAGTGGTTGAATGGATTAAAAAAACAAGATTCATATATATGCTACCTATAAGAGAATAATTTCAGAAGTAACATAGAGACTGAAAGTAAAGGGAAGGAAAAAAATATTCCATGCATATGTGAACTGAAAGAAAGAAAGAAAGTTGATATAGCTATGCTTGTAACACAAAAAATAAACTTTAAAATAAACACTTTAGGGGCGCCTGGGTGGCTCATTTGGTTAGGCGCCTGCCTTCGCCTCGGGTCATGACTCTCAGCAGGGAGTCTGTTATTTCCTCTCCCTCTGCCCCTCCCCCCCATTTGTGCACTCTCTCTCTCTCAAATAAATAAATTAAAAAAAAAAAAAAAAAAA
>NC_058413.1:94770721-94794569 GCF_002201575.2 Neomonachus schauinslandi
AAAAAAAAAAAAAAAAAAAGACATGGGGCGCCTGGGTGGCTCAGTCGTTAAGTGTCTGCCTTCGGCTCAGGTCATGATCTCAGGGTCCTGGGATTGAGCCCCGCATCGGGCTCCCTGCTCAGCAGGGAAGCCTGCTTCTCCCTCTCCCACTCCCCCTGCTTGTGTTCCCTCTCTTGCTGTGTCTCTCTCTATCAAATAAATAAATAAAATTTTAAAAAAATAAATAAATACATAAAAATTAAAAAAATACTTTAGTAAGTTAAAGAAAAGCATTACATAATGATAAAGGGGTCAATCCAGCAAGAAGATATAACATTTATAAGTATATATGCACCCAACATAGGAACACCAAAATAAATAAATATTAACAGACCTAAAGGAAGAAACTGACAATACAATAATAGTAGACATCTATAGATAAATCATCCACACAGAAAATCAGTAAGAAAACACTCACTTTAAACAACACATTAAACCAGATGTTCTTAATAGATATATATGGAACATTCCATCCAAAAGCAACAGAACACATTCTTCTCAAGTGTACATGGACCATTCTCCAGGACAGATCACATGTTAAGCCACAAAACAAGTTTCAGTAAATTACAGAAGACTGAAATCCCATCAAGCACCTTGTCCACAATGGTATTAAACTAGAAATCAATTACAAAAGAAAACGAAAAAAGAAAAATATGGAAATTAAATATGCTACCAAACAACCACAGAGAAATCTGAGGAATAAAAGAAATGTCTAGAGACAACTGAAAACAGAAATATGACATACAACAATCTATGGGATACAGCAAAAGCAATTAGAAGAGGGCAATTCATAGCAATGCAGGCATACTTCAAGAAACAGAATAGGGGCACCTGAGTAGCTCAATCGGTTAAGCAGCCAACTCTTGGTTTCAGCTCAGGTCATGATCTCAGGGTCCTGGGATCCAACCCTGTGTTGGGCTCATGTTCAGCAGGGAGTCTGCTTGAGGACTCTCTCTCTCTCTCTCTGCCCTTCCCCCCACTCATGTGCACACATGCATGCACTCTTTCTCTCAAAGAGTTATATAAAGATTTTATATAAAATAGATTAAGATTGAATGTTCAAATTTTGTAAACTGAAGTGAGAACTGTACAAAATTTGTTAGGATAAGCTGCTTTCTGCAGATTTGTCAAAGGATACAACTGCGCTTCTGAAAAAGTGGAAAGTTTTAGTTAGCTTTTACCTTTTGTATTGAGGTGTCATTGAGACAAACTCCACCATTAATCTGAACTTGAGAATTTTATGAAAATGTAAAATTAAAATATAAAATGTCAAATAACAGTATACCTTCTATGACGTAAAAAAGTTCTACTCAAAATGTAAATTCTTATGTATCACTTCAAAGCACATATATATGTGCAGTTTGTTTGCATTTTTATTAAAGAAAAAATCTAAAACATCCATAAAAATAGCATTCCATAGCAAGGAATACCGATTTAACAAGAAAACAAATTACAATGGATTTATCTTAAATGTTCCTAAACATTTCTTACCAAATACCAACACAATTACAAGAATAGGAATCTTATTTTGAAAATCTTAGGAGAAGGAAAAACAGTCAGAATTACACTAACACCCAAATCACAGAGTATTATTCGTGAGTTCTGTTTACCTGCAGGTATTGTACTTGGTATGCACTCATTCCTTGAATATAAAGAAGCCTAATTCACCATCATATCTATTCCACAAAGCTGAATCGACAAGGATTTGCCAAAATAAAAAAAATCACAGCACAAGGAAACATAGGGAGTCAGAGAAGTATAAACTTAATTTCCATATACTCTAAAAATGTTCACAATTTCCTTGAACTAAACCAACATAGGCCTATTTCTCATAAAGAAATAAAAACTTCATATACTTTCCAGGAAGAACTCTAAGAGAACAAGGACTGTTCACATTCCATGTTCTCTACTTAAAATTTTTTAAATTATATAAGAAATACATTATGAGTATTTTAATTGCATATCATTAAATTTATATGTCATATGCCTTAGTTGGTGAAATATTTCCATAAGTAAATAAAACAAGCTATATGAATATAAAATATTGGTAAAGACTAATAAAAATTGATCATAGCCAATATCTTTACAATTAAATCTTCTATATAACATACATCCCATATTCATAAAAGTCTCTTATTTTCTTCTAAGGAAATTATTTTTCATTAAAACTACTTTTACTAGCTATGTATATAATGAATGTTATAATGCAATTTTTGGCTTTAAACTAGAGACTTCTCTTCACAAATGCTTTGGTTCTGGCATCAAATATTAACAATTCTTCAATTCCTCTTAGCTATCCACTTAGTTTATCATGACACCACATTTTCTTTTTTTTTCTTTTTTATATTTTATTTATTTATTTGAGAGACAGAGAGAACATGAGTGGGGGTAGGGGCAGAGGGAGAGGGAGAAGCAGACTCCCTGCCAAGCAGGGAGCCCAATGAGGGGCTCAATCCCAGGACCCCAGGATCATGACCCAAGCCGAAGGCAGACGCCTGAGCCAGCCAGGTGCCCCTGAAATCACATTTTCTACACCAAATCTAAATACCCCAAACTTTCAAACCAGCACAAAGGAAAAAAGACCTCTCATTTTGAGGGGAAAAGGTGAGAAAATTAATTCTATGCATGCTATTCCATACTTTCTTCTACAAGAGCTTTTCTTGGCCCAAAACCATAGAATTAGAGTAGGTGGTATACTCTTATCAGTAACAATGGCTCACCACAGCACTGAATTTGGAAAGTTGGAGAGAAAGTGTGTTTTAAATATTTTGACATTCTCTTACATTACTTTTACAAAGTTCAGGTCATTTTTAATTCACTGACATTCAGTTCTACTTTCTCCCTTAGATGCTAAAAATGTGACTTATCCTAATGCACTTTTAACACGTAAAACTATTGACGTTAATTTCTAAACAGAACTATGTTACTATTTTTATAAATTTTCAAGCTAATTCCTCTCCCTCAAGGGACTGAGGAATGAGACTGTTACCTTTCCCAAAGTGTAAAGTTTCCTATAAAGCAATGGTTTTCTACTTTTTAACATGAAGAAATACCTTCTCAGGACGCCTGGGTGGCTTAGTCGGTTAAGCATCTGCCTTCAACTCAGGTCGTGATCCCAAGATCCTGGGATCAAGCCCCACATTGGGCTCCCTGCTCAGCAGAGGAGTCCACTTGTCCCTCTCCTTCTGCCCCTCTCCTGCTGGTGCTCTCTCTCTTTCTAATATTTTTTTTAAAAGATATATCTTCTCTTTATTCCCCAAAAAAAATACATGTACAAAAATTTTTTTAAAAATACAAAATAGAAAATAAAAATCACCCATAAACTCAATACCCAGCATTTTTATGAATACTTTCCCCATCTTTTCTAAAGATTCAGATTTCTCTATCTGTATATGGTGTAGATACAAGGTATAAAATTTTTTAATAAAAATTACAGCATATAGGACATATTGTTTGGTAACCTTTTCTCTTTTTTTTAAAGATTTTATTTATTTGACAGAGAGAGACACAGCGAGAGAGGGAACACAAGCAGGGGGAGAGGGAGAGGGAGAAGCAGGCTTCCCGCGGAGCAGGGAGCCCGATGTGGGGCTCGATCCCAGGACCCTGGGATCATGACCTGAGCCGAAGGCAGACGCTTAATGACTGAGCCACCCAGGTGCCCCTGTTTGGTAACCTTTTTAACTAATAAAACACTGACATAATTTTACATCATTAAATATTTCACTACAGCACTGGTTTTAAATTGTGCTGCACACAACCCTAAGGATTTAAAAGATATCCCTCAAGGAGCAAAAGTGGGTAGATGGGGACTCTGGGTTCCCCATACATCAGAGCTGCTTAGCTTTAAAAAAAAAGATTTATTTATTTATTTGAGAGAGAGAGAGAGAGAGAGCACGGTGGGGAGGGGCAAAGAGAGAGGGAGAGTCTTAAGCAGTCTCTCCACTGAGATCAGTGCAGGGCTTGATTTCATGACCGAAGTCGAAACCAAGAGTTGGACGCTTAACCAACTCAGCCACCGAGGTGCCCCTAGAGCTGCTTAGCTTTTATTTATTTTACATGTTGAACTTCTAAATAAAATAAAGATGTGAAAAAGATCTCTAAACAACTAATTCCTGATAGCTGCAAAGTGGTCTGAGATATGGCTATTTACTTAATTTAACCAATTCTCTTTTTAAATATTTGGACTAGGCCCAGTTTTTTTCAGTAAAACAGATATTGTTGTAACAAATAACCTTGTAACTCAAGTTATGCACTCCCTCTTGATTTCTTCCTTAGGATGAATTTATCTAGAATAAGGAATCCACATGGGAGTTTGGACTAGAAGAAAAGAGGAGCCACTATTCTCCTAACTCAATCCCGTGGACCCATGCTTAACCCTTATCGAAAGACACAGCAGCAAGAAGCTGAAAGAGCCATTTTGGGAACAGACCTTGTAAGACACAGGGCCAGAGTAACATTACTTTGGTGTCCAAGTTGACAAAATTTTTCTCACAAGACACATGAGAGAGATTCTCTGTTAAAAGTGAAAAACAGGGGGGTCAGAGCACCTGGGTGGCTCAGTCAGTTAGGCGTCTGCCTTCAGTTCAGGTCACGAGCCAGGAGTTCTGGGATAGAGCCCCCCATTGGGCTCCCTGCTCAGTGGGGGTTCTGCTTCCCCATCTGTCCCTCACCCCTCTCTCAAATTCTCTCTCAAGTAAATAAATATTTAAAAAAAACAACCCTGAAAAACAGGGCTGCCTGGGTGGCTCAGCTGGTTGAGAGTCCGACTCCTTGTTTTGGCTCAGGTCTTGATCTCATAGGTAGAGAGCCATGCGTGCGGCTTCACACTCAGCGGGGAGGCTGCTTAAAGATTCTCTCCCTCTGTCCCCCCTTCTCTAAAACAAATAAATCTTTTAATAAAAAAAGTGAAAACAATGGATGCCTGGGTGGCTCAGCTGGTTGAGTATCTGACTCTTGGCTTCTGCTCAGGTCATGATCTCAGGGTCGTGGAATAGAGCTCCATTCTCAGTGAGGAGTCTGCTGGAGATTCTCTCTCCCTCTGCCCCCCCCCCATATACCTGCTTGCTCTCTCTCTCAAAATAAATAATTTTTTTTTTTTAAGTGAAAACAAAGCAGGGAACCACATAAAACCAGTTAGAGGCATGTTATCCACAAATTGAATAAATACCAAAAAGCTACATGTATAGTTTATTAATTATAACACCATCATTACATTTGAAAAAAAAGTAAACATAGATGTGGAAGATGCATTACTTATGCAGTGTGGGAACTGCACCAAGTGCATATAGAGAGTCTCGGTTCCCCTGCATTAAACATGAAAGCAATCCCTAAACTGGGAACTATTGCATTTGTTATGGGTTGAATTGTGTCCCCCACAAAGGTACACTGAAGTCCTAACCCCTGGTATCTGTGAAAATGACCTCATTTGGAAATAGGGTCATTGCACATGCTTTGGATGTCATACCTAAGAAGACTCTGCTTAACCCAAAGTCACAGAGATTTTCTCCTTTATTTTCTTCTAGAAGTTTAAGGACTTTCAATTTTACTTTTAGGTCTATGACATTTTGCATTAATTTTGGTATAGGATGTGAGGTATGGATAAAAGTTGATTTTTTTGGTATATGAATATCCCATTGTTCCAGCATCATTTGTTGAAAAGACCATCCTTTCTCCACTAAATTGCCTTTGCACTTGTGTTAAAAATCAGTTGTCTATATAGATGTGGGTCTATTTCTGGAATACCACAGAGGTGAAGTTTCCTTCTCAACACATATCAGGGGGTGTACACTATCAATATGATCTGTCACTAGTAATGTTGGCCGTGATCATTTGGTCAAGGTAGTGTCTGCCGGACTTCTCCCTGGAAAGTTACCCTTTTTTCACTTTTCATACTCTATTCTTTAAAAGCAAGTCACTAAATCCAACCCACACCAGGAGTTGGGAAGATTAAGCTCCATCTCCCAGATGAGGGAGAATGTACACATGCTATTTGGAACTCTTCCATAAGGAATATTTCAGTCGTCTCCTTCACTTATTTATGCAATCATTTATGTTAATACTGAACTCATGTATATTTATTTTATACTATGAGTTCTAATCCAATACTATATTACTTGTTTTATTGCTCAAATTATTTCAGCTTAAGCCATCAGAAGTATTTTAGTTTGGCACTAGTTTCCCTTTGACGTGCCCCCAGCCTTCTGTGTTTTTTGAGCACTTCCTTGCTTCTGGCACTACAAGGTGCTCTAGACTCATCTTTTATTTTCCCTACTCCAACCCGCGAATCAACCATTTCTCCAATGAGCCATTTTTGGGGGGAATGGTATTTAGAAACCAGATCTAGGTTCTGGGTGTGCTTGCTTGTTCTATGCTTTCTCAGCAGACAGAACTAGAAAATCTATAATTGCTTCAGTATCTATCCATCTATATCTATATTAAGCTAAACATGAGTTCATACTGATGTTTCTAATTCTACTCCAGTACTACAGGGTTCATTCATCTTCCCTCTTGCTTGAATCCCCTGACAGTGAGAAAATTAGTTTCCACCAACTTTGTATTCCTGGGATAAGCTCCACTTGATCATGATGTATTGTTCTTTTTATATGTTTACATATATGTGTGTGTATACAGGTGTGTATGTACAGATGTATGTATATAGGTGTGTATATATACATACAACTGTAAGTGTGTATTTATGCTCACATACATATACACATACATGTATTTTATATGTTCCTATACATTAAAAAGTTATATACACATATGTGTTTGTATATTGGTGAAATTTATAAAATTCTAAGCCATATTTCATGTAAGTTAACTTTATTGGCATAAAGCTATTCATAATATTCCCTTATGATCCTTTTGATATCTGTAGAATCTGTAGTGATGTCACCTCTTTTATTCCTGAGAATGGTAATGTTTGTCTTCCCTCTTTTATTCCTGATCAGCCTGGCTAGAGTTTTAACAATTTTATTGATATTCTCAAAAGAACCAGCTTTTGCTTTCATTGATTTTCTCTATTGTTTTTCTGTTTCTCCTTCATTGACTCCAACTCTGATCTTTATTCTTTCTTTTCTTCTGCTTACTTTGTTTTTAATTTGCTCTTCTTATTCTAGTTTCTTAAAACAGAAATTGATGTCATTGACTTCAGGCTTTTCTTCTAACAAGTGTTTAATGTTTTTTTAAAGTAATGGTTTACTGGCATCCTGCAAATTCTGATAAACTGTGTTTTTATTTTCATTCAGCACAAAATAATTTCCCATTTCCCTTTTGATTTCTTCTTTGGCCTGCACGTAATTTAGAAGTGTGTTGTTTATTTTCTAAATATTTGGGGATTTTCCAGAGATCTTTCTTTTATTGATTTCTAATTTAATTCTACTGTGGTCAGAGACCATACTTTATATGGCTTGATCTTTAAAAAAAAAAAAAGATTTTATTTATTTATTTTTGAGAGAGAGAGAGCATGCAAGGGGGGGAGGAGCAGAGGGGATTCAGTCATCTCCTCACTTATTTATGCAATCATTTATGTTAATACTGAACTCATGTATACTTATTTTATACTATGAGTTCTAATCTGAGACAGCTCTGCACTCAGCATGGAGCCAGACACAGGGCTTGATCCCACAACTGCAAGCTCATGACCTGAGCTGAAACCAAGTCTGATGCTCAACCAACTGAGCCACCCAGGCTCCCCTGACTTGATCCTTTTAATTTATTTAAACTTATTTATGCCCATAATATGGTCTTAGGAAATGTTTCACGGATACTTACCAAAAATTTTTTAAAAGTGTACTATGTTGTTGGATAGAATGTTCTATAAATGCAATTAGATCAAATTGGTCAATAGTGTTAAGAATTCTATACCCTTACTGATTTTCTACTTTCAATTATTGAGGGATATTGAAATCACTGGTAATGATTGTGGATTTGTCTATTTGTCCTTGCAGTTATATCAGTTTTTCTTTCATGAATTTTAAAGCTCTGTTATTAGATATATAAAAGTTTAGAACTGTTATGTCTTTTTTACTTGATGCTTTTATCATTATGTAATGACTTATTTTATTCCTAATATTTTTGTTCTGAAGTTTACTTTATCTGATATTAATGTATCACTCTATCTTTCCTTTGATTAATATTAGCATGGCATATCTTCTTCTATCCTTTTAAACTATATATATGTCTTTATGTTTAAGGTGTGTTTCTTGTAGCATATAGGTGGGCTTTGCTGTTTTATCCACTCTGATAATCTCTGCTTTTAATTGGGGTGTTTAGATCATTTACCTTTAATGTGATTATTGATATGTATATGTTTAAGTCTATCATCTTGTGATTTGCTTTTTGTCTCATCTGTTCTGTTTCCCCTTTTTACCTTTTTTGCTTTCTTTTGGGTTAAATTATTTTAATCAATTGATTTTTTAAATAATTTTAATACTCTGTTAACTTGTCTCTCTCACTAGATTTTAAATTATCTGAAGGTGAGGACCATGTTTTATCTGATTTTTTATTCTAATTTACTGGTATAGTACTGAGCATATACTAGACAATTCAATACATATTTACTAAATGAATTCATTCATTCAAAACACTTTTATTTAGAATTATGGAAGACATAAGTGATTCCCAATACAGACCACAATCCTCCTCCTAACCCCAATTTTATTCAGTTATCTAGCACTTTCCTCAGAGCTGACATGATTCAAGGGAAGCTGACTCCATCGCAGGAACAGAGAAGGGCTTTTTTGCACTGAATGGTAAGTCCATTGGTGGGTAAGTGATTGGTCCAGAAAGAGACAAAAACAATAGAAACAAAGTTTGCTAAAAGCATCTGCAAACGTATTTTCCTACTCTTAAGAAAGAACATGAAACTTCTTTTCCTCTCTCCCACTGGACAGGAATGAGGAAGCAAGTAGCCCTGACTGCTACTTAGCATCCATCCTTAAGAACTAGTTTAAGATGAAGCTGACACGGATGGCAAGAGTGGAAAACTGGAAAGAACCTGGGCCCTTCACCCAGGTAAGCCACTAGATCAAAAATCCCTGAACCTTACCTCTGGTGTTCTTTTTATGTGCGCCAGTAAATGTCCTTACTACTTAGGTTTCCTGTTACAGGCCACTAAACACACACTAAGTTACACAAACAGTAATCTGTGCCACGCACTGTTCTAGTCACCGGAGGTTACATCCAAGAACAGATAAAGCCTCGGCTCTCAAGAAGCTTATATTCTACAAGAAGAAGACAGACTAGACAAATAATTGTACCAAATTATTTCAGATAATGATAAGTGCTATGAGAAAAATAAAAGAGATGTGACTGTGACTAATTGGGTTAATTTTGTTTACTCACAGAAGACTTCTAAGGCATTTGAGTTGAGACCTAAATGAGGTGAAGGAGCCAGCCATGAGAAGATCTGGGGCTAGAGAATTATAGGCAAAGGTAATAGTAGGACAAAGGTCATAAAAGAGAAGAAGCTTAGTATATTTGAGAAATACAAAGTCCACTGTGGCTTGAGCACAGAAAATAACCAAGAGAGTAGTAATGAGATGAGATTAACAGATATAGACAGGGGCCAGATAATGTAAGAATGTGAGCCATGTCAATGAATTCGGATTTTATTCAAAGCACAATGTAAACAAGATGGTTTTAAGGCATGACCTAATTGATGTTTTAAAAGGAACACTCTGATGAATAAACCTTCATATACCACAGAGCTGAACACCAAGAGAGTCAAATTTAGTCTGTTTAAGTAACAGTGTATTCTGCTCCAAACATAAAATACCTATGAAACACCTAATATGTGAAGAACACTACACAAAGTTTATAATGTTGCTATATTCTGTCCCCACCATGTATGAATTCCACATTATCTTGAAGTTAGATATTATTTTTTTTAAAGGATAAAATGAGGATGGGGAGGGGGGTGCTGCTAAATTATCATTTCTATCCTAATTTCTCTAGATAATGTCTGAAACTCATAGATGTAACTTTTTTTTTTTTTTAAACCATAACATGACTAATAGGCATCTGGTAAACTTATAACTATAGTTCAGCATTTAGTGTCTGCCCAGGCAAGTGTTTCAGTCCTGTTCTAACACAAGTATTTGGATTTTTCCAAGAGCTGATGTCAGGGCTTTTCACAGAGACAGAACAGCATTTACAGGCCAGAGAAGGAAAAAGGGTTTCCCCAGCAGCTATGCTCAATGTGGCCTTTGTACTGTTCCACTGCTAACGGCAGGAAGACCCTGCTAGATAAAGCTATTTAGTTCCTGAAAAAAATTCTACCCTGGGAGGGTGAAGGAGGATGAATGGCCAGATTCCCCATTAAGGGAACCCAGCTTAGTTTTCTATCAGTGCTCAAACCCAAATTTAAATGAGCTCATCATCAGAACAAAGGTTTCTGAATTCTTATGAGGAAAAAACATCCTACTGAACTTGTTTTTAAAGAGGAGATAAAGTGGCTGGAAATAATTGTAAATTAGAGAGGTGAAGAATAACACAGTAAGCTATTGCATATTTCCTGGGGTTGCACTCCCTGAAAAATACTCAATTTGGAAAGAATGATTAGTTGAGAAACAATACCTTCATGTTACACCGGGTAGTCACAAATTATAGGCAAACTGCTCCAAATACATGTCCTCCATTATTCATAAGAATAATGATTAACAGTTAAAAGCATGATAATAGCTAAACTTTACTTGACTAGTTTCATTAGAGTTATTAACATATGAGTCTCTGCATTAAGTACTTTACATATATTAATTTAATTCTAACAATAATTCTAAGAGATAAATACCACTTTTAACCTCATTTTATAACAGAGAAATGTGAGGTTCAAAGAGGTGAAAGTAATTTATACAAGTTACATAACCAGTAGATAGAGGACCTTTGATTCAAACCTTTGTGATCTACAGTCCCTGTTCTCAACCCCTAGACTACTGCATTACCACAAAACATTATTTTCCCTTTGGATAGTTTTTTATAGTTAAACAAAAGTTTTCACATAAGTGAGAATCAGAAAATTAGATCTGGTATAACTACAAAATATTTAGGTAGAAAGGTATTCATACCCTTTATATAATTGCAGGAAAAGATAAGCCAACATAAACTGGTTACAAAAGAACTCCCAATCCTATAGAATCTGCGTCTCCAAATCCCAAAGCTGAGTGGAGAATTCAGTTAATATCTACGTGCCATATGGGCAACTTGCCAGCTACACATCATAAAGGAAAACCTGTTTCCACCTGAATGTGTTTCTTCAAGGCAACACTCTCACAAACCACTGGTTCTTTCAATAAATATGCATTAAATTCCAGGTAAAGATGAAAGATAATAAAAACAATTTTCCAGCCTTCCTCAACACTAAAAGCAAAAACAGAAGGGGGAAAAAATCCATCTTCTATGAAGGAAGGTCATAGATTATAACCTTTAACCATTAACTACAAAATATACTTGCCAAATCTATTAAATTTTGGATCTATACCAAAAAAGTCTTGGTAGACCTGAACAGGAAACCAATTTCTTGAAACATAAGGATCACAGATCTGAAATGAAGATCTAACTGTCCTTTGATTAGGAAGTCAATATCCAGTGCAGGGATAGAACAAGGGAATAGGGGACTCTGTAGAGACCCAGGATAGCAGGAGGAAGTAAAATTAAAGAAGAAAATCATGCTGACACATTCCTAGGCTTATGATACTGCTGGAGGTAAAGTGGAGATAATGAGGGAAAGACAGAGCACCTGCCATCAGAACACAACACAGAAAAAAAAAAAAAAAGAACACAACACAGAGAAGCCTGTGACCTCAAGAACATTGCTGTGAACCACATAGCCCTTCTGAACACAGAAAAGAACAGTAAGCAACAGAAAAATGGATTAATTAATACTAACAGCTAACATTTACTGTGCATATAACATATGCCAGTAACTGCTGTAACTATATTACATATATTAACTCACTTAATCCTCAGTAAATACTATTATTATCCCTGTTTTATAGATGAAGAAACTAAGGCACAGAAGGATTAAGAAATTTGCCCAAGGTCAATTAGTAAGCAGAGAAGCTGAGATGTGTTGTGATGTGAACCCAGACCTTACAGTTCTTGTTCTTAATCACTATGCTTTATGCAAGTAAAAATAATATTCAAAAATATACCAGAAAAAATCCCCCAAAATACAAAATAAGTGAATTCTAAACAACACACCATACTATAAAAACAGACACAAAATAATCAACACTAACACATACACTGCTAAAGTTATGAAAATATACAATTTTTAAATAAAGAGTTATAGGACAAGAACATTTTTCACAGAACTAGAACAAAGAATCCTAAAATTTGTATGGAACCACAAAAGACCCTGAATAGCCAAAGCAATCTTGAAAAAGAAAAGCAAAGCTGGAGGCATCAATCACTATTCCAGACTTCAAGCTGTATTACAAAGCTATAGTATAAAAACAGTATGGCACTGGCACACAAACAGACACACAGATTAACAGAACAAAACAGAAAACCCAGAAATAAATCCACAACTATTTGGTCAATTAATCTTCAACAAAGTAGAAAAGAGTATCTAATGCGAAAAGGACAGTCTCTTCGACAAACGGTGTTGGGAAAACTGGACAGCAGCATGCAAAAGAAAAACTGTACCACTTTTTAACATCATACACAAAAATAAATTCAAAATGCATTAAAGACCTAAATGTGAGAACTGAAACCATAAAAATCCTAGAAGAGAGCACAGGCAGTAATTTTTCTGACATTAGCCAAAGCAATTTTTTTTTTCTAGATGTGTCTCCTGAGGCAAGAGAAACAAAAGCAGAAACAAATGATTAAGACTACATCAAAATAAAAAACTTCTGCACAGCAAAGGAAATAACCAACAAAACTGAAAGATAACCTACGGAAGAGGTAATTGCAAATTACGAATCTGATAAAAGGTTACTATCCAAAATATGTAAGAATTTACAAAGTTCAACACTCAAAAAACTAATAATCTAATTTAAAAACGGGCAGAAGATATGAACAGACATTTTTCCAAAGACGACATCCAGGCCAACAGACCCATGAAAAGATGCTCAACATCACTTACCATCAGGGAAATGCAAATCAAAACTACAGTGAGATATCACCTCATACCTGTCAGAATGGCTAAAATCAACAACACAAGAAACAAAAGGTGTTGGCAAGGATGTGGAAAAAAAGGAACACTCATGCACTGTTGATGGGAATGCAAACTGGTGCAGACACTGTAGAAAACAATATGGAGTTTCCTCAAAAAGTTAAAAACAGAACTACCTTATGATCCAACAATCACACTACTGAGTATTTACCCAAAGAATACAAGAACGCTAATTCAAAGGAATACATGCACCACCACCCCCAAGTTTATAGCAACACTATTTACAATAGCCATATGGAAGAAGCCCAAGTGTCTATCAATTGAGGAATGGATAAAGAAGATCTGGGGCATATATATATGTGATGGAATATTACTCAGCCATAAAAAAGAATGAAATCTTGCCATTTGCAATGACATGGATGGAGCTGGAGAGACTAATGTTAAGCAAAATAAGTCAGTCAAAGACAAATACCGTATGATTTCACTCATATGTGGCATTTAAGAAACAAAACAAATAAGCAAAGGAAAAAAAAGAGAGACAGAGACAAACCAAGAAAGAGACTGTTAATTACAGAGTACAAACTGATGGTTACTAGAGGGGAGGGGGTAAAGGGATGGGTGAAACAGGTGATGGGGATTAAGGAGTGTACTTGTCATGATGAGCACAGGGTGATGTATGGAATTGTTGAATCACTACACTGTCTACCTGAAACTAATATAACACTGTATGTGAACTAACGGGAATTAAAATAAAAATTTTTAAAAATAGAGTTACAAAAAAATTTAAGTCATGTGGTCATGTACCAGTGGGAAAGATTAAGTTAGCCCCAAGATTTCTCTACAAAAAGACTCCATATGCCATAAGATATGACTCCAGTGTGAGAAAATAATGACACAACGTCTAAAATTTCTTTAAAAAATTTTTATGCATACTGCAAATTAAGATACAAGGAATCTGTAGAGAAATAAGGAAACAAAGCATCTATGCGCCCTTCTTGGAGGGAAAAAAAAAAAAAAAACTACTTACAGACAAAATGCACCCAATAAAAAATATCCTCAAAATGAAGAACTCAGGAATATAGAAGGTCAGTAAACGGACTGAGGGTGAGCACTGGATCAATTAACATACAGAAACTAACAAATACCTGTAACAAAAGCCACCCCTACTGCCATTCAATAAAACATTAGTATTTCCTCAATGGAGAATTTGTCTTAACTTTGTATCCTCGCTATACCCTATATGGTACTTGTGCACACAGTATTAAAAAAAAAATGTTTTAAAAAAGATCATCTGATATATCACCCACCCAACTCAGCACCCCACCTGCAGGAATATAAGCTCCCTGATCTCTGGTTCACTTCTATATCCCAGGGCAGCGCTACACACAGAGTAGGTACTTAATAAATATTTGTCTAATGATACAATGGGCATTAGACTCAGGCAAATGGACTTCTTCTATCTTCTGGGCTCTAAAGCTTTGCTATCTGGGCATATGCATTTAGATATACCACTGGCATCTCAAATTCAATAAATCCAAAGCTAAATTCTTACTCTGCCTCTCAAAACTTGCTTCTCCATCTCAACAAACAGACCTTCATCTACCTACCTGATCTAGTCAGAAATCTAGAAGTTATCAATGACACTTCCTCTCCTTCCCCACATCCGATACACCCAACTCTCCATCCACCCAACAATACTTATTGAGCACTTACTATATACCACACATTGTTCTAAAGGCTGAAGACAGAAAATAAATAAGTCTCCTTTTTCATGGAGTTAACATCCATCATTGCATTTTACTGATTTTACCTTCAACAGAGATCTCAGATTTATTTCTGGCCTTCGCCATTGCTAGCTTAGAGCTAGCCACCTGGTCCCAAGCCTAGACTACTGTAATAATTTAACAGGCCTTGCCACTTCTACTCTTGCACACATCCTCCAATTCATTTTCCTATACAGGAACCATTTAATTCCAAAACACAAATCTTAGTGTGTCCCTCCCCTGCTTAAATTCTTTCAATAATTTTACATTGCACTTAGAAAAAAAATCCAAACACCAAACATGACATGCAAGACCCAAATATAAAATACAGCTCTTGGGGCGCCTGGGTGGCTCAGTCGTTAAGCGTCTGCCTTCGGCTCAGGTCATGATCCCAGGGTCCTGGGATCGAGCCCCGCATCGGGCTTCCTGCTCGGTGGAGAGCCTGCTTCTCCCTCTCCCACTCCCCCTGCTTGTGTTCGCTCTCTCACTGTCTCTCTCTATGTCAAATAAACAAAATCTTTAAAATACAGCTCTTGTTACCTTTCTAACTTCAACTTCTACCACTCTCCTGCTCACTTACTATGCTCCAGCTATAGTGGCCTTCCTTTAGTGCTTTACCTGCATGCTTCCCCCAAAAAGGGGTATCTTGCATGCTGCTGCTCGATCTGGGACCCTCTCCCTACTAACCCAATTCCTGAGTATACTTTATGTCTTTGCTTAAAGGTTGCTACTTTAGAAAGGCCTTTCCTGACTTCTGTTCCCCAATTTAAATTAGGTTCCTCCTGTTACTGTCTCCCACAATTACCCTATTCTTTCTCTCTCTTTTAACACATTTTATAATTATCTTGTATTTAATGTTGGTTTATATCATTAGGCAGCTCTATGAGTACACAGTAAATTCAGCCCCTGGCACAGCTCCTCAAGGTGTTCAATAAATATTTCTTGAATGAATTAATAATTCAACCATGGAAAAGAGACACGTGGAGAAATTCTAAGCAAGGGAAGAAGCATATGCTGATGTGTTTGGAGAAAATCCAAGTAGCTCAGAATGGCTAGAGCATGAGGGTTGGGTTGACTAATGTTAAGCAAAATAAGTCAGTCAAAGACAAATAGCGTATGATTTCACTCATATGTGGTATTTAAGAAACAATCAACAGGAGGCCACCAGTAGTTAAGTTTGGGGAGAGTCAAATGTTATACATGGATTTAATAGCACAGGGGTGTTAGTGCCCCTAACCCTCATGTTGTTCAAGGGTCAGGGTCAACTGTATTTTAAAGTTCATATTATACATCTATAGTTTCTACTTCCTCATCATGTTCTTATAATATATCTGAACTCAACTTTATGTCACAATTATTACAGAGCAGAGAAAATACTAAGAAATTGTTTAGTTGTAACTTCTCTTGCAATGCCAGAATTTTGGCAGTGGTAGAATTCTCTGTTAAAAAGAGTATTATCATAACTGAAAAATACTGAAAACCTTTGTTCTTTAAAAATGTAAACGTGGTGTTTTCTACTTAAAATTTTTTTACTTAATTTGAACAAGAGTATTATGAATTATATTTCTAGTTCTTATAGCAATAAACATTCATAAAAAGCCTAACCTGATTACTGGCATCTACAAAAATCTACAGCTGACATCATACTTATGGTGAAGAACAGAAGGCTTTTCCTCTGGGATCAGGAACAGGACAGGGATGTCCCCTTTCATCACTTTTACTCAACACTGTACTATTATTACAGCTAGTGCAGTAAGGCAAAAAAAAAAAGAAAAGAAAAGAAATACAAGGCATCCAGATTGGAAAGGAAGAAGTAAAACTGTATTTATATAGATTACATGATGATCTACATAGAAAATTCTATGAAATCAACAAAAAACCTACTAGAACTAAATAAGTTTAGCAAGTTTGCAAGATTCAAAAATCAATAACCAACTGTATTTCTGCATATAAAATACTAGCAACAGACAATTAGAAACTGAAATTAAAAAGATAATACCACCCATGATAACATTAAAATATTAAATACACAGGGTAAATCTGACAAAAGATGTGTAAGACCTGTAAACTGAAAACATACATGGCTAAGAAAAACTGAGACCTAAGTAAACAGAGCTATATTCCATGTTCATGGACTGGAAATCTCAATGTTAAAATGTCATTCATCCACAAATTGATCTATAGGTCCAATGCAATTCCAATCAAAATCCCAACAGGCTTTTTTCCAGAAATGGATAAACTGATTCTAAAGTTCACATGGAAATGCAAAGGGCCTGGAAGAGCCAACAATTTGGAAAAAGAACATAGCATGAGGACCAACTCTACTTGATTTCAAGACTTATTATAAAGCAACAGTAGTCAAGACAGTGTGGTATTGGAGTCAAGAGAGACAAACAGATCAACAGAATAGAGACCCCCATGTATATGAACAACTGGTTTTTGACAAAGGTACAAAAGCAAATTCAGTCTTTTTAACAAATGGTGCTGGAATATTTAGATATCCATATGCAAAAAAATACACTTCAATTTATACCTCACACCATATTAAAAAATTATCTCAAAATGTATCCCAGACTTAAAAGTAAAGTTGAAACTACAAAACTTCTAAAAGCAAGCACAGAAGAAAATATTGATTAGGAAAATATTTCTTAGATATATATACCAAAAGCACAATGCATAAAAGGAAAAACTGACAGACTGCAATTCAAAGTTAAAAACTTCTGATCTTTGAAATACAAACTATATTATCAATAAAGCTATTTAAAAAGAGAGAGAGAATACTAAAAGAATGAAAAGACCAATCAAAGACTGGAACAAAATATTTCCAAAACAAGTATCTCATAATGGACTCAGATCCAGAATATATAATGAACTCTTACAACTCAATAGTAAAAAAACAGCATAACTAAAAACAAACAATTCGTGAAAGAAAAACATATGAATACTAATAAACACATGGAAAAATGTTCAACATTAGCTGGTCATTAGGCGAAATGCACATAAAAACTACAATATGATGCCATTATACACCCACTTACATGAATGAAATTAAAAATACTGACAATACCAAGTATTGGTGAGGCTGTGGAGCAACTGGAATATTGCTGGTAAGAACTTAATACAATATAGCCACTTCAACAAACAATTTGGCAGTTTGTTAAAAAGGTAAATATACTCCTTCCACACGATCCAGCCATTCTACTCCCAGGTGAAATGAAAAAATATGTCCATACAAAGACTTATATGTCCAAAGTAAATTTATTCTTAATAGGCCAAAACTTGAAACAACCAAATGACTATCAACAGACAAATGGATAAACAAATTATGGTTTATCCATATGTTGGAGTATTACTCAGCAATAAAAAGTTATGAACTACCGATACACATAACATGGACAAATCTTAAAATAATTATGCAGAAATTAAAAAGTCAAACAAAAAGAACACGTACCATGTATATATTTATACCATAATATAAAGCTCAAGAAAATGCAAACTAATCCATAATGATAGTAACAGTGGTTGCTGGGGATGGGTAGGGAGGATTCAAAGGGAAGAACTGCAAAAGGCACAATGAAACTTTTGGGGTGATGAATATGTTTATTATCTTAATTATAGTGGAGAGTCTCCCCATTGTATACAAAAATCAAAACCTATCAAACTGTGTATTTTAAACATAAATAGTTAATTACACAACAATTATACCTCAATACACCTGTTAAAATCTCAAAAAGCCTAATGTTCAAATGAACCAAAACTGCCAGTAAGCATTATATCATACTTCAAGAAATATTTTAAGTAAAAGACTCAATGGTCTGAATATTTTCTACCCATTGTAAACGAATAGGATTTGAGAGTATACATAAAGGATATATCAAAGAGGAACTCTGCTACTGTGTGTGTTTGTTTGCTTGCTTGCTTAGGTGGAATAATCCAATAATGCTTTAGAAAAGTATTTTTAAATATAATATTGGGTAAGCCTATGGTCATCAAATTCTATACTATCAATAATTTTGTATGGAGAAATTCCAGCAAACTTAGTTTACCTGCCTAAATTTGATTATTTTATAGGTTCTCATCTTTTCAAGATTCTCACACTAATTAATTCTTCAAAAGATCACTGTAATAATAATTTTAGCCCCAACAGAATGTGTTGGTATTAAAAAGTACAAAGTCACTTATATATTTTACCGATGTATTATACAAGTCTATTACTCATTCATTCATCCCTTTATTCAATAAATGAATTTATTACTGCATACTCTGTAGTCAGGCACTAACCGAGGTCCTTGCAATATATTTGGGGTAAAGGGAAGAGGGAGACAACAGACAATAATGATCTTAATAAATGTATACTGTAATATGTTAGAAGGTGATACACCTTTGTAATGACACATTAATGAGGCTTATTTCCATAAGCCGCACATGAAAATCTCTTACACTGAATAGAATCACATAATGTTAGAGCTGAACTTTAAGGTGACTTAGTCCAATCTCACACTTGACAGATGATGTTAAATTATTTACAGAATCACCCAGTACTTGACAGAGATTAGGATCCCTATCTCCTGTTTGCTCCACTGGCATCACTCTTTGTGATGTCAAATAATTGTGATAAAATGTTTCAATCTGCTCATATGGAAACAGTGGAGTTTTGGGAATTGACTGGCCTAGGTTTCATGGTTTTGTTTATATTACTTAATCTCTCAAAATATAAATTTCCTCATCTAAAAAAAGGGACGGTCGTAATTTTGTGACTGCGTTGTTATGAGGATTAAATGTAGCAGCTTATGTAAAATACCTACATGTTAGCACACGACTATATAACCACTACTCGTATCCTAGCCCCAAAAAGAGTACATCATATGCATGAGTTTTTTATACGCCTCACTAGACTATAAACCTCATATATAGCTAAAGCACAGAACATAATATAAACACTCAATAAGTAATTGTTAATTTGTTAATATTCATTCTAAGGGGTCAACCAGCTTTCAAAATGTGGCAAACAGTAGGATAACTCCAATCACCCTGATGGAGATGATCAAATTAACTGAAAGCTTCAGAGTATGCTTAAAAATGGTTTCAGGCTGTCTCTTCTAAACAGAGCTGTCTGCAGCGCTAAACACTTTTTAGTGTCGTAAACTATGGTCCTGAATCTTTCTGTCCACAAGAAAATAACTTCCACCATGAAAAACACATTCAGGACGAAACAAAAAAGGCTGCAGGATTTTATACCACTTCTTTTCACATTCATGCCTCTGCTCTTGTATTCACAGATATGAATGCAGGAAAAAAAAAAAAAAAAGCAGAAGGCAATTCCAATGCCATCACATAGCAATCCGGCAGCTTCTTCATATTTATAACCAACATTTTAGCTGACAAAGGCAAAAATCCCACAAACCGAACAAAGGATAAAATAACTCAAATTGATAAGAGTGTTTTGCATCATGGATATCACCTTTTCCAAATGACTGTATGTTTCATTTTAGTTTCAAATGAAAAAACAATCATTAAGATTACCCTATAAAAACATTCCCTTCCCCCCACCATAGGATTAATCCCTGTCCTCCCATACCCCATCCGAGGTCCCTTGGGTATCAAAGGGAAACCACTATCCTGAAGCTTCAGATAATTAAATCACAATTTAGAGAATAATAAATCAAAGTCCCTAGCTAAGATTCAAGAGAAGTTATGTCAATTCAGTTCTAAAAAGGTAAAAGAAGGATGCTGCTTCCTATCCTTTTGAATACAAATATCCCTGCAATGCTGGATGTTAAAACCTTTGTTCTCAAGCTAAGCAATTAAAGCACAGATTTTCAAAACTGGAAATTTTCTTCCTTTACGTCACATTAGGCTTTTTTAAAACATGAAAAAAACCTTAAAAGCTATTTTAAGAATAATGAACAATGTAAAGATATCCTCTTCCTTTTTCTATCTTGCTCCTCTGTGATAGGTACATCCCTTTCACTGAAGCTATTTTTCTACCATTTTCCTACATTTCATACACCACCGAGAAAACAAAGACTGCTATAGATTACCTGGATCACCGGACAAATCAGCAGACAAGTAAAAGCTCAAAAGGCTTGTTTCCATGGAGTAAAAGAGAATGAAATCCTCACCAAAACACCATTCCCTTAGCAACCTTAGGCTTTTCCTTTATACATACATTCGACATCCTTGGAAAGGCATTTGCCGGATGATTTTACTGCCCACAAGAGGGATGATATGAAGAAACCCCACCTCTTCTCCCACCCCCCAGTCGTCTACCATCATCACCCAAAGCCCAACACTGTGCTGCTAAAGGAAAAAAGCAAAGAACAGCATCCATGAACATGACTCTAGGTCACAACCACAAAAATACTTAAAAGATAAAGAAAGCAAAGATTTAGCTGACAAGTTTTTTAAGGGAGGAGGCCAACCAGCTCCCACAAAATTAAAAATTCTCGTAAAAGACCTAATTGTAGAGCCACAAAAATTTTCTTCAGAATTTCCCGAATAAAGTATGATTTTTTAGAAAAACATAGTGTCTCTATGAAAAATGGAGTTCCTCGAATATCTTAAAATTTTGTTACTGCTCCTGCTCCCTTCCCTAAAGGCAAATCAACCAAATAAATGAAGATTTACAAAAAAAGGTCTCTTTTTGTTGGTAGTGTGATCCCCTCAACGACAATCTGGGACAGGCGGTGGGGATGGAGGAGGAACAGATAAAAACGGGAGGAGGAAAAATACTTTCTGCCCCAATAAGCCTAATTAAGTTTGTAAGCAAGGCTGGGAGGATTGAAATTTCTTCATGCTATTTTGTCTGTGTTTGATTATTGTAAATCTTCCCCGGTCTCTAACTATGCCCCAGGCATTCTGATGTCTGGCACTCCGTTAACTTGCATCCCTACCACTTACAGTACAATGAGGGAGGGACAGAGACACACACTCATTCAATTTAATCCCTGGAAGCCATGTAATTTTGCTAAAACAGTAATTTGCCTCAAATACTGCTCTCTAACAAAGGCACTGCCACACTAAGAAGACTCGTTAGCCTCTATTTTCCTTTCCTGAAGCATCAACCCAATTTGACAATTTGCACACACGTAATTTCTGGGATTACTACATTAGTAATGAATGACAAACATATTCTTTGTTTGATAAAACATATTCCCTAAAACATCTGAATATATCTAATTTTAAGTGAAAACCCAGTAATCATGGCACTCGCTTAAATTACTGCCTAGGGTTCTGTAAACTTCTAAACAAATTCACAGAACCTCAGAGTCACAGTTAGTGATCTATGAAGAATCAGCTTCCATGGAACCACACCTTGGCAAATGCAGTTTGTAAAAAATAAACAAAGGAAGAAGAACCAAAGCATAGACAGATGAGTAGATTTTTAGGTTTGGTAAACTAGAGACTAATGATTTTAAGGCTTTCCCTGGACAATATTAACAAATTTATTGAATTTATGATTTATAAGTACTTAATAGAGAAGCAGTGATACAACTTACCACCCAACCATGTGACCCAGAAATCACATTCTGAGGTATTTTATCCAAATGATGTGAAAATTTCTGTCCACAGAAAAATCTGTGATGTTTATAGCAGCTTTACTACCTCATCATCAGTGCTAAAAATTGGAAGTAACCAGAATGTCCTTCAGTGGGGGAATGGATAAACAAACATGATTCATTCATACATGGAATATTATTCAACAATTTAAAAAGAATGAAGTATCATTTCACACAGCAATATGGATAATACTTAAATGCATTTTGCTATGTTAAAGAAGTCAGATGCAAAATCCAAAGATTTTCATATCGTTACATTCATAGGACACTCTGGAAAAAGCAAAATTAAAAACAAATGAGACAAAAACACAGATTAGCAGTTACTAGGGATTAGTGGAGGGGAGAATGGTTGGCTACAAAGGGGATGCCCAGGGACACATTTAGGGTGCGCAACCTTTTCCGTACGATACTAGGGACGTGGATACATGACTCTACTCCTTAGTTAGGAACCACAGAACTGCACATTCTGAAGAGTGAGCTTCTATGAATGCTGACCAAACAACAATAAAAATCCATCAACCAAAATGTTGGAAGACTCCAAGATGAAATGTAGAACCACGATAAATGAATCTAACTGCATTACAAATTATGACATAACTGCACCGAGGGGGGGGGGGAGGGAATGAGCTGACCTAACTAACTTTGGAAAGTGATGTTTTTACTGGAAATTGTAGGACTAATGACAAAAACAAACACTGGACTCTAATTGGAAGGTTTGTTTCTCATGGGTACACAGGTTAACAGTCCTGAAATAGCTTTTCATATATACTGGAGCTGAACAAATAAGTAAATGGATAATGCATGGTTGGAGCCAAATTTCTCACTGTGAAATTCACACATAAACAAGAAAGGAAGACTAGAGTGAACCCTGGTACTGGATTAAAATCAGATACACCAGGAAGAACCCAGCTTAATACATATACAAATGGATGCAAAAACAATTACAGATATGTGTGTATGCACAGGTATATATACATTACCTAGTTCTGTCCCTTGAGAGGGCTTAAAAGCATTGGCACCCCAATAGCCGTGAGCATACCCAGCACCTACAGTTTGGTTTCTAAATACCATTCTCCTATAAAAGGAGCTCCTTGGGAAAATGGCTGAAACTAGGGCAAAGAAAATATAAAATGAGCATCTTAGAGTACCAGAAAATAAGGAAGTACTCAAAAAACAAAAAAATATAGAGGCAAGTGCCAACCTGAAAGCTTTTCCAACAGTCAAAGCTGGAACAATATGAGCAACAAAATAAAAACATAGTTTTGGATTAGAACTCAAAATATAAAACAAATATACACTAGTCCACACTGATATATATATATAAATAAATAAATAAATAAATAAATAAATAAATAAATAAATAAATA
>NC_058413.1:94794579-94948946 GCF_002201575.2 Neomonachus schauinslandi
ATAAATAAATAAATAAATAAATAAATAAATAAATAAATAAATAAATAAATAAATAAATAAATAAATGGAGGAAGACACAAAAATCTTCCTTAGAGAAGAATTCTGAATCATATATGTAGATACTTCCTCCTCCCCTAAGTGTGGACTGAATGTTAAGTGACTTGCTTCTAAAGAACAAAGTACAGAGAGAGAAAAAGAGTAACTTTAGAAGGGAGAAACCTGGGAAACACTACCTTAGCCAAGTGGTCAAAGCTAATACCACCAATGAGGTCATATAAATGTCATGTAGACATCATGTATCTCTGATACAAAATGAAAGACCACTTCATTTCTGTCATATTCTTTCTAAAAACACATAACCCTAATAATAAAAAACAGCAGCAAACCCAGACTGCAGGAAATTCTAAAAGATACCTGGGCCAGTACTCCTCAAATCTGTTAAGGTCATAAAAAACAAGGTAAGCCTAAGAAACTTTCACAAACCAGAAGAGATTTGGGAAACATGAAAACTGCAATGTGGAATCCTGAATTGGATCCTGGAACAGAAAGAGATCATTAGTGGAAAAGCTGGTGAGATCCAAATAAAATCTATAGTTTAGTTAATACCAATGTATTCTTAGTTTTAGTTGATGAACCATAGTAATGCAAGATGTTAACAACGAGGAAAACTAGGTGTAAGGTATATGGGAGCTCTCAACACTATCTTTACATCTTTTCTGTAAATCTAAAAGTATTCCAAAATAAAGAAGTTATTGAATAACTAGTATATAATGCTAGAAAGTCAGTATAGTAGGTACTCTTAGGTAGTGACTTGGATTGTTGGTTAAAAACATTCCCACAAAGAAAACTCCAGGCTCAAATGACTTCACTGGTGACTGTCACAACATTTAAAGGAAAAGATAATAACAATCCTACACACACTCTTTCTGAGAACACATGACACTTTCCAATTCATTCTCTGAGGCCAACATTACACTCAATACCAAAACAAGCAATGACATTATAAGAAAATGAAAACCAATATCCCTCATGAACATAGATGTAAAAATCTTCATCAAAATACTAGCAAACCAAATCTATCAATATACAGAATGAATAATACATAATGACGAAATGGAGTTTATCCCAGGAATGCACGGTTGGCTCAACATTCAATGTAATTCACCATATCACCAGTCTAAAAAAAACAACAACAAAACTACATGATCACTTCACTAGATGCCAAAAAAACATTTTACAAAATTCAATACCTGTTAATGATAAAATATCTCACAAACTAAGATAGAAGATAACTTCCCCAAACTGATAAAAGGCATCTTTAAAAAACAAACACATAACATCACACTTAATGGTAACAAATTAAATGCCTTCTCACTATGATTGAGAACAAGGCAGGGATATCTACATGTCTATGCTCACAATTTCTATTTAACATGTTAGCCAGAGAGATAAGACAATAAGGTAAATATATAAAAAGTTTACAGACTGAAAAAAATACAATTGCCTTTAACCACAGATGACATGATCATCTATGTAAAAGAGCCAAAGAAATCGGGTTGCCTGGGTGGCTCAGTTGGTTAAGTGTCTGCCTTTGGCTCAAGTCATGATCTCAGGGTCCTGGGATTGAGTCCCGCATCGGGCTCCCTGCTCAGCAGGAAGTCTGCTGCTCCCTCTCCCTCTGCCCCTCCCCCTGCTTGTGCTTTCTCTCTCTCTCTCTCTAAAATAAATAAAAAATCTTAAAAAAAAATCCAAAGAAATCTATATTTATAAAAAATAGAATAAGTTTAGCAAGATAACAGTACACAAGATCAATATACAAAAAGTAATTATATTTCTATATACGAGCAACAAGTGAACAATTAATTTTTAATTACCATTTATAATAACCTCAAAACACATGAAATATACAGAGCTGAATTAAACTGTGCAAGACCTATACACTGAAAACTATAGAATTTTTTGAGAGAAAAGACTTCAATACATGAAGAGTGAGATTATGTTCATGAATCAGAAGACTCATACTGTTAAGATACTGATTCTCCCTAACCTGACCTACATTTGACACAATCATCCTTAAAAAAATCACAGCATTAAAAAAAAAAAAAACAAACTGACACACTGATTCTCAAATTCAGATCCGTTCAATACAAAGTATCTAGAAAAGCCAAGACAATTTTTTCAGAAAAAAACAAAACTAGAAGGCTTACACTATCTTCTTTCTATGATTTAAGATAAAGTTACAGTACTCAAAACATAAGGACAGGTGTATTGATCAGAAGAACACAACATAGAGATAGCATTAATAGACGCATATGAATAGGATTGATTCAGTTTTTAACACAAATGACAAGGTAATTCAACAAGGAAAGAATAGTCTTTTCTGTAAATAGCACTGGAACGTATGACAAAACATACACACACACACACACACACACCACACCTTAATCCTTACCTCACACCATATACAAATATTAACTTGATATAGATCACGGGACTAAAAATAAGAGAAAAACTATAGAACTTCTAGAAAAAATGAGGAAAAAATTCTTGCAACCTCCTTGGGTTAGGTCGAGATTTTTTAAAGTAGGACCCAAAAAGCAAAAACTTTATAGTTTGCTTTTTTTTTTTTTTTTTTGAACAGAAGAAGTTGACAAATTGAACTTAATCAAAATTAAAAACTTCTGTTCTTCGAAAGGCATTGTTAAGGAAATAAAAAGACAAGACACAAACCGGGAGAAATATTTTCAAAACACACACCTGATAAAGGACTCATAACTTACATCTTGATAATTAGAAGACAAGCCAATTTTTAAAAGATTTGAAAAGACACTTCATAAAAGAAAACAAATGGCAAAAAGCACATGAAAAGTCCTCAATATCATTAATAAGAGAAATGCAAATAAAAAATACAATGAGATGGCCATTCATACCCACTAAAATGACTAAAATTAAAGACTGTCAAGTGTTGATGAGAATGTGGAGCAACTGAAACTCTCCTACCTTGCTAGTGAGAATGTAAAATGATAGTCACTTTGGAAAACAATTCAGCAGTTTTTCATAAAGTTAACGTATCATATAGCTTAGCAATCCTACTTCAAGGTTTTTACCAAAGAGAAATGAAAATGAAAATGTAAATCACACAAAAAACTCAAGTGCCAATGTTCAGACTTATTCAAAATAGCCCAAACTGGAAACAATTCAAATGTCCATCAACAGATAAGTGGATAAAGAAACTCTGGCATATTCACACAATGGAATATTAAGGCAAGAAAAAGAAACTACCATAACATGCAACTACTTGGATGCATCACAAAAGCATTAAAGAAGACAGACACAAAAAGATTATACACACTGTATGATGCACTTACATGACATTGCAGAAAAGGCAAAAACTCTTGTGACAGAAAGCAGATCAATGGTTGTAGGAAACTAAATGAAAAGATGCATGAGAGAGCTTTTTGGGGTAATGGAGATGTTCTATATCTTAATCATGGTAGTGTTAGTTAAAAACTGTATACACTTGTCAAAGCTCTTCAAAATACACAATGAAAATGAGTGAACTTTGGGGCACCTGGGTGTCTCAGTTGTTAAGAGTCTGCCTTCAGCTCAGGTCATGATCCCGGGGTCCTGGTGTTAAGTCCCGCATGGGGCTCCCTGTTCCGCGGGAAGCCTGCTTTTCCCTCTCCCACTCCCCCTGCTTGTGTTCCCTCTCTCGCTGTGTCTCTGTCAAATAAATAAATAAAATCCTTAAAAAAAAAAAAAAAGAAAAAGAAAATGAGTGAACTTTATCATAGGTAAGTTGTATCTCAAAATTTAATTTTTTAAAGATAAAATGAACAGAGTAAGTCCAGAATTTATTTTACTATTTATTTGAGAGAGAGAGAGTGTGCACGAGAGCGTGTGTGGCTGCGCACACTTGGGCGGGGGGGGCAGACAGGAGGGAGAGGGACAAGCAGAGCGCAGAGCCTGTGTGGGGCTTAATCTCAGGACCCTGAGATTATGACCTGAGCCGAGACCAAGAATAGGACATTTAACCGACTGAGCCACCCAGGTGTCTCTAAGTCCATAATTTAAACAGCTGATAAATTGACTAATTTCTCTAACTCCCTACCTAAAATATAAAACTTAAGTTATTGCTTTAACAGAAAATCTTTAGAATTCCACAGAAAAATAAACCTTTATTTCAAAAATAAAACTTGAAAGGCTGAGCATTTTAAAAATTTAATTCTTAGCTCTGAACGTGTTATTTATAAAAATATTTAACATTTCAATGAGCACTATATCAATATGATGACTTACTTCAATACCTAAAGCCCAAGCAATTACCAGAGCAATTCACCCAACTAGGATATCCTTACCAGAACATTACAAACACTTCTAAAGAAACCTGATGAACACTACATCGACCCGGTGACCAAGGTCATCAACAGTCATAAGCCATGTTGATGTGATGAAAATGACACTATACCTCTGTTATCTTTCTCCCAACAACTCATTAACTCCAGTCTAATCAGAGGAAAACAGACAAATTTCAATGTAGAGGCATATTATAAAATACCTGACCAGTACTCCTCAAAACTGTCAAGACCATCAAAAACAAGGTTAAGTCTAAGAAACTGTCACAGCCAAGAGGAGCCAAGGGAGACATGACAACTAAATGAAATGTGGTATCGGGGCACCTGGGTGGCTCAGTTGTTAAGTGTCTGCCTTCAGCTCAGGTCATGATCCCAGGGTCCTGGGATCGAGCCCCACATTGGGCTCCCTGCTCGGCGGGAAGCCTGCTTCTCCCTCTCCCACTCCTCCTGCTTGTGTTCCCTCTCTCGCTGTGTCTCTCTCTGTCAAAATAAAATAAAATAAAATCTTAAAAAAAAAACAAAAACGTGGTATCGTGCACGGGATCCTGGAACAGAAAAAGGACAACAGGTAAAAACTAAGGAAATCAGAATAAACTTTGGACCTAATGAATAATAATGTATTAAAACTCAGTCATTAATTTTAACAGAAGTACCATACTAATGTAATACATTAATAACAGGAGAATCTGTGTGCAAGTATGAAGTACATGTTCCTCTCTGTACTAGGTTTTTAATTTTTCTGTAAATCTAAACCCGTTCTAAAAAATAAACGGTTAAAAAAACACTCATCCCCCCTCCACTACCAATTAAAAAAGTCCATTGCAGAAGAACTTAGAACACAACAGGAAAAGGAAAGGAAAAGATACCAAGGGAAGAGAGAATCAAGAAAAAGATTGTACAGGTATTAATTTAAAGAACATCAGTACAGTTTGGGTAGAAAATTATGTTATAAAGCTTTTCTTTTCTTTCTCTCTCTTTTTTAACTATTTAGTGGAACAAGAGAAAGCATAAAAAGAAAGGTCAAAAGATGACCTAACAGGGATGTTAAAAATACTCTTCCCACTGCTTATACAGCTGTACTGGTGTTTTGACGTCAATCTCAAGACTCCCATGGATTATAACAACAACTCATTCTTTGGTGTTTGCTGTATAAATTTCAAAGTGAAACCCAATTGTTAATGAATGTTCACAGTTTCCATGATGAGAAGACTAATTTTGCTTAAAATCTGAGAAATACAGTGGCTAACGATGGGGTGAGGAGAAATGGAGAGGGTCATTTTGAACATGCTCATTTGAGTTTAAAGGAAGTCTTCTCTCTCAGCCCATTAAGTCATTTATCTTTTCATTCTTAATCTTCATTGGGAAACTAAAGTGAAATACCAATCTCTTTCATTTCTTTTACAAATCTGAAAAAAGATTTGGTTGGGTAAAAGCAAATTATTAATGTGCCCTCAACTGAGGATTGATACCCAAAAATGTCTGAAATTTCAGTCTGCAGTATCTGTGCTTTGTATGGTAGATTTAACTTAATAGTGTTATATTAGTGATTTGAATCACTAATCAGTATGATTCGATGTAATCAGTTATTCATAAAAGCATATTCTTTGCTAAAACAGCCATATAAAATCTTCACTATCCCAAGAGAAATGTGTTCTTAAAAATTCTTTTTTTCTAAATTTGCAACTACATAAGAACTGATTGTTATACCAAAATTCACAAGGTTAATCTTGCATTTTGGAAGGTAATTTCTGCTATGTTGTATTCCTTTTTTAAAAAATATTTTATTTATTTATCTGAAAAAGAGAGAGAGTGGGGGAAGGAGCAGAGGGAGAGGGACAAGCAGACTCAGAGCTGAGCTTGGAGCCTGATTCGGGGCTCAATCTCACAACCCTGAGATCATGACCTGAGTTGAAATCAAGAATCAGAGGTTTAACCGACTGAGCCACCGAGGCATCCCATGCTGTATTCTTAGCTTTGTGAACCTTTGGAGCTGAACAGAAAAATCAGCCAGAGATTCTCAGTTCAATAAAGCTGTTTATAATCAAGTATCCTAACATTCACATACATATTTAGCTGTACACAACAATCCCAACTTTATCTCCAGAAGTACCTCCCCACTCTTTACTGGTGATTAAATCAAAAGGAGTGACTGTTTCTTCTCTACCCAAGGAAAAAATAGGCCAGCAATATCAAAATTACAGAACTGTTACATTTTTTAAAAAAGTTCTAACTATGCAATTCATTTTGTATGAGAAAAAGCTAAAAGTCAAAGCATCTCTCCTACACTGAACAAAGGTTACACTCTGAAATGATCACCAGAGAAGGACCCAGGAGACATGCAGGAGGGGGTGGTTAATGACAGCATAATAAAGTAAGACATTTGACTATGGGTAACCATAAAAATACATTTTTCGTATTTTAATTTTGTTCTCAAATTAATTTCCATCACTATAAAATAGTTGTTCACTGAAAAGAATATGGAAAAGAAACAGAAAGGAAGAAAACCACCTAAAGTCTTACTACCCATCATTATTCTACTAGTTAAAGAAATTATTATATAGCTATATAATAATAAAATATGGTACAGCCACAAAGCATAGACACTCACACAGAAAGAAAACATATTTAAAAAGTATATTCCTAAATGAAAACTTCAAATTACAAAACAGTACATATAATTTCATTTGTGTAAAGCAACTTAATAGTTGCTACATCTGGTAAATGAGATTAAGCAAATGGGTGAAGAGAGGGAACCTGTCACTTTATACTTTCTTCTATAGTTGAAAAAGATTAACCTAAACTATAGGTTTAGGGGTGCCTGGGTGATGCAGTCAGTTAAGCGTCCCACTCTTGGTTTCGGCTCAGGTCATGATATCAGGGTCCTGGGATCCAGCCTGAATCAGGCACTCATCGTGGAGTTGTCTTGGGTTTCTCTCTCCCTCTCCCTCTGCCCCTCCCCCCCACCTCTCAAATAAATAAATCTTAAAAAAAAAACAAACTATAATCTCAGTACTGAAGCTAACAGGTATATGAAGGTTCACTATGCTATTCTAACTTAATGTACGTCTAAAATTTTACGTTATAAAATCACGTAAAAGTGTACTTTACATATACTTCTAAGGAAAAAAAAATGTTTGAGACTAGTTTCATCCCGAAGAGCCTTTTGTTTGTGTCTGCATTTGTTTTTAATTCTAGAGGTAGGTATCTCAGCTAGATTCTCCCTTAAACAAAAAATTACCAACCACCTACAATTTAATAATCAAAAAATATACTGTTCAAAATCCCTTGAAGTAGATATTATAGTAGATATTACAGATAAAGAGACAAAAGCTAAGTCAGAGAGGCTAAGTAATTTTAAGGTCACTCAGCTAACAAATGGTAGAGAGAGAAATTTGAAAACAGACATATCTGATTGTAAATTCTGTTTCCTATCAAAAGTTGGAAAATTTTGTGGGGAAAAACCTTACAAAAATTGAGCACCTGTCTTATCTCTAAGAAACAAACTTCAGTTTCCCATAAATAAATCTTTCAATCCAAGAAAGGATTCCTATACTCTATTGCTCATTTGCCTAGGAAGATCAAGCTATATTTGAAAGCAGATTGAACCCTGCAAAAAGCAAACTGATTAGTAACCCTGGGGCAAAGGTCTGCCAGAAGAACTCTGTATTGGGCTGGTATAAGACACAGTGTACTGAAGCACAAAGAAATATAATTCAGAACATTAAATAATATCAAGCCCATGTTAAAGATGGTATCTCTATTAGAATATATGAGAACTTTACTTCCTGAATACAAAAGAAAACCTCATCAGCAGATCAGAGCAGTGAACAGTTCTACTGAAACCCAGACAGCAGTGCTAATGGGGACTGCTTAAATAATGAGGTAATTTACAATCTTTTGTAATTTACAAGGCATCTTTACTGTAGTAGTGGTTACTTTGTAGTTACTACTACTTACCTAGTGTTCTCTTAAAAACTTTAGTGGCTTTCAGGGTGCCACCAAAACTTCCAATATTCAAAAGTATGAAGGTAACATAAAAATGTTTAGAGTACCACTTTTCTAGATTTTAATCCAAGTTCGTGCCTTATAGATTATAAAATATACAAGTAACAGTAGCTTAGTCCATGCAAAGGATAGTTTTGGTGAGTTACACTCTTACCCCTTCAGGTTTTTACTAGAGGTCATTAGAAAAGACATTTAAAAAGTTGCTCATAACTTGTTATAAAACTGTTGCAGGAGACACTGAGCCCATTTTTGTCTTGAAATCTATGTGAATAGTAATTTGTTATGAAGTTAATGACAAATAATAAAAATGTGGCTTGTTATAAAGGAGGAAATACACCCACTAACAGCCAAATCATATTTATCTTTTCTCCCCACAGCATCCTGATTTAAAAAAAAAATTTTTTGTTTTATTTAAATTCAAGCTAGTTAACATATAGTGTATTATTATTTTGGGGGTAAAATTTAGGTTTCATCTGTTGCAAACAACACCCAGTGCTCATTACATCACATGCCCTCCTTAATGCCCATCACCCAGTTACCCCATCCCTCTGCCCATCTCCCCTCCTGCAACCCTCAGTTTGTTCTCTCTATAGTTAAGTGTCTCCAATTTTTTTTAAGTTTTTAACCCACAGCATCCTGAAAGCAGAAAAGCTTACTCACAGTGGTTGTATCAACCCTCATAATTATCATATTTGCATTTCCATCGCTGTAAAAACTTGATCTTCTATTTTCATTTTAATGTCTTTAATTGGGATCTGTGTGTGTCTGTGTGTGCATGTGTTCTTTATTATAAACCATTTCACATCCTTTGGGATGGGATATAGGGTATAAGTATTAAAAATAATTTTTAGGGGGCGCCTGGGTGGCTCAGTCGTTAAGCGTCTGCCTTCGGCTCAGGTCATGATCCCAGGGTCCTGGGATCGAGCCCCGCATCAGGCTCCCTGCTCCGCGGGAAGCCTGCTTCTCCCTCTTCCACTCCCCCTGCTTGTGTTCCCTCTCTCTCTCTGTGCTCTCTCTGTCAAATAAATAAAATCTTAAAAAAAAATAGTAATAATAATTTTTAGGGGTGCCTGGGTGACTCAGTTGTTAAGGGTCCAACTCTTGATCTCAGCTCTGGTCTGATCTCAGGGTTGTGAGTTCAAGCCCTAGGCTGGGCTCCACACTGGGTGTGGAGCCTACTTAAAAAAAAAATAAAAACAATTTTTAAAAGTCAAAATAAGCTTACATATTCAAGGTATTTTTCTTTAATAGTACTGGTTTTAATAAATATCTATAGTCTGATTTTGGAAAATAGACTCCTCCCCCATTAGAAATTACTCTTTTTCACATCAAGTTTTTAATTCTGAAAAATGATCTAATCTTATTTGAACCTGTAAGGTAGACAGGGTAAAGGTAAGTATGACACTCCCTATATAGATTAGGAGAGGTAGGCTCAAAAAACATGACAAAAAAGTTGACAGGTTAACATATCTTTGAGGGAAAAGCTGGGATTCATTTTCAGCAGTTCTGACTCCCGTATGCTTTTCTCTATACCACACCACCTTAAATAGGGCTTTCAGCCAGGACAACATAAAATTATTAGATGATGAAGGACAGAGGAAAGGAGATGGGAATGGGGGATGGCAGAGGGAAAAGAAAAAAAGGGAGAAAGGGAGAAAGAAAGAAAGAGAAAGAAAGAAAGAAAAAGAAGGAGGAGGGAAGGAAAAGAGGGAGACCAATTGACCTTCATTCATAACAGTAATGAAAATCATAAAGGCTCTAGGAATTAAACTTAACAAAAAATGTTTTGAGACCTCTATGAATAAAATTACAAATTATTATTGAAGAACTTAAAAGAAGACCTGAAATTTCTAAAGAAATACCATGATCAGGTACAGGAAGATGGTATCATAAAGATGTTTGTTTGTTTTCCCTAAATTTAGCTAAACAGTCAATGCAATTACAATAAAAGGGCTTTTTATGAAACCTGAGAAGCTGATCCCAAAATTTATATGGGAAAAGAAAAAGCCAAGAACAGCAATGAAAATTTTGAAAAAGAACTGGGTAAGGAGACTTACTCTACTTACAGGCTTAAGTAATTTGGGCAGTTTGGCGTTGGTATAGAAACAGTCATACCAGTAAACTGAGGGTTACTAGGTGCGGGGGGATAGGGTAACTGGGTGATGGGCATTAAGGAGGGCACTTGATGGAATGAGCACTGGGTGTTACATTCAACTGATTAATCACTAAATTCTACCTCTGAAACTAAAAAAACAAAACAAAAAACACAAAAACAGTCAAACCAGTGGAACAAAACAAAAAGCTAAGAGACAAACTCATAAAATATGGAAGCATGATATAATGACAAATTTAGCACAGCAAATCAATGGGAAAAAGACAGACTATACAAAGGGGGCAAGACAACTGGTGATCTGTAAGGAAAAATAAAACAATCTCTACCTCATACCATAATCATATTTTATTAATTAAAAACACCAGTTGCAGAATATATTCAACATGAATTCAATTTTTATGAAGTTAAAAAATATGCCCCCCAAAGCCTATAATGTGTGAAGATGCATTAACTATTTAGAAAAAGTATAAAAACATGCATGAGAGCAACACACACCAAATCTACCATAGTGTTTACTTCCGCAGAGGAAGAGAAGCGATGATTAGGGGAAAAAGTACACAGGAGAGACACAACTTTATCTGAAATTTTAGTTCTTCCCCTTCTCCCAAAAATGATGATGCTAGGTAGCAGGTGCATGAATATTCATTATATTCTTTTCTTTTTTTTTTTTTTTTGTCTTATGTTTGAAATATTTCACAGTGAAGTAAAATGAGAGGAAAAGAAAATATTAAAATTAGATGTTACAGCTAATTGAGGCTTCTATTTAATAAAACTGAGAAAGCATTGGTTTTTCCTTTTTTTAAATTTAGAATTAATTCACTGAAAGAATATTCTTATATTCCTCCAAAATCCTACTTTTGTTAAAATTGCATCACTCCAATTAATCTCTATAAAATGATAAATGTAGTATTTAAAGGGCTTATGCCACCATAAGTTCACTGACTTAAAACTCTCTAAAACTTATCAGCAAGCACCAGTTCTGAAATAGCTGTCCCTTATCTCTGAAATTTAAGTTTTCAATTAAAAACAAAAGATTTGTGTGTACACTTCTGTAGTCGTTAGTCACCATATAAGATCACACTGCTATCATGGAAATAGCTAGAAACCAAGGACAAAACCAATTCTACTTTTTCAGCAGCTGAAGAATAACACCTATGTATTATAAATGCTGGAGGCCAGACGATATTTATTATAAAACTTTTCTAAAAGGGAAACATATGTAGGAAAAAACATGGGTTTTGGTATCAGTCAGACTGAGGCCAAAATCTGGCACAGCTGTTCAATGCTCTGGGTGACCCTGAAAAGCTTACTGAACTTCACTGAACCTCTATTTCCTCACAAATGATTAAACTAAGGACTTGCTTTACAGCAATGTTGTGAGGATTAAATGAGATAAGCATACAGCCCAGTGCTTAGGACATACCAGGTAATAAACAAATGCTGATTCCCTTTCATAAAAATGCCTCTCAAATAAAAGATAGTATCTTAAATTCCACATTCCACCAAAGTTTTCTTCTCTATTCCACAATGCAACCTTTGGATCTTATTTTATCATTAAAAAGGTATTCCAACATATTTTTTAAAATTATTAAAAGCATGTAAACAACAGGAACAATCTTTTTGTGCTTTTATATAATCCTTGGAAAAGTCGCACTGACATATTTTCCCCCCAAACTACAGAAAAGTCTCAAAAGTATTCACATATCACAACAGTTCTGAGATGTTCATAGCAGAATGGCAGATGAGTCATATACTCTTTCCTTCCCATGCTGTGGGATTCCTACTTGTGTAATCCCCAAAAGAATCAGATGCAGTACATCTACTGCAAGTAAAAAGCAATGAAGCTTCCTAAAACTCTACTTTGCCATAATGTAGTAGTATCCAGATAAAATCTTTTTTCTATTTGTTTCTATCCACCTATTTGGAATATACGTTATCATGTGACCTCCAAGAAAGGAAGACAGGTAAGTTTAGAAGTAGGTAACTGGAGTCAGGATTTGGGGGTCAGACAGTGGTCATATTCATTTACCTGCTGCTCACAGTCAGAAAAGGGAAGAGATCAGCTCATACTTTTGTGGAAAAATAAGGAACCTCATATTTGATACACCAGAACAGAGCATTCACTGTATTATTTTATTGCCCACAGCATCATGAAAAGATTTTAAAAAGGAAAACTAATGTAACTCTCCCAAAGCAGATACATTTAAATATAAGGATTTTATTTATTTGAGAGAGAGAAAGAGAGAGCACTAGTGAGAGAGCACAAGCAGGGTGAGGGGCAGAGGGAGAAGGAGAAAATCTCAAGCAGACTCGGTGCTGAGTGTGGAGTCCGACACGGGGCTCGATCCCATGACCCTGAGATTATGACCCAAACCAAAACCAAGAGTCAGACACCCAACCGACTAAGCCACCCAGATGCCCCCAGATATGTTTAAATTTAAATTAAATTTGGAGTCATCAAGAAAGATATTGTTTTGTTTTTAATTGACCCTTTTTCCAGAGTCCTGCAGTGGAGGGATAGTTGGCAGGTTCTATTATTTCTGCCTCTTTTGTTGTTGTTGTTAGGAGTGCTACCAGGGGTACATGTAATTTCTCCAATTTGACCTAAAAATTATCCTTCCTTACTTGGGAGGTAACCTTCTTGACTAAGATTATAGCTTCAGAAGTGGTGCATGTAAATCGGCGAGTGAGTCAGCTAATACCTATCAGGACAACCAGGTCCACTGACTGGCAATCCACAGGGTGACAGATGTCAGAAACATATCTTCACAGTCCTATCACATATCTGATCTTAACCTTAACAAATTAGAAATAGGATCTTCAATAACAGAGAGGATTTAAAGAAGTATAAAGAAAACAGAACCTGAAGCTGTTAATGACCACATGAAATGTGTATGTTCCACAAATAAGAAAACATTTTTTAGGGGCTCCTGGGTGGCTCGGTTGGTTGGGCAGCTGCCTTCGGCTCAGGTCATGATCCTGAGGTCCTGGGATCGAGCCCCACGTTGGGCTCCCTGCTCAGCAGGGGAGTCTGTTTCTCCCTCTCCCTCTGACCCTTCCCCCGCTTGTGCTCTCTCTCTCACTCACTCTCTTCCAAATAAATAAATAAAATCTTTAAAAAAAAAAAAAAGAATACATTTTTTAAGAGCCAAACTTTCATCTCAAATTCTTTACATTTACATTAAACATCCAGAGCAGGGGCTTCCTACAGCCCTCATTTTCCTATATCCCTCTATCTTATTGGTCACTACAGTCCTCTGCAACCCTATCACCACTGCCTCACAGTAGGAACTTCTGCCTCCCACAGTAGCCTCCCAACTGCATTCCTAGTCTCTTTACTTCCCTCTCAGGGGCCTGGCTGGCTCAGTCGGTAGACCATGTGATTCTTGATCTTGGGGTCATGAGTTCAAGCCCCACGTTGGGCCACAGAATTACTTCCCTCTAATCATCTTTCAGAATACTACCTTAGTTTTTCATTAAAATAAAAATCAAATAAATAAATATATAAATAAAAACTAGATAGAGTTTTCACTTAAAAACAAAACACTTCTAATTACAAAAGCAACATATATTCATCATTGAAAGCCTGGAAAATACAGATAAATATAAAAAGTAAAACAAAAATCATCCATAATCTCACAACGCAGAAACATTTTAAAAATTACTACATGACCTAGAAGTCTATATATTAAATTTTAAGCACTATATATGTTTTTTAAAACATAATTGGCATGGTATTTGAAGTTTCATCTCCTACTTTTCACATGCCATGGACACTTTCCCATTAAAGTTTACTTGAAAATATCTTCAGTTCTTGAATATATAATACTCTATCAAATGTTATACAGTAACACTGGTGTCCTGACAGTCTTTGCCATTATGATTTCTAGGTCTGTCTCTTGAGAGCACTAGACTTAGATTGATTCCTCTTTGTCCCTACTACAAATAATGGTGAGGTTGACATCTCTGCATAAAAATTGACAACTAAAGCTTTACTTCCTTTTATGTCTTGAGATACATACCAAAATTGGCATTACTAGATCAAAAGGTTTAAATATTTCTTAGGCTTTTGAGCTATAATGTCAAATTATTTTCTATAAAGTTTAAAACCAATTTATATGCTCAATTGCAGAGTATAAAAAACACTGCTTTACCACAATCCTCCCTGGCATGACATATTTGCTTAAATTACAATAACAAAAGAAAGAAAGAAAAAAGATAAAGTTCCTGACACAGCAAGGCACGGCCTCAGAGATTCTTCTGAAATTTTTTTGCTTGGTACTCAAGATACGCCTTAAGCTGTAGAACGCTGTAACTCTTACTTTGGGTTTACTTGTTTATTCATTCATCTATTCAAATATTTACTGCCTACTGCCTTCTAGGTATAGAACACAAAAGTGAATCAGACAGACAAGCTCAGTAAAGCTGGAAAAATTAGTTCCATGATTTCTCCATCCAAAGCATTGTCCTCAGAGCTATCAAATTCCCTCCAGACTACCTACCTTCTGGATCCAGTCTGGGCTCAATTCTTTTTTTTTTTTTTTTAAAGATTTTATTTATTTATTTGAGATAGAGAGAGAGGGAGAGAGAGACCCCAAGAGGGAGTAGGGTCAGAGAGGAGAAGCAAACTCCCCGCTGAGCAGGGAGCGTGACGTGGGACTCGATCCCGGGACTCCAGGATCATGACCTGAGCCGAAGGCAGTCGCTTAACCAACTGAGCCACCCAGGCGCCCTGGGCTCAATTCTTGACACGAGGCTGTCCCTATGCTGACCAACATGATCTCTGAGATAACTGAAAGAGGTGAGACATGTCACTGGAAAAGTTAGACAAAGGCCATATCACAAGTGGTCTTAAATGCATGTTAAGGAACTTGCCTTTAACCTATAGGCTACTGTTTCCCACACTTAAATAATACCTTACTAATCTGCCAGTCACATAACCCCTAAACTATCAGTTACTTAATGTTTTCCTTTAAGTACTATTGCTTTCATTTCTGAAGGAAGCTTTATTTCACTATTATAAATAAAAAGCCAATATTATTTGCCACAAATGGAAGGCAACAGCGGACAAAAACAAAAACCATTATTAAATTTTAAAAAAGTAAAAGTGAAATGCAAATAAAGCATTCTTGGAAGTAGGAACACTAACAATTAGCACACTTGTTACCTGGTCATTACAGCAGCCTTGGAAAAGCATTTCAATGTTTCCCTCTCTTCAAATCTCCTGAAGTCATGACATGCCTTTAGCCAAAGAGTAAAAACTGTCCTATTCAATTCACTGATACTAGTGATTGGTCATTTAATGGAAAAGAGCAGTTAAAGTAAGGAAGTGTTAAAAGTAAATAAATAAACACTCATATATACCTGAAGCTTCATTTCAATTTAAAATTCCTAAGTGTACATTTATTTACCAATTTTTAAATGTAGGATCAAGGCTTTTTCCTTAAATAAGGATGTGCTGATTGGAGTGCCCTATTATCTTTCTTGTATAAACTATACTAAAATACCTCAGCTATGATTTATTTCCTGTTTCAGTTTCCTTACAGCGGAGCAAGAAACTAAAAATACTCACTAGACTCTACTTTTCCCAAATAGCTAATAGCTGTTTTTCAGTCACATCTAATAGGACAGCAATTTCTTTAGTGATACGTCTCTACTCACATTTCCAAGGGGCACACAACTCAGTTGTCACAGAAATGCCTTTCTTTTTTATGCTCATATTTCATCGGTTTTCATAATATTTAACTAAACTATCTAATTCCAATACAAGTACAACAGGTTGGGATTATGCAGTTCAAAAGGAAGCAGAAAGTATTCAGATGTACTATGGAGTGGCCTCCTGCACACAAGCATTTAACCCACTGTAGGTAAAAGTCATGCTCTACAGAGGAAATGGAGTGAGTCCATTAAAGTGAGGTTGCCCAAGAGATTTCAACTATTGCTTCTCCCCTCTCTTCTTCCTAAATATATTGATCACACATGACTTGATCATGTTTAGCTACCCTGGATGTTACAAGACTTCATGAATTCCTAAATGATCACCCATATTTACCACATTTCCTCCAACAGTTCCTTAACTGTAACCGGCCACCTTAAGACACTCCCAAAACTGTATCTTAACATCAGGAATGATACTCTTCCTGGGCACTTTTGCAGCATTTCTAACGCTGTTATTTGCATGCTTTCTGTCAGCATTACAGCTCGAAAACATTCATTAAAAATCTTATGAGAGCATTCTCTATCTTAACTTCAAAACTGGAACTATGTATAGTCTGGCAGAAATAGTGGAAAAGTCTTCACACATCCATTTGAGATGCAGGAAGAATTTCAAATATTTTGGAAGAAATCTTCAATTTGTGAGATCATATGCGTGACTGAGACAAGCTTTGCAAATAAGCACATCTTGACAAATATATCTGCTCATGTGAAGAACTTAAATTTATCCTGACAAATTTAAGTATTCCGCGTACAAAAAACAAAGTGAACAAGACAACTGCAAAACTAGAATCACAAGATATGTGAGTTGGATTTTTTTCCTTCTTTGAAAGGACTACTTGAGGACTCCTCTGAAAAACTACTGAAAATATCCTGAATGTTATAAAAGACGCTTGAAAGATTTGATATTTTTTCACAAGAATTTTCCCAAACTGGATGGCAGCAAAGAGTAGTTGAGGAACCCCTTTTTCCACTTCATGAACATCACCTAATAAATAACTTGACACATTCAGAAGAACAGATTCTAAAAATTCCTTTAGATGATTTCTTGGAACAAAAGACCTAATATTTGGGCGCCTGGGTGGCTCGGATGGTTGGGTGTCTGCCTTCAGCTCAGGTCATGATCCCAGCGTCCTGGGATCGAGTCCCGCATCGGGCTCCCTGCTCCTTGGGAGCCTGCTTTTCCCTCTGCTTCTCTCTCTTTCTCTCTGTCTCTCATGAATAAATAAATAAAATCTTTAAAAAAAAAAAAAAAAAAGAATGGGAACTAACCCTTTAAAAAAAAAAAAAAAGACCTAATATTTAGTAGTATATAACTGCTGATCAAAGTTGTCCATTAACTAGCTTCTGATCTTTCCAACTACAAATACTTTGAGAGTTGAGATTTTGGTATTTGTTAACATCAAAATTTTAACAATGCATCTGTCTTAATGATCTTAAGTCTCATCTTAGTTATACACCAAGCAGTGTCCAAACAAATACCCCTTCATTGCTGACTAAAACCAGTTTTCTCACTGAGGAACTAATTTTCAGGCAGACATTTCAGTAAACCAAAGGATGCATTATGTATTTCATTTTTAATTTTTAAAAATTTAATAATAGTGCATAATTTTCTACTGTTGCTTCTGTAAGTGGCAAAAATACTGATTTTCTACTTATAATAAGGAAATAAAGTTTCTTTTAGAAATGGATTTTCAATTTAAAAAGCAATGTTAAGAAGCATTACAACAACTCAAGTTAAAATTACAAGCAAAATAAAACATAATATTCTATCTTTAAAAAATAAGTAACGGATAGTTCAGTGATTATAAGACTATGGCAAGTTATTAAGGTAGTACCCAAATAATTTAAGTATAGAAAAAAAAGAGATTACAAGATAAAGGCAAGTTCCTTAACATGCATTCAAGACCACTCTAATTATCCTTCCAGTGTCTTTTCTCACCACTTTCCTTCATCACAAATTTTATGTTCTAGCAATATTCCACACATAAAAACATACTTTGTCTAAAATGTCCATTCTATTATCCATATCACCACCACCACCACCTACACACACTTAAACATCTAACTCAAATCCTTACCTTTTAAAGAGGTTCTTCACAAACATCTAACCTTTCTCCAAGAAAACTTCCCTTAACCATATCTCCTCAGACTGTATTACAGTCATATCTCATTTTATAGCACTTTGCATATACTGCATTTTTCACAAATTGAAGGTTTGTGGTAACCCTGCATTGAGCAAGCCTATTGGTGACATTTTCCCAACAATATCTGTTTACTTCATGTCTCTGTGTCACAGTTTGGTAATTCTCACAATATTTCAAACTTTTTCGTTATTATTGTATTTGTTATAGTGATCTGCGATCAGTGATTAGGGCTTGCTGAAAGCTCAGATGATGGCTAGCATTTTTTAGTACTAAGTATTTTTAGTTAAGGTATGTACTTTTTTTTTTAGACATAATTCAACTGCACGCTTAACCGATTACAGTATGAGGCAAACAAAACTTTTATATGCACTGGAAAACCAAAAAATTCATTTGACTTGCTTTATTACGAAATTTACTGCAGTGATCTGGAACTGAACCCACAATATCTAGGAGGTATGCCTCTATAAATTATTAGAAACTTTGTCTTATTTGCTACATATCTTTCTCTGGTTCTTAGCACAGTTATTCAATACATAATTTTTGGAAGAATAACTCTCCTATGTTTTACTTGACTACTTTGTATCATTTAGCAATGTTAATTACATTTTACTTTCAACTTTCATCCATTCCTGAAGTTTCCTTTGTATATACTGTGCTCTCTAGTACTCCTACTCCTCTGTAATCACTGCCTTGATTCTCTGTAACCATTTCTCAATAGCCTTTGAGAACACTTCTCTCCTCCCCCAAGATATTATTTTGGCCATCCTTCCCATGTAATCTCATTCTTTTGAACTCGCCTATTCAAATTACTTCAACTAGCATCACAAACACAATAGCAGTAGCCAAGCCCTCACTTCTATATAGATGACACATACGTCATTGATTAGCCATTTACACCTGGATATTCCATAAGTGGTGGGCAGCTTCTAAAATATTCCCCAATGAATCTTGCCTCCTGGAATTCATGCTCTGAATAGGTCCTTCCCCACACTGAATAGAAAGGATGTGTGTTACCAACAGACTAGTACAAAAATGACAGTGTGACCTCTGACTAAGGTCTGCCCATAAAGGTTATTATGGCTTCCACCTTGCTCTCTAAGATCATCTGCTCTGGGTAAAGCCAGCTGCCTCAAACATCCTTATGGAAAGGTCCACCTGATGAGGAACTGAGGGCTCCTACCAACAACCAGCACTCACCTGCCCAGCATGTGAGTGAGTCCCCTTGGAAGTGGATCCACCAGCTCCATTCAAGCCTTTGTTTCAGTAGCAGATGTCTTGACTACAAGCTCATTAGAGACCTTGAAGCAGAACCACCCAGCTAAGTTGCTCCCAGATTTGATCATAGCAAACTGTAGGAGATAATAAATGTTTAGTAGCGGTGTCCAACAGAGCTTTTCACAATGATTAAAATGTTCCTTTTTTAAAAAAGATTTTATTTATTTGAGAAAAAGAGCAAGAGGGGGTAAGAGCAGAGGGAGAGGGAGAGGGACAGGCAGACCCTGTGCTGAGCGTGTAGCCGGACACAGGGCGTAATCTCACAACCCTGAGATCAATGACCTGAGTGGAAACCAAGAGCTGGAGGCTTAACCGACTGAGCTACCCAAGGCCCCTGATCAAAATGTTCTATGTCTAATGTCCAACACAGTAGCCACTGACTACATGTGGCTACTGAACACTCAAATGTGGTTAGTGTGACTGAAGAATTACATTTTCAATTTTACCTAATTTCAACTAATTTAAATTTAAATGGCTACATGTGTCTTTAAATGGCTACCATGTTGGACAGTGCAAGGGTATTTATTGATTTGTGATAACCTATATGCAGCAACAAACTACTATAGTACGTTACTATCTGCAGCAACAGACAACTACTACAGTACGTTAAACAAAATCTGCCCCTTACTACATCCGTTCTCTTCTCAATATTCATCTAACCAACCAACCAAACAAAAATAACAAAACTGTGCCTCCTCCCTTTTATATTCCCCATCTTGGCAAATGGTACCAACACCCACACCCAAGCCAGAAAGGTCCTCATTTTCACCATCTTCCCTTTTCATACTACTGGTATTAACATCTTCTTAATAGCTCTATTTGTCTCTTCTCTTTTCTGGATATTGTCACAATTTCAGTTTAGGACTTCATTTTTTTCATCTGGATTATTGAAAAATGTCTCCCCGGTGGTCTGTCTGCCCCTAAAACTGCTTCTCGAGACTAACCCATTCTTCACACTGCTACCCAAATGATCATTCTCATGATATAACACTGATCTTATTTCCCATCTGATAAAAGGTCTTCAGTGGCTTCCCACAATCCAGAGGATAAAACCCAACCTCCTCAGAACATAAAAATAATCTGGTGCCTCCTATCACTGCAACTTTACCAACTGCTGTGCCCATCATCAACCTCCCTGCTCTAATCACTTACATGCATTCCTAGAAAACATGAGCTATTTCACCTCTGCGCCTTTGTTCACATTGCTACTTCTTCTACCTGAAATGCTCTTCTATCCCTCACCTGTCTGGTAACCACACCCCTTGTTTCAAGATTCAAAGGAAGTATTCACCTCCCCTATGAAGCTATTTCTGATTTATCCAGAAAGTATTGATTCTTCTCGAGTCCCCACTATACCTTGTGCACTTAGCTGCCTACGTGTCTGTCTCCATTAGACTAGAAATCCTAAAATGCAGAAACTACCTGATTCAATGCTGACTATATCTGGTAGTATAGCATAGTATTCAAGAATAAAGGTTGCAAAGATAGACAAATTCAGACTAAAATCTCAGTTTTACAACTCACTAGGCATGCCACTTAAACTTTCTGAGCTTTTGTTTCTTCCCCTGTCAAATGGACATTTTATAACAAAACCCATTACTTAACAGAGTCATTATGAAAATTAAGTAAAATAATATGCATAAAATATTACAGTACCTATTATATAACTTTTACTCAATAAATACATTTTGGATGGAGAGATTAATGGTTGGGTTACTACCTCCTAGGTAGGTAAAGAAAGAGTGAGAAACGTCAAAACAGAAAGTATCATCTTTGAAATAACTTTTGCTAGGCCACTCTAAAGAAAAATGAGAGGTAATCCAGGAAGTCTATTGGGTGTATACTATGTGGTCAGAAAAGTACAGGGAATGGCAAAAGGGCTCAACTAGAAATTAATAAAAGGTTGAGGAAGAGCAGAGGTTCTAGATGGCATCAGATAGGAGAGATGAGAAGCCTGGTGATGACAATGAAGGGAAAGAGTACATCCAAAAGGGCATGAGGGAGAAGGAAGAGAAGGTAAGAGACAGAAAAACACAAAAATTTGAAAGTAGAATCCTTCCAAGCAATGACAAGATCTAAGATGTATTCATATTGATAAAGCTCCCAGGATAAATCATATGAAATTGCAAATACTGGACCGCTTTTGACTAATAAAACAGATTGGACCTTTTTGAAATAATAAAATAAAAGTTTGGGGATGACACATTGATTCCATTTTACATTCTACCTTTTGCCTTGAGTGCCTGAGACAATGTAGGGATCATAAGACAATTTGGCAAAATAAAAAACTGTATTTCTATTAAAGTGTCCTGATGTTCTCTGGATCACAATTTAGAAATTGCTGCTGTAAATTATATGAAAAGAAACTAAATAACCTTCTTTGACTGAAACTTCTTGTATTTGAATTTTATACTTTCTATTTGTGTTTGGATTCTAACTTTATGAAAATGATAGGTACCAAAATTATGTGCAGTAGCAAATACAATGAACCAAGAGTCAAAAGACCTGGATTAGAAACCTGGCTCCAAAAATGTACTAGCTGGGAAATACTGGACTAGTAGTCAATGAATGTCTCTGAATCTAAGTTTTTCCTCATCTGTAAAATGGGAATGATATCTGCCTTGTGATGTTATTATATGTATTAAATATAATGCCTATAAAGCATTTAGAATGATGCTTGATAAACAGAAACTATTTGTTATTGTTACTAAGTGAAGAAATAGTTGTAAAAGTATAGTAAATGCAAATGTAAACTAATACTAGCATCATACAAATATATATATGAAAGTGACAATAATTTGACTTGTTAGATGTGACAAGACTGAAGTGAATCACACTGCTGTATGATAATCACCTCATTTTTAAATACAAAAAAATAAGGGTGGGCAAATATTTCTACAATAACCAGATTATGTATAGACTATGAATTGGTTGTTTACCTCCTTGTTATTTTTTCCAATCTGATTTTTTAACTTCAGCAACCCTCAGAACATAACAGAACATACTCTAGACTAGTCATATCGTGAACAGTAAACTTTTCAAGCTGGATAAGCAAAGGTTTCCTTATTGCTAACAGTGTGAGGAAGCAATGCTAGCTAAAATGAGATATGGTAAATATTTATGCAAAATTAACAGACCTTTACCCCACAGGGAGGCTGCAACCATGGGAAAAAGCAGCTTCCCAGAACTGAGCATAGCGGATGTCTGTAGATGTCCCTAAGGGCTAGAAAAGTCTCCACATCCATAAGAATGCTTCAAAGGGCATTGCTTTTTTGCATGCATCCTCTCTGTGGGTTTTAAACCTAGTAATAAAATTCTCAAATTGTAATTTCCTACTCTTTCTCTACCTAGAAGCAGTACTTATTCAATAAAAGATTTAGTTTGTAGGCTTCTTTTTTAAATCAACTATCTGCCTACCTCTGTTCTAGATTCTCTGATGTTACTAAGAAAATGCAAAAAAAAAAATAATAATAATAATAATAATAATACAATTTATACTTAAAAAGGATTAGGTTAGAAAACACACTTAAATCTCTCTTAAGCAAATTTTCCTTCCAATGTTACAGCATAAAAAGTGGCTGAACTAAAATGATTCATGCCACAGAATTTCAGTAACAACAAAAAAGTCATTTACAAAGAAAAAATGAAGAAAAAGTAACTGTTTTATGGTTCAGAAGATAAATCTAGAGCTTTAGAATAAAAGGGATATTTACATATTTCTTTAAGTGGTAGAAAATATAAACTGAATGATAAAATATAAAGGGAAGATCATTACTACAACAAGAAATCCTTAAAGTTATTATCTCCACTGCCACTTAACTTAAACCCGATTTGCTTAAATCACTTATACTTCACAAAGGCCTGATCACCTAGCATTAAAATCATTCATTTGCTGCCTTTTCTTCCTCTTAGATACTCAGGATAACAATTCTTTGAGTCCCTTCTTACTGCTTTGTGTGCCTACAATACAAAAAAACCCTCCAAAACAAAACAAAACAAACTCACAAAAGTTGTTCTAGATGGGCCTTAAATTTGCTTCTTAAAAGAACTTTAGAATAGTTATAATGGAAAATGATCTATAAGCAATGTATATTAGGCTTCAAAAGAGTCCAGTGTTTACACATTTGTGTATATTTAAAGCAATGAATAAGAAACCAAAACACAATGTAGCCATTCTTTAGAGGAAATGAGACAAAAATCCCTCATGTCAGAAATCTGGAAAAGAGAGTAAGCAAATAGGTGATTAAAAACAGAAAGAATAAAATACAGTTATGAAATTATAATGTAAGACAACACTTAATGGTGGTGTTGAAGACAAAAATCCACTTTCTGGGCTTTATCCAACTGATTCAAAAGATCAACTGACTGATCCAGATGAGCCAATCTTACTCAGTATAAGCAAGCCTGAGACCAGAAGGCCAAAAGAAAATGAGCATTGGAATCATAATCCCAACTCTTCTGCTTAGAAACTATGTGACCTTATACAAATTAGTGAATGTCTTAAAGCCTCATTTTTCTCTGTTTTAACCTGGGGACAATATTTAACTTAAACAGCTAAAAGATTAAAAATGACAATGCACAGAAAGTTCCTGGGACAGTGCCTAGCACTTAATATGTACTCAATAAATATAAAACCCTTTCCCACATCCCAAATTTCTTTATGAGACTAAACTTCCTCTACCTTAAAATGTTCCTTTTCACCCACAGTCATCTTTCCACCTTTCTGAAGTATAAAACACTAGTGCAGCAAGTAATCAGGATTTAAGACTGTCTTGCTAAACGAACTATTTTAGTTTCCAGAATCTTTGACTGATCAAATCAACATATTTACCATTGGATGTACAAAGTATAGGCTTAACAGGTTGTTAGTACCTTCAAAGACGTAGCTCATGAGTAGAGAGGTTCTCTTTCAAATAGTGACTAAAGCAATACTAATCAATGAAATGTGATTTCTTCTATTCAAAAGCAACGAACATCTAAAGCTTCTTAAATTTCAACTTAAACACTGCCCTTTTCACTTTAGGTAACTCACCAAAATAAAATTAAACTGAAAAATAAAAAGGAAACATAACAGGATAGTATGTGATGGGACACAACAATTTAATTTGGAAAACAAGATAAATTTCATCATTGATAATTTCATACCCCTATTTCTCCAAAATACACATGACTTCTCACCTTAATCTTTAGCATGAATCAATGAATATCACTCTTACAGGTAAATTTCTTAATTGTTAAATATAAATCTGCAGGTAGCAAGAGCTCAAAGTAACTTTGCCAACACAATGACCTATACAGAGCAGGCATTCATTATTTACTGAATAAATGAATAAACAAATGACCTAATGTTGTAAAGATAGAACCGGACAAATCCTGAGTGATCAAAGGCAGATTTAAACATCAACTGCCAAGCCTAAAAGTCTTACCAATTTAGCAACTAGAGGGGTTACTGTTTCAGTCTAAATTGAAATAACTCTCTCTTTTGTCTATTCCTCCCTTCCAAATGTATCTTAATTCTAAAAACCTATAATCTGGAATATAAAGGATAGGGAATATTATCACAGCAAGGAGAAAACATTGTCACAGTAGTAGCAACAGCAAATACATGTGAATTCAAAATCATTTTACATGCACAGATCAAATTTTAGGAAAACCAAACTAACTTCAGAGATTTAAACAGTAGGTACTTAAACACATTCTCACTTAACCTTCCCAACAGCTCTGAAAATTAAGTATTGTTACCCTCATTTTTACAGATAAGGAAACTAAACTGCTGTTCAGAGAGATTACCTATGGTCTCCCAGTTACAATAAGCATCCGAACAAGTCAGACACACTAAGCCCAGGAAGCTCTTTTTTCTACATCTTCAATCAGTTCTCTTCTATTGCTCTCTTTTACAAAAGTAAATATATATACATGTATATATTATATAAAAATATATATACACACATAAAATTAAGAGCTGAAATATCTTTTCCTTTAACAGCTACTTTTAATTTCTGACAAAGATAGTCTCAAAAAGAATTCTGCCAGTGGAGTCAAAATTAATATAATTGCTAATGTTTATCCATATAATATTCTACTTAATTCCTATTTTTGGAAACAGAATTGTACCTTGTATCCAATTAAGCAATAATTGCATGGGAGAAGCTTCTCTTTTTTTACTAGTCACATCCAGGCAACACACCCAACTTACTTTTAAATGCTGTCTCAAGAATTCTCATCTTGTAGAGTTTCTGGGTAAATACAGTAACTGGAAACCACAAACCTTTCCCCAAATTGTGCAACTAACAAATGCAACTGAAGTACAAATATATTATTCTGACAAAGGTACCGACAAATTATTATCTCTGAAAACGAATGTTTTTCTATTGTGATACAACAGAAAAATAACATGAACAATGGCCAAGTCCAAGAGTTATTCTCCATGGGAAAAAACTATTTACATTTTAAATAGACTATATTGTCCCAAGCAACCAAAGCCAGAAATCAGTTCAATGCCAAGAAAAACTCAAATTTAAATAAAAGTTGTATTTACAAGCCAATGATTTTACAAGCCAAGCATTTTCTACTGCAGTTACTACGCAGATCCTGAAATGAGACTAACAATATAACTTAATTAAAGAAAACAAACCATTTGGATACCTAGAAAGACCATTTTAACCTAAGTGTCTCTAAGCACAGCAAAAGAAGCCCATCAAGAAAGCAAAATTAGCTAGTAGTACTATACTAAAATAAACTACTTTCATCATGTTATATATAATAGTTTATTCACTAGTTTGTATAAATCTTCTTTGATCACCTCACTGTCACCGGCCAATCTACAAACCGAAGAAGGGATTCTATCTGTTTAATTTGCTTCCCACTGTTGATTACATAACACCCCTTCCCCCAAAGAATTTCCTGTGAAGCTGATGATCCTAGATGCATAATGAAGAAATGAAACTTACTGTATTATCCTGCATGCTAATAACATCTGTAGTCTTGAGTCAAAATGGAGGCTTTAAGTCCCTCAGACAACTAACCTGAGCAAGTGTCAATTATTTCTAAATTAAAGTTAGACTCTCTTCCTTACTTTTAGATCATCTTAGGGATCTCCTTAAAGACTGATAGAGCCTTTCTCTGCACAGCAAACAGGATAGGTGAATATAAGATTTTTATAAATGGTTCTGATGTTCCTCCTTCAGAGTAAATAACATCACTGACTGGGAACTCCCAGAAGACTTAGAGCCATTAAGGGCTGTGATTCCTTTCAGTTGGCATCATTCCAACAGAGGCTCAGTGAGAAATGAAACCTCTTGCAAATCAAATCTGTTGCAATGTTATTTTTTCCAGGGGTTAATTACCTGCTTCTGCTATATACATACACACAGACACACAGAGAAAAGGAGGTGCTGGGAAAAACATGACATTCTGCTGTAAACCTCCTCCAGAAATATTCAAAATGAAATCAAAACAGGTTTCTGGCTGTCAAATTCCAGATGCACTCCATGAACATCCTCTCCTACTTGACACCTGTCAGTCCCTAGTACCATTACCTCAAACTATTAGACAGTAAGAATTTACTAAAGGAAGTCACACTTTCGGACTTTTTCAGAGATACTTAGTGAAATATTTATAGTTGAAATCTCTGGAAACTGCTTCAAAATAATCTGATGGAGAAGCAGGGCAAGGAAACAGATGAACCAAGACTGTCTGTGCATTGATAATTATTGAAGCTAATGATGGGAACACGGAGGTTCTTCATACTATTCTCTGTACTTCTGTGTATGTTTGAAATAGTCCATTAAAAAAAAAAAACTTACACAGATTCAAAACAACCCATCTAACGAGCATTTATTGAGCACTTCCTGTGATAGACTATGTTATTGTTCCTAACTTTTTACTCTCCCCTTCCCTTCCTTAAGAGGATTATACACCCTTACCCATTATTATGTGACTTGCAATGCCACCTGTGGGAGGAGCATTCATCCCTGGCACACTGACAATGAGCTTGACCATATGACTTGCTTTGGCCAAAGATATGTGAATGATTTAGGTACACCATGACTGAGGGGAAGCTTTAAGAGACCCTACATGTTTGCATCAGTTTTCCTGCTCTTTCCCTTTGCCATGCAAATGACATATCCCAGACAGGGGCTGCTCGTTCAGCCAGGGTTCCAAAAATGCTGCAGCCAATCCACAGCTGACAAGGTGTAATGTAAGCAAGAAATAAACCAGTGTTGTAAGCCACTGAAATTTGAAGCTGTTGTTATGGTAGCACAACCTCGCAGAAACTGATAGATATACCTACTATGGGGTAGATACAAAGAATATTAAAATAATAGGCTGCTATATTTGTAAGGATGTTTTGGAAGATAGACCAAAAAAACCTACCTATGGTTACCTCTGAGGAGAGTATGAGAAGTGGTAGGTGTATGGGGATAGAGGTAAGATCAGAGGGAGACTTTATTATTACCATTATATATCATTTGAATTTTCTTGTGTATTTTTTTTTTAACCTGAACAACATTGTCTTAGTTGAATAGTTTGGGCTATTTTATCTTCATTAAGCTTTTTAATATTAAAAAAGGAACAAAAATACAATAAAGCAAATAATAATTACTTAAAAATGAATAAGAACTATCTTCCTACCCTTGAGGAACTCAAAACTTAGTTGACAATGTAGCTTTAAAGAAAGCCTCTTCCCCGAAAATATTCATCGTTAATTTTTTTAAGTGGCAAAGGCTACATGCAAAGGCAAAAAAAAAAAAAAAAAAAAATCAGAACTATGACATTTGCAATTTGATCAGTTTGTTCATCTTAAGGTTCCAGCAAAGCCAACAAAGGGTTTTGTATATGGGTGGTACAACCACGGATCTCAAAGGAAATTCTCTAAATTCTATTATTTTAGTATGCCAGTTAAACTAGTGAGGAAGCATGCTCGAACCATTAAGTTTTGTAAAAAAGCTTTAACCAGTACTATAGACAAGATATCTACTCCATTAAGTTAACCCATGTAGGGTAAAATTATAGAGTTAGAAGGGAAAAAAAAAAAAAAAAAGAAAAAATCCTAACCATGACTCTTATAGTGATTAAACAACACTTGAATGGTTACAAAAGTCAAGGTCCACACAGCAACGCTTTACTGCATGAACATGTTTTTCCTTAAATTTGAGCAATATCTGAACATAGCAATAACTTGCAAACATGATTAGGGACATGTCTGCACTATTCATCTTAGGATCTCAAAGCACTTCACAAACATTAATTTAACCCTCATATCACCTGAGAGGTAGATATTATACAACATTATAACCATCTATCCTGCCACTACAAAATATTTAAATACCCCTTCAGCAGTACTTGCTCTGAGAAGGTCTTACCCAAACAGCCAATAAAACAGGAAATAAGCTGATGTTGCATGTGCCACCAACAATCTCTGAAAAGATCAGACCTTCACCCGCAAGAACCACTTCCTCTGAGTTAAACCACAGAGACTATACAGGGCAAACCACATCATACCACCTTATGTCTGGAACACAGGCAGATAACCCATCTAAAATCTACGGAAGGGTATGTCTAAGCCCCTTCAAGAGATTTGCTATATGTACTTAAGTATGGACATCATCCTCAACTTATGATAGAGTTATGTCCCAATAAACCCACTGTAAGGTGAAAATATCGTAAGTTGAATTTAGTGCATTTAGTACACCTAACCTACTGAACATCATAGCTTAGCCTAGCCTGAGACGTGCTCAGAACGCTTACCTTAGCCTATGGTTGGGCAAAATCATCTAACACAAAACCTATTTTATAACAAAGTGTTGAATATCTCATGTAATTTATTGAATACTGTACTGAAAGTAAAAAATAGAACGATTATACGCATACAGAATGATTTTAAGTATATTGGTTGTTCACCCTCATGATCATATGGCTGAGGGCAGCAGGCCTGCTGCCACTAACTGGCGTCAAGAGAGAGTACTGTACTGCATGCCACTAGCCCAGAAAAATATCAAAATTCAAAATCCAAAGTACAGTTTCTAATGAATGCATATCTCCTCTGCATTATCTTAAAGTCAAACCATTGCTAGTTGGGAATGATCTGTATTTTGGACTTGTTATTCTTCTAGATAAGATATAGCCAACTTCTGCATTACATGATCAATTTCACATATAACTTCTTCAGATGCTGATGAAATCACCAGTTTTTCAACAATATATATAAAATCTACATTTTCTGAATCCAAAGATGACCTATAAAATCCTCTTTGATTTCTTGAGGGTGTGAACCTAAAATGAACATTTAAATGAAATACTTGACCAAAACTGTAGTCTCAGAGCAATATCTTTAAATGACTAGAATAGGTTTTATAACATTAAAGAAAAAGCAGTATAACAAGTGGCTAATTAATTGTAAGCATTAACTAAACCAGGTTTTCTTACATTTCTTTGTGAATTTCTTCGTGAATTGTTACTCATAGTCCCAAGACAGGAAATCTAATTTTTCATTGGCCATTAGATTTGCTTGTCTTTCAACACTGGGAAGAAACCCAGGCCTATCATGTGACTATGATCTCAAAAACCAGAATTCAGCATTTGAATTAGTAAAAGATCCTGTTTTGGTATGAATCTAAACTGTCAGCTGCACTGGTGCATGCTGATTCAATAAGGCAAACTTAGTGTATTTCTTCTTTTACTGAAAGTCAACAAACGTACGCTTATGCAATTTAGGTAAAGCCTCTGACCTTCAGACCATCATGTGTTACCTCCATAGAATCAAAAAGCTAAAAATTATTCTAAGGCACTAGCTTCATAGGGTTCTCTTGGAGTTAGAAGCTGCCTCACAAAATCCTTCATATATGGCTATCTTGGCATTCCACATATTCTAAGTTGAAAAATTAAAATGCCCTAACTTGGGCATGTTTCCAAAATTCTAAAGTTTGAGGAAACAAAATTGCTAGCAAAATACAAAAGAACAAAGACTTTAAACTAAGTTACTATCAATGAAAAAGATCTATCAATAAAATATTCAAGAGCTCTATAATCTTAATGTACTTTATAATTTAAATATGCCCTTTTTCCTTCTTTTATGGCCGCTTATCATTAGTAGTAGTTCGTATAAATACAGTGGCAAAAAAGTAAAATGTTATTTCAATTTTAACCATACTGTATTTCACGGGAAAAATAATGCTAAGTATTGCAGATGAAGTCCTCTTCACTCATATGTGGGGGGGAAAACAAAAAATAAGGCAAAACTCAATAAACAAAAAAATGGGAAAAGTGACATACAATTTAAGGTGAGACTGAAAAACCTCTGCAAAAAATAAAAATAAAAAAAAAAATAACAACTTCCAGATGTATCTCACCACATTCCAACAGATACTTCAGAGCTACAATCACATCTCTTCATTTACTTATAAGTTCAGAGATGTTTTATCTTCACTTCTGATTGATTTTCAACCAAGGGTGGCTCCTAATGCTTATTATTTTTGTTTGCTACCCATTTGTCACATAATTGATAACACTTCTTACATTAGGGGCACTCATATTTAAAAGAATCGCTTTGTAAAGAAGCCTTTTATAACATGAGTAATTGCTTAGTTGATTTAGTAATTATGCTGTTTGTATAAATTTATTGTTTTATTTGATCGTGACATCTCCCATATCCATTCTGAAAACTATCTAACTTAAAAGTGAATTAAAATGAACTTCAGAATCTCTTTAGCGCTAATCTTGGGCTATGCCTAGAGAAAACTAAAGCCCCCCTGATTACATTAAACTGAAGTTGGAACTTGCTGCTCTAGAATATGGGTAAAGATAAAATAGAGACATTTTGTCCTAGGAGCACATCTGAGGAAAAAAATCATTTTGCACTAGGAGAGCAACTGGGGAAAAGCTAATAAGACATTAAGAGGGACAGGCTGATTTTTAGACAAATCAATAGAACATACAACTTGGCTAAGCAAAGACTAAGGGTGGGGGTAGGGAAAGGGTGCTGGTTAACTGTCTGAACCATTTAGAGTTGTATAAACACAAAATGGGATGACAGCATTATTTAGCCTGCTACAGCAAGTATATACAAGTAACAGGACAAATTAAAAGTTTGAGCTAAAGATCAGGAAAAACTTCCTGACTACTAGATCAATCAGATTGTTGTTCAGTCTCGTGAGGAAGTGACCAGAGCTTGATCCTCTAGAATAGATAATTAGAAAACATCTTATAAGAGAAAAAGCCAACACTAACTTGGCCAGATCGGAAAATTACTAAAGGAAAGTAGGACAGAAAAAAATAATGCACATACAAAGACAATAATTTAAAGTAAAAAGGGGGGGACTTGAGAATCAGAAAATCTAGGTTAAAATCATGGGTCTCTCCTTTCCAGTTTTATAATCTTGACTTAAACTCTATGAGTTGCCTAAATGTAAATGATGATCTGCCCTACTGGGAGTCAAAACATTATAAATGTTAAAGAATTACACTGTAATAAGATATCGTTACATACAGGAGAGTATTTTACTCAAAAAGAAACAAAATATTTATAATTTTGCTCATTTTAAAATTTCAGTTCAAATGCCACTATTTTGAGGACTCTTAAATTATTAAAAGGGAAAAGAGAATGTTTTCAACTTTAAAACATCATCAAGTTTTACCAAAGGAGACTAAAAGAAGTTATGCTCCAGCTCCCTGTTCCTGGAAATGTGACGTGGTCAATTTCTAGGAGATAAGCAATTATATGATAAGAAACATTTCTAATAATTTTGTCAGACAACCATAACGTAAGAGTCTCTCCAATGACCTCCGGAAAACCATTAAAATATCCTGCTTTCTTCGACCCGTATCAGTTTGGTAGGCAATTCATACCCATTTCTAGATGGCTTTCAGAAGAGGTCACCACATACGCTCAAAGATTTTCTGACTGTTTTCTCTGGAATCATAACGCTCCCCAGAAAAATATGTAAAATCCACCCTGTATGGATTTTATCAAAGTGTGTCTCAAATTTCACTTTTTAAACTGAAAATTCAAATTTAGTTAAAAAATCCTGTACGTTACCTCGATGTCATTTACTACATTTTAACGATAAACCACCAATGCGTTAAGCATTTCCAGATTACCATATTTTTATAGTGATTCAGACAGATTCTCTTGTCACCTCACCAAATAAATATGAACATCTTATAAATGTGCCACTCAGCAGGAAGACTACAGCTCTGCACTTCTTTTAAAAGTTTACTTGGTCCTGTACATGCTGACTCCTGTAAAAGTGTACAAGTGACTGTACTACTGCATGTCTGTATGAACCAGGATTTTATACGGCACTGGAAGAACATTAAACTGAATGTAAACCTAGCACTGTGATCCTAGTCCCTAATCTCAATTCTGTATTTATCAAATGACTGACTTTACAAGTAAATGGTACACATAATTTAAACTTGCAGACAACTCAGGCAACCTTGAAAATGGTACACATACAGGAGTCGTTTTGTTTTGTTTTTTAATCAACAGCATTATATGATGGCAGAAAAAGTAACCTGGATGAAAATGTCAATTACTGCGTATATGCATATAAAGTCACAGGTTTACACACTCACCAGAAGTTTGCTTAAGTTAAACAACTTTACACCTGAACTTAGTACTAAGAAAATGCCAATAAATCAAAAACCTTTGTTTATCTATCAATCAAAACTAACTACATTAGTTCCTAGGTAACTCCTAGACCAAACAAAGATCCATTTATTTCAAGTTAAGACCCTTACAACAAAACCCCACCTGTATCGTCCCTGAAAATTCACTGTTCTAGAATCTAGCCTGAAATCATTTAGTGAATCCACTGAAAGGGCGTTCTCCCCTATCTCTCAGAAGAAATTCCAAGTGCCATAAGACTCCTAAACTTTCAGGGACAGAAGATAGGTGTCTAAGAGGACTGCAAACAATTAGGATGTATTTCAGGACTGAATAAAGCAATCGATGCAAACTGAAGAACAGCAATCAGATATTTCCACCACTTTACAAGTGCTGATTCTAAAAGTGAAAAACTATACGTCTCACGGAAGTTACAAAGCAAGACACTAGATGGTATTCATAAGCTGCTTAGATTAAAAAAAAAAAAACACTATTCAGACACACTACATAAAAACAGTCGCTACCACGAACATAGTTTGGATTTTAAATTGATGAATACACCTTTTAAAAAGGGTGGAGGGGGGGGCGCCTGGGTGGCTCAGTTGGTTAAGCATCTGCCTTCGGCTCAGGTCATGATCCCAGGGTCCTGGGATCGAGCCCCGCATCGGACTCCCTGCTCGGCGGGAGGCCTGCTTCTCCCTCTCCCACTCCCCCTGTTGTGTTCCCTCTCTCGCTGTCTCTCTCTCTGTCAAATAAATAAATAAAATCTTTAAAAAAAAAAAAAAGGGTGGAGGGGGTAAGGGATCTGGAGAGTAGAAGATGAAGAGGAAGAGAAGGGAGTAAATGAATGTGTTAATTTAACTGTAAAATAATAACAGGATATAACAGAGTTCTGAGTATCCACAGTGACCAATCAGAGCCTAAACATAGCTGAATTCCATCCCAGCCCCAGCACGTCCCTAACACAAGAATAAAACCCTTCTTATCTTGTTCAGCCATGTGTCGCCTGCCGCAAACTGCAAAACAGAACAACGCCCAAAACCAGCTAGTCTGATTTCAAATGAGGACAGACAGACTCTGTAGTCAGAAGCACCACAATGAAAGAACTCTAACTCACACAGCTGGCCTGGTGGGTCTGCACACTCTACAAAACAAAGCCATACCACATACGGTACTTCAAACTTGAAAGGATCTTTAAAAAGCTTTACTGGCACTGTTAATTTGCCAATAGCTCTAGAATCAGCAAAATATATCTAGAGGTCACTGGAATTAGAGAGAAAAGAGGATGAGGTAGATAGAGCTGAGAAGAAGCTAAGAACTACTCTATACTCATAACTTTGTTAAGGTACCCTGGAAAAAAAATAAACCAGCACTTCCAGATTTCACCCCAACATATATTCAAATCAGGGACAACTACTCTCCTAGTGAGCAAATGAATGCTTGATATTTACAGAGTAAGATGTGTTTAAAGAAAATGTAACAGTCACCTAAGAATAATCTTGTTTAAAAAAAAAAAACAAAAACTAGTACAAATTCCTAAGATACAGGTATCCATACTGTCTCCGCAATGCATATTAAATTAAGCGGCTTTTAAAGTTTTTTCTTCCCCATTTAAAAAAGTATGTGAAATCAGCCAGCACCTGAACTAATTCAAGGATATTAATACCCAAACCAATTTGCAGATTCATCTTATACTTAGAATACCCGTCTTTTAATCCTTTGTGCCTAGCACAGGGCCTGGCAAAGAACATTCACTGACTGCATGTTTCCTGTGTTATTTATCCCCCATCTAACTTATCAAAAAACCCTAAATCCTGAGATTTTATTTCCAAGATAATAAAAAAAGGCAAGAAAATCTCTGAGAAGCAGAGAGGAAGAAGGTTATTATGTGGGTGCTATCAGGTGATTTTCATGTGAAATGAGCAGGTGACCCTAGGTTCTATTTCTACAAAATTAACCACCCCTAGTATGACAATAAAAACTACCTACACTACATTAGTTCCTAATAAGACTTCTTGTCTAAAGGCTCAACACAGAGGGCCAGAATTGAATGAACCAGGAAAATAAAAACAATTACCCACAAACCCATTACAGTGATTTCTCAGTAGCAAAACACCCTGAAAGGAACAGGAATGGGGATGACCCGAAGAAATTGGGATAAGCATTGTTGCTACTCGTTGTTATGGGTACAGTCTGAAAAGTTGAAAACTAAACTGCATTTTAAAAAAAATACACAAACAAAGAATATAGTTTAAATATTTAATGGAATCTTTTAGGTGAACATCCACGTGACACTGGAAAGCATCAACAGGAAGAGGAAGTTCTGTTTCTGGAGTAGCTGTTATGGTACGATAATGGAATTTGGCCTTTTTAAAATCAACAAATGAGTCTGACGATTGGGTGAAACTCTCCTATTAGGAAATTCAACTATTTTCTGCAGAAGCACTATTGTTGCGCTTTTCATCAAAGTGCTTTCTTTGGCCCCCTAATTCAGTTATTTGATCCTTTTTTTTTTTTTTTTAAATGATGTAATGGTTTAAAAATTAATTTAAAAAAAAAAAAAAGGTTGACTGAAATTTGGAACCAGCATACAATGTCATAATGAAATTGAGAAATAAAATACAGTAAAGGAATTTACTGTTTAACCTAATATTCCAAAGAATAACCCTTAAGAGTAAAGAAGCTCCATTTAAACCACATAGTCTAGCTCAATTCACCAACCACCAGGCAACATAGATAAGTAGTAGAAAGGACTCACTCACAGAACTCAACGAATCTACCTGCCATGCTTGTACTACCTAATTCGCTTAGGGTTTGTATCCCTTAAATGCAAATGCTGCTGGAAGATGAAATACTAAAAATGCAGCAATTAAAATCAAGCCCCATGACTTTCCCTCCCCCCTTTTTAGCTCCAGCAAGAGCCTGTGATTTACTAGTAATTTCAACATTCTGGAAAATTATTAGATCATAAACACTACGCAGCTCAATATTCAAAGAAGACCAAGTTCAAAAATCATCATGCAGTAGTCTCAGAATGAAGTTCACAAACAGCAATTCCTAAAATCTAGCAGTGTCTAGAGAACTACAAGGCAGGAGGAAAACCAATGATGCACCAATACCCCAGCCGACTTCGGGCACTGACCTTCACCCAAAATGACCTTCCTCTGGTTCCAAGATAAGTACAGAATCCCAATGCACGCTACAAACAGAAAAACCACAATCATGGCTTTACCTACCCCTTCTCTGAGAATCTGGAGAAAAGTTTCTCTCCGGAAAAAAGCTACATTTCCAAATTCAATCAACTGGGTAACTTGGCAGCAACCCCAGTCTAATTGCAGAGCTCCTAAACAACCCTCTCTCCTATGCCTGTCAACTTCACTGGTCAAAGGCAATCGGCAATCACTGACTCTCTGCTAGGTCAGGCCGAATCCAGGGAAGCTAAGCGCAAAGGGAGCTTCATACCAACCTGTCGGTGATAGTAGACTGTGTGCCACTCATTGGGGCCCTTGGCGAGAGGTCCTCCTTTTATCCAACTTGCATTTTACAGTAACACCTCCACCCCACCCCCAGTGCTCTGGGATCAGGCCCGACTCCGTAAGGGACACAAAAGTCCAACTCAAAACTCCATTCAGTCATCTAGAACATCCGACTGGAAGGGTCAAGGAAAGGGGATGTAGGTCGGAGCAAAACAGGTTATCTCCCAAAACAAACCAAGGAAGTCCGCCAGAAGGCGAGTTCGAGAGCTAGAGCTCAATCCTCGGGAAGGCACAAGGAGAAAACTTCGTCACGGAGGGAAGTCGGCGAGCCGTAGGGGAAGGGGCCCGGGAATCCCTCCGGGGCTGGGGCGGGATCAGCGCGGGGCTGGGTGTCGGCTCCTCCTCCGGAGAGTCGGGGGCCTGCGAGTCCCCGCCGCCGCGGGGCCGGCCGCTCAGCTCTCCGCTCTCTATCTGGGGCTGCCGGCCGCTCGTGGCCGCAGCCTCGGCCGCGTCTCGGGCCGTCCCGCGCCAGGCTCGCGCGGCTCCATGTCCCCGGGCCGGGGGACCCCTCTCGTCTTCCTCGCCGCCCCCACCAGGCTCCGGGCGCTGGGACGACCGCGGGCGCCGGGGGAGGAGGTCCCGCAGCCAGAGGTGACAGGAACCTGGTCTCTCAGTGCCGCGGGTTGCTCCCCATCCCTGCGAGGCCCGGACTCTTCCGCAGTCCGCACGGGCGGCGGCGGCTCCTCCCCGACGCGCCGGTAGGCGGTGGTTCCCGCGAGGGGCGGGAGGTTCCCGTCCGGCCCGGCCTCGAAACACCGGTCCCGGAGGCCAGCGGTGGCGGCGGCGGCAGCGCGGCGGCGGCGACCACTCGGAGCGCGGGGGCCGGCTCGCCGGGTCCTGGGGCCCTCGCGGGAGCGCGCGCGGCGGGCGGAGGAGACCGCCGGCGGTGGGGGACGCGCGACGATTGCAGGCGCGCGCACGGGTTCCGGTTCCGGTTCTGTCTTCCCGGCCCCGTCCGCGTCCAGCGCGAGCTCGCTCTTCCCCTCCCCCGCCGACTTTTTTTGGCCTCCTCCCCTCTGACTTCGGGAAGCCGCCTCACCCGGGATCCCTCCGCGGCGCGCGGGGCCGCCCCGCCGCCCTCGCCGCCCGGCCGCGTCGTCTCCCCCGCGCCTCCCCGCGCGCCACGACCGCGCGGACGCCTCCGCCGGAGTCTTGTTTGGGGGAGCGAAAAAGTAGTTCTGCGAGGCGGAGGGAGGTGGGAACCGGCGCGCCCCAGGAGGCCCACCCACCCACCCACCAACCCAGCGTCGCCCCCGAGGGCCCCGCGAGCGCCGGAGAGCTGTACTTTGGAGCCTGGCTTGTACTAACTCGGCTTTCCCCGGAGACCGCCGAAGAACACTCCCCCGGTCCCGAGGCGTCCGGGATGAGAGGCTCTTTGGGAATTACCCGCCCCCTTGCCCTGGAAACGTTTATTCCTTAATGGAATGTACTTGTTCTTATTTTCTGATAACACGTAAAGACCGCTTGTGACTGATGGAAGCGAAGAACTCAGGTCCAGGTGCCTGGACACCGTCCCTCTCTAATGCAGCAAACCCCAGCAAAGAGAGGGTTTGGCCTTGGACGCTCACCTGGGGCACCTGCTGGCTTCATCCCGGGGCAGGGGCCGCCACGCCCAAATCCTGGCTGCCAGGGGAGAGTTAGAGGACGGAGGTGTGTAGGGCTGGGGGGAAAGAGAGTTTGGGAATTGGAGCCAGGATTTCTTGGTATAATATTGCTTTGGGGCTGCTTCTGCCTTGGCAAAATGAAATGTATGATTTGCCAAGTGGAGAAAGCATGGTGCTTTCCACAGCGACTTCACAAGCTTGCTGTGGAGAGAAGTGGGAGCAGCAAATAATTTATCCAGTAGAAAGCATTGCAGGTCTCTCTGAAGAGTTCCCGTATTTTTTTTTTTTTTTCCCTACCGGGTACATTTAGATATCCATCTAGTTTTATGGTTGCATAATTCCAGTGTAGCAATTTAAGTACCACATACAATATAGTTCAGTTCTGCCTGCCAATGTCTAAAGTGGCTGTCCCTTTACCTGTTTTCAGACTTAATGGGTTTAAACCTGTATTGGTGGGTGAGGGTCCTCAGCCTTTTTGTGGAAATCAAGTGGTAAAGCAAATTTAATAAGCAGTGGATGTGGAGAGGGGAAACAATTACCTCTTAACAATGCTGTTTCTAAAAGTCAACCTGCAACAGTTCATGAAAAGATCATTATCCCTGAATAGATGCATGAGCTAAGGCTGACGTTAGAACGGGGTAAAAAAAGGAAAAGATAAACAGAGGCCAAAGATGACTCTTTATTGCTTTTTTTTTTTTTTAAGTTCAGGGCACAGCCAGCTAATTTTGTAATGTTTATTTTGGGAAAGAATAGCAGCAGATTAACGTTCCAAGCCACTTTCCTAATGATCAGACCAGGATACATCGCCACCTGCTGGTGTACCCTAGCATAATTCTACCCTGAGAACTCTTGTTATTAAATTGCGTATTTTTTGCGTGTTAACTGGAAAGAGATCCGTCCAGCTATATAAAATGACCAAAGTGCAAACTTTATCCCCAAACATATATCTTCCTTAAACATACTAAATATCTTTTTGCCAGATTCTAATAATTTACAGGGTAGGTATGAAATTAATTGGACCCAATGACTCATCAAATCATGCCTTTTTTAAAATGAGTTCACCTCTTCCCTTCAAGAATGCCTCACTACTTGAGCTTCAGGAATAAAACAAACTGGGAAAGTTTCCTAATTCACCTTCTCTTCCTTGCATACAAAACCTCTTGGCAGGCTGCTTTCAAGATCTTTCCAAACTTAAACAGACCCAAAGTTCTAGCTGTGAGCAAAGAAGGCATTTGCTGTGGGAAAACTTCAGAAGATGGTAAGCAAAGGATTTAATTAAGCCAGTGGTTATTCATTCCAGAACTGTTTTTTTCAATGATGAAAATCCCTATGTTCACCCACAAAGCTCTAATGGTAAAAACATCCCTGAAAGCCTCTTTAGAGCTGTTGGTAGCTCTAGACTGTTCTAAAGGCTCTATCCAAAGAATGCCTTCGGAAGAGTCACACCGGTCTAGGTAGAGCACAGTGCCCACGGTCATTAGTCCCTTACCTAAAAAAATGACACTGGTGACAAAATCCATGGCACATGCTCTTTGAGGTCCCCCCCCCCTCCCAGGAGGGGGGCAGGGTGGTTATTCTAAACCACATCCTCATCCGTTCTTTCAACGTTTATTGAGCACCTACTATGTATCTAACACTGTTCTAGGCATTCTAAACAGTTCTGAAGAGACCTGAGGGCCCTTGTCCTCATGGAGCCCATTCAACATCATCATTTTCAAGGCAATGCCCAGGGGTGCCTGTCAGTTGGTTGAGAGTCCAACTGTTGGTTTTGGGCTCAGGTCATGATCTCAGGGTTGTGGGATTGAGCCCCACGTTGTTGGGCTCTGTGCTCAGCAGGGTATCCGCTTGAGATTCTCTCTCTCTCTCTGCCCCTACCCCACCCAATATAATAAATAAATAAAAATTCAAGGCAATTGCCCAAATGGGTGGCAAAATAAAGAAATTTAGTTCTTCCTCTCTCTTTGGCAATCTTTTTCCTATATGTAGATTGTTGCCCCCAAAAGTAAACAGTTATTGGGAATGGTTGATGGTAAGAGCAGATGAGGTGTTTCACAGATAAGTATAAATATGGGTCAACATTTCTACAAGCCAAAAGACTTTTTTTTTTTACTTCTTGGCAAAACCACAATAAAGATATAAAGGCAGACTCTGGGTTGATAAAAAGTTGTTTATTTTTATAAAATTTAGTACAAATCTCATTGAAGTATAAATCTTGAGCAATGTTTGGAATTATTACATAGTAATCCAAAGGCAAATGAATAAAATACTTCATTTTGTCTGACCATACCACATGTTAATTAGCCCTTCATTTACCTGTGATGTAGAAACATAGCATCTTAGGGTGCCTGGGTGGCTCAGTTGGTTAAGCGACTGCCTTCGGCTCAGGTCATGATCCTGGAGTCCCTGGATCGAGTCCCGCATCGGGCTCCCTGCTCGGTAGGGAGTCTGCTTCTCCCTCTGACCCTCCCCCCTCTCATGTGCTCTCTCTCATTCTCTCTCTCTCAAATAAATAAATAAAATCTTTAAAAAAAAAAAGAAAGAAACATAGCATCTTAACTGCTGACTCACCTTAATGTCCCATTTTTCTCTCAGGGAGGTTCCTTCATAGTTATTAGTTAAAACATCAAGAAAAGCGGAAATGAACAATTTTTCTTCTCTTATTATTTAGGTCATTCAAAATCCAAAAGAAACCTATGTACATTCCCATGAGAGTACCCCTAAAACAGCAAGGTCTGCAATCCCTTCACTTCTGAGGAGTAAAAAGGAAAAAAAAAAAAATTGGTACCAGATTAAGCCTATTCATTTGTCTGGTATGAAACAGGTTGCACTGTGCCAAAATTCAAGAGCCAGCTTTTTCTTTTTTTAAGCTCCTGTGCCAAGCCACTCTTTTTTACTAGGCTTTTGCTAAAATCAGCATTCCCCAGCATCCTACTTTGACCACAGTTTTGTTGGAAAGGGGCTCACCAGCATTCTGGGGATCCCGATCACAGAAGAAAAGAGACGGAGACGCTACTGTCAGATTATTTCCATGTGCAGCAAAACTCGTTAACCAGATGACAGTCATTTTAAAAGACCCACTGTTAACATGCCTTGAAAGCTGCTTTTGCCAGAGCAACAATGACTTCATGCGGTTCCAACGCTCCATCATGCCTGGCCAGTGACATCCATTTTCAAGACCACTCATTAGGTTAGTATTACTAGTGACCACACAATGGGTGGAAACTTCCTATCAACCTAGGCTTAGCCTTCAGTGGCCCCACACATTTGCTCACTAACTGAGATCAATCCCCAGTGGTCTCAATAACATAATACATAATCAAATAAATAAATAAACAGCAAATAAATAATACTTATTTTTTTCCATAAAAGTCCTACATTAAAGACACCCCTTAATAAAATGCCAGTGTTGCTGTGAAATACACAACGGGGTATTTCATTCATTCACCACAGGGTTTAAACCGAGACAAAGAGTACACAAGTGACCTGCCCAATTGATCTGGCAGGTGAGCAGCCAAATTAGTTAAAAGAACCCAGGAAGTCTTGATTCCTAACCTCTCGTTCTAAGCTTACATTCTCGCTTTCCCTGGGTGAGATTAGAGACTATTGCACTAAGAAATATTTTGTTCCCTTCCGAGACTGCCCTTGTCATAATACTTTATCCATAGAGAGGGGCATCTTTTTCAGAGAAAAGAAAAGGTAGTTAAGAGGGCTAAAGGGGACGTATATGAAATTAAAAAAAAAAAAAAATTAGCCTCATCACCCTGCGGCCAGTACACTTGTCTTTGGTTCTGGTTTGCAGTACATATAGCAGAGCTGAAACTTGAACTGCCATCTCAAGCACAGTGGAATCCACATGGTAAATCCCTATGGAATTCACTCACAGCCTCTCATGCCTGGGAGATTAATGCACAAAAGCCCTGAGAATTGGCATAGTTTTCCTGGTAGGGCAGAACCCGTACAACAGGACTTGGTAAATCTGCCCACACCTCATTCATCTCTCACCCAAAGCCCTAGCTCTCTGGTTTTTGTGCAGAAAAGAGTTAACAGGGCAGGCCTGAACTCCTGTCCTTGGGAAGGCCAACTTGCAAGGTTGGCCCTTAGCTGGCGTCTGGGAACTTAGATTTCGGGAACGCTCCCTCCACTAACTGCTGAGAATGGCTCACCATGCCTCAGCTGTTTGTGCAAACAATATGGTTCATGCTGAACACCTACTTTCCTGCTGGGAGTCAGGAATTTTGCTCCATGCCAGGCAATGGCTGCCTACATGACCAGCCCCCAAGAAAAAACTTGGGCACTGAGCAGCTAATGAGCTTCCTCGTTGGCCATTTTACACATCTGGCCACAAACTGTTGTTAGGGCAATGAAGCACATCCTGGGTGATCCCACTGGGAGAGGACTCTGGAAGCCTGGGCCTGGTTTCCCTTCGACTCTGCCCCTGGCACCTTTTCCCTTTGCTGCCCTCTTTGTACCCCTTCACTGTAATTGATCACAGCTAGGAGCTTGACTACATTCTGAGTCATGTGAATCCCCCAAGCAAAGCACCAAAACTGGGGGGGGGGTGTTGGGGACCCTCAACAGTTGGTATAGGGAGGCCTCAAGAAGTGACCCATTACAGAGGCCAGTTTCACCCCATCCTCCTCTCAGCTCTTTCCCTTTGTGTGAGCACATCCGGTCCCCTGATCCGATGCTCAGATGTCAGACGTTCATCTTCCTGAAAGTCCCTCCCTTTATAGTAAATGGGGTGACTTTATTTAAACTGCTACATGGAAAGCGGGAATAAGGGTTTGTTCAAGGAGTCAGTTCTCGAAGGGATTCTCAAATTCCTTCCTGAGCTGTCTAGCCGTCAGGCATCCCAGAGACAAGAGGATCCAGGGACACCAGGAACTAACAGGAATGCAGCACTGCTCACCTCACGGCGCTGACGTACTCACAACTACCACCGAGTAGTCTCGCTTTTCTACAACTGCGCCACAGTAGACGTTAGTGTTTTAATACTAGTGTGGGCTCCACTCGAAGAATGACCAAACTGACCGATAAGGTGTAGCCCTTTTGTGAAACCTCAGTTCGTCGTAAGCCTGATTCTGTAACAGCCGTATCTCCAACCTGGGTCCCGTGGCTGGCTGAACCCAGTCCCCCGTCTGGAGAAAGCCTTGGCTAGTGCGTTTTGAGATGGCCGTTGTGCTTCTGCTGCCGCTCCTCACTCAACCTGCTCCTCCAGGCATGGTACTTCTTGATGCTCTTCCTCCATGCGAAGCGCCAGATGCTAAACATGAAACACCAAGACACAGCGTACATCGCTACTCCCCCAACCTTCACAAACCACTTGGGCTTGGGGGAGACCATTTCACAGAAAAGGAGGCGAGCTCCTACACCAATCCTCACTCCAGTAAACAGGGCCACAAAGAGGAAGTCCACCACATCTCCAGTGAAACTGTGGTAGTGGCCTGTTTCACGGAGAAACCAGCGCATCTGTAGCAAGGGGTTGGTGATCTCGCTTCCAAAGAGGACCGCGTTGACCTCTGTGCCTGACTCCCCGAGCACCAGGGCCATGATGATGCCCAGGATACTCAGTGTGTGGTGAGCTAGCATCAGGGGCCCCTCAGACTGGAAGTAGATGCACCAGCCCAAGTCGAAGATGAAGTAGCCCAAGGTGAGACACAGAACGTGCACCTGGAGAGGAGTATTGGGTGAGCCTGAAATAAACCAAGACAGAAGCAAACTGAGTGGCTGGGAATTGAGCTACCCTGCAACGGGACACTAGGGTCCAATGTTTCCCAAGCTTTCTTGAACCACCGAGAGCAAAAACAAAGGCAGGCACATGCATCTGAGTGACGACCAAGAAAGACTAAAATCTAAAACCTTGATCTTTATCAAACCCAATAATGTCACAGGCCTGGGAAATTCTGTTTTGACGAATCAGATCTCAATGAATGAACTGAGCACCAGCCATAATCTCAGTGTCCTCTCTATGGAGCAGCATAAAACTGAGCTGCTTTGTCCTTTCAATTAAAATCCTACAGCTACTTTCTTTCTCTTTTTTATTTTTTAAAATTTTATTTATTTATTTATTTGACCAGTTTTAAAGGTCTGTTTCCAAGCTCTCTTAGTTATTCTGCCCTGGATGTTGGATTAATTTCTTAGCTTAATGGGTTAGATTGTCTGGACGCTGGTGGCCCTACCCTTCTTGAAAGTGGACCTTGGAAAGAACCCCAGAAGTTAGTGTATTCCCAGCCCAAGAAAATCAAGTGCGAGGACATGACATGTTCAAATCTATTTAAAACCTTCATATAAGACATACAGCTTAACAGCTGCTTTCATATCAGTTGGAATAGTTTTGGGAAAACCTCAGAAGCTAAATATAGGAATTTAAGGAAATTAAAAAAACAAAAACAAAAACTAAGGAATTAAAAAAAAATCATATCCTAGGGGACTTCTGGCCTGAATTGTTACCCCCCAAATTCTTATGTCGAAGCCCTAACCCCCAATTCCTCAGAATGTGACTGTATTTGGAGAGAAGGCCTTTAAAGAGGTAATTCAGATAAAATGAGGTTGTTAGGATGGGCCCTTATCCAATATGGCTGGTGTCCTTATAAAAGAAGGAGATCAGGACACAGACACACACAAAGGGGAGACCATGTGAGGACATGGCAAGAAGGAAGCCACCTGCAAGCAAAAGAGAAAAGCCTTAGAAGAAACCAAACCAGCCAACAACTTGATCTTGGACTTCTAGCCTGAAGAACTGTGAAGACGTTAAGTTTCTGTTGTTCATGCTTCCCAGTCTGTGGCATTGTGTTACGGCAGCTCCAGCAAACTAATTCAAGGGGATACAACCTTTTTTATTCTAAGGAGGTAATACTTGTACATCTAGTAGTTTAAAAAAATCAATATAAGTGCTGCAAATAATGTGACATCAGTTAAATAAATGAAAGTATATGCATACAACACAATATTACATCACAAATTAAGAAGGATAAAAGAAATCTATGTACATAGATGTCCTCTGAATATACAATCAAGTGAAAATTGCAGGTTATCAAAAAGCATGTATAATACAGGCCATCTGTGTCTGTTTGGAGGGGGTGGTAGAAGATGTTGATATTGGCTTTATGTTTTATATATTTCGGTGGATTACAATGTAACACGCATTTAAAATTTGTTTTAAAAGTAGAGAGTTATGAAAAGCAGAAGTAGGGACATATACAATATGAGAGGTAAAAATGAAGACGCCCAATACAAATTACAATGGTAATTATTCTTCAACATTCTCCAATATTGTACAAATTCTGTGAAAATGTCCCTTCCTTCCAAGACTACCCCCCAATTATGATCCCCTTAGGGAAAATCCTCTAATGTCTCCCACCTACCTGGATGGGTAAAAGGCCAGGGGCCATCAATGAAGCCAATATAAGCTGAGAGGCCTATAGAGAGGATTCCATGGGTGAATGTAACCAGTCGGCAGCTCCACTCATAGCTTCGGTGCTTATTCAGGTGGCAGAAAGAAATGTAGAGTGAGAGCCAGCCCCCCAGGCTGCACAGCACCTGCGGACACAGAGCTAATGCCATCCTATGATGAAAAGACCAAAACCAGAAAAACAAAGGATGCACCCTAAGAAAACAGCATTGGGTCAATTTGCATATAATCTTCATTCCTACTCTAGGATAGTACAAAAATACCGCCTTCACTGAAACACTTCTTCCTTTTGACACAGCCAAGAATCTTCCATTAAAGCGTGGCTGTAATTCTGATTCCATGTTCCTTACAGAGAACTGATAAAAGCTCTAAACCGAAAACCAGGAACTGCATTCTGAGTTGGTAGACTGCCTGATAAAACGTGTTGTTGCGATGAGTAAATGTCAACAATAACCTGCCAGTGGTGACTGACCTTGAATACAATACATGTATTAGATAATGTGTTCACACTTCAAAAATCCCAATAAGAAGCTCTCTCGAAAAAACAGTACCACCACCTGTGGTTTCTATAAGAGGTCATATGACTCATAGCAGTTTTGTGTGGTTTGAAGCTGATACTAAATTCAACTGAAGTTTGGATTTGGGTCACAGGTTTATCAATTAAAATCAAAACTTGAGGTAAACCTGAATAGGGAACTAAAAGGAGTCTAGGTATTTCGGAAGGAAAAAAAAAAATCCTAGTTCTGAAATCCAACTCAAAGACTGATCAAGGGGGAAGCAGAAGGTATAAGTGGGAAATTTTTGTTGAGATATAAAAAATATCCTTAAGGCAGTTATTCAGTTAAACCTCAAACAAAGTCAGAAAGCTACGCTTTGAAATTTTTACTGATGACAAATACATCAAGCCAAGAATGACTGTAACTGAATCAATTTGGCCATACAGGACTAAAATCTTAAAGTAACCAAGATGTTGTTATTAATACTCGTTAGCTCCTCTATTGAAAGTACAAATAAAAAAGTCGAAAACATTGCAGATATGTGTCTCATCTCAGCAGGAATTTTCTGCATGGCTACACTTATTGCTTAACCCTATTCTGACAAGTGAAATACTATCCATGGACCAGCACAAAGCACTCCCGAGAATGCTATCCAGAGAGAGCTTGATGAAGGTCAAGTTCTGTAAAGCGTTCATCCGAAATCAGGTTTCTATCCAAGAAAACAGTAGGCGTCGATCACAGTCCTGAGTTCCAATTCTGTCGGTGCCCCTAACTAGGCATAAAAGTGTGGGCGAATCACTTTCACCTCTTGAGCCTCCGTTAAAAAAATGGGGGGAAGAGAGAAGAAAAGAGGATTGAAAAACTCTAATCTGGCCCAGTTCTGACAAGGAGTTCTGAGATAAATTTTGTAAAACATCTAGGCCAATTTTCAGAGCAAGGGCCAGAAATACAAAGTACCCAGAGTGAAAAGAACCGTCCTCGCTTACTTCCTTCTAAATGCCAGGGTCACCGGCCAGTAATACGGATCAGCTCATTTGGATCTGCTGATTAGTATTTTTAGAGTCCTCTTCCCTGAATCCTAATTCCCTGGCAGAACAGAGGAAACAGTCTATTTACAAACACTTAAATAAAAGAATAGACATTTGTAAGGGGCAGATACAAGTCTGTGACCTTGGGAAAGTCACTCCATCTCTGGATTTCGGTTTTGTTTTTGTTTTCTTTTTTTAACTCTTGGGTAAAAGAACGGAAGGGTATTGGGGTGGCCGCTCCAGCTCGGAATTCCAAAGCTCCGGTCCTCGCTCCTCCCGTTCCAGGGCCAGATTCGGGAGGAGGAGCGCTGGGCGGGCCCACCTGGCTGGCGACGGCGGAGCAGGCGTGGCTGGGGCGAGCGGCAACCCGGGCGCCCCGCAGGCACTGCGAGCGCCTCTCCCTCCGACGCGCCCACGGACCGCGGGCCACGCCCGGCTCGCGAGCACCTGCGCCGCGCCGCTGTGCGGACCTCCCGCCGCCAGCCCGAGCCCGGCGAGGCAAGGCCTCCCGCGCCCGCAGGCAGGAGGAGAACACCGCCCCCCGCCCCCAGCCCCTCCTCGACGGCCAGGCGGGGCCGTCTGCCCGCCTCCTTCCCCACCAGCGCGCCGGGCGGACCGGGCCGCCCTGGTCTCCAGCCCAGCCCGGCGGCCGCAGTCCGACCGTTCGCGCCGCGCTGTTACCTGGCCGAGCGCCCCGGGAAGCCTCGGGCGCCTCGGCCCCAGAGCTCAGAGCGAGGATCCCCGGAGCAGGAAGCGGCGGAGAGAGGGAGAGAGGACGATGCTCTGACGGCGGCGGAAGAGGAGCCCGGGGTCTGGGGGCACCTTGTGGCTGGGAGGACGGAGCGCAGAACCCGAGCTGGACGATGGAACCGGAGGGTGCTCCTCCAGCGCTCCGGGCTGGGGGGGTGGGGGGGAGATAGCGGGGTGTGACCTAGTGGTCACGTGAGACCCGCAGGCTGCTGCCCTTGTTTGCGTGTTTGTTGTTTGTTTGTTTGAATAATTACCCATCCCGTCCCCCGTCCCCCCCACCCCCAGGTTGGGACAGCCCATCCGGTAACTGAGGGCTCACACCCCTACTAGGCACTGTGGGAGATACAAGATCTCATCGCTGCTCTCACGCTTGAGTCTCAATTGTGAAACAAGCACACAAATCACTAATTTGCCAGGAAAGTGCTTAGGCTTGGGAATTAGTAGTCCTTTTCGTGACAGCCCGGCCACCAACTTGGCGGTAGAATATAAGGCTTAAAAATAAACCCGGATTGGTTGCTGACTCTGTGCCTCCATTTTTCTCAAACACAGAACGGGGATAGTAATAATAGGCATCCTATAAGGCCATTGTGAGAATTTTACACGCTTTACCTATGTAAACTGCTTAGAACAATGGCGGGCCCCAGGAGTCACTATATAAATGTTAATTATTGTGATCGGTGACACTTCTGGTAAATCCTTTCTCCTCTTTGAGATCTATTTTAATACCACGGGAAGTCAGTTGGAAGAGATGACCAAACAAGTATGGAGGCTCAAATGGGGTAAAGAGGGTATGTGGATTGGTTTATTAGGATGGGTAACAATGGGATGCTGAGGGGCCCAGACAGTCTTAAAAAGAGAAGTCGTTAAGTAGAGGTGTGAGCATTTACACCATGGCTGGGGAGTAGTGAATAATCTAGTTTTGACATTTATCTTGCCAATCTCTCGTGAGTAAGGATCAAACTGTTTTCATCTTTGTTTGTCTAATACCTGGTAGGAGGCAGATGTGCTAGATGTTCACTGGTTGGATGGATGGGAAATGAGCCTGGAAAAGTGTCTTGGAAGCATATTGGGGCTCCTAAACCTTGTTAATCTTCTATACCATTTAGGAAGTGTCTTCCAAATACCCTTGTAGGCTGTATCTTGAAAAGTACGATTTAGTAGGCTTAGTGTGGGGCCTAGGAATATGTATCTTTTAAAACTTAACCCACAGGTCATTCAGATATTAGTCATGTTTAAGAACCATTGCTGTCAGAGGACGTTAAATGACCCTGTTGCCAGCCTGAGATGCTAGACTGAGGCATCTTATTATGTGGGTAACAGGAAGCCTATGATGTTATTGGGCAAGGGGATAATGTTACCATGTTCTCCAAGCCCTTGTTACTCAAAGTGTGGTCCATAGCCCAGCAAAATCCACAGCTCCCGGAGTTTGGTAGAAACACAGAATCTCAGAATTCCAATGTGTAACCGAAGTTGAGAATCACTGCTATGCACCCAACTTGAAGTCATTATAAGATGAATTGGAGAAGACAGCCTGCTTCAAGTGGGTTGGAACAGACCAGATAAGAGGTAATGAGAGCCTGAAGAAAGAGAATGGGGAAGGATCCGTTTCACTAAATGGATACTATGCAAATCTCAACTTTCCCCATTTGCTTATAATTGTTGTAGTATTTTTTTCTTCTTCTAGTATCTGAATTTGGAACTACTTTCTTGCTGCCACCATTTTCCAGGGAAGAACAGAGTACTAAAAGGCTTCAGGGGTCTAAAGGCTGGGCGGATAAGGGAAAGTTCTTTCTATTGAAGCCTTTAATGGGCCTTTATCCTAGGGTGATTAATAGTCCAGGTTCAAGCTTCATTACCTTGGATTAAATTTACTAATTTACATATGTTTGGCCATAACCCTTGTTCTACCAAATCAGATACTAGTCAACAATGGCATCCCCCCAAGAAGTAAAGGAGAGCAGGGGACAGGAAGCTCTCCACCAATTTATTAGAATAATAATGACAATAATTGTGATCATCATCACAATAATAGTAGACAACACTTATTGTACCAGGCTTTGTTCCAAGCACTTCATGTATATTATTAACATTTAATTCTCACAGGTCTATGAAATGGGTACTATTGTTATCCCCATTTTATAGGTGAGAAACTAAGGCACAGAGCAGTCAAGGAACTTGCTCAAGGTGACATGATTAGTAGGAGGCAGATTTGAGTATGAACCCAAGCAGTATAGCTCTGGAAGTCATGCTCTCAACCACCAAGATATGCTGCCTGAACTTGACTAGAATCCCCTACAGATGTGTACTGTATTATTAGGTATTCACAGCTCCTAGCCTCAGTGAAGGGCACTAGAAGTTATTCAGAGGTAAAAAAGGAATTTAATTTTCAAAAATCTTAATTGCCTATTATGTACTAGGGACAGTGTTGGGTTTTTTTTTTTAAGATTTTATTTATTAATTAGCACAAGCAGGTGAAAGGACAAAGGAAGAGGGAGAAGCAAATTCCCAGCCGAGCAGGGAGCCTGACATGGGGCTCGATCCACGACCCTGAGATCATGACCTGAGCCTAAGGCAGACGCTTAACTGACTGAGCCACCCAGGCACCCCAGTATTAGGCACAGTGTTAATCATGGGGATATAGAGAAAAAGAGCTTCCACTATAAGGAGCTTCCCACAGTCTAGAAGGAGAAGCAGAAGAATCAGCAAATGCAGTACGTAAGATACAGCAGAGTGCACAGGGAGGAGGGGCACTGAGCCTAAAACCTGGGGGCTCAGGGCAGAATTCCTGACTTCAGTCCTGGAACTAAGTTTATTCTCTGAGTTTCACCAAAAGTCCTTAGTATTAGGAGCCCACAGCTGGGCCCACCAGTCTTGAGTCAACTAAAAACTGAAGTATGAAAATTTGAAAAGTAGCAGGAGCAATTCTTCTCTTTCTTTCTGCCTGGGCAATGACTGGTTTTTGTCCATAGATTCTCTTGTGCCTAGTTAGCTGCTGAGGAAGCTAACCAAGCTTTGGTTAAACTTCACTGGAATTTTATAGAATCATGCATACATGAAAAGTGAATCAGTGCCCGCTTCCAGGTTTGACTCTGTTAAACAGTTGTCCAAGACAATGGAAATGGAAGCTACTGGAGGCTGAGCAGTGAAGCTACAATTCTGCATTTCTTTCATAAAAACCATGGTCAGATAGCCCAGAAATTGACCCTCATACAGAGTCAACTGATCTTTGACAAAGGAGTTAAAGCAATAAAATGAAGAAAAAATGGTGTCTTTAACACATGCTGCTGGAACAACCACACATCCACATGCAAAAAAAAAAAAAAATTGCATCTAGACCCAGACCTTATACCCTTCACAAAAATGAACTCAAAATGGATCATAGACCTAAATGTAAAATGCAAAACTGTAACATTTCAGGAAGAGAACACCTAGATGGAGAAAACCTAGATGACACTGGGTATGGTGATGCCTTTTTAGATACAACAACAAAGACACAACCCATGACAGAAATAATGGGTAAGCTAGACTTCATTAAAATTAAAAATATCTGCAAAAGACAAATATCAAGAGAATTAGAGGACAAGCCATGGACTGGAAGAAAATGTTTGCAAAAGACACATCTGATAAAGGACTGTTACCCAGAATAGACAAAGTACTCTTAACATGCAACAATAAGAAAATAAATAACCTGATTAAAAAGTGGGCCAATGACCTGAACAGATACCACACCAAAGAAGACATATGGATGGCAAATAAGCACATGAAAAGATGCTCCACATCATATGTCATCAGGAAAATGCAAATGAAAACAGCTGAGCTACTACTACGCACTTATTAGAATGACCAAGATCCAGAATGCTTGGCAACACCAGATGCTGGCAAGGATGTGGAGCAAGAGAAACTCTCATACACTGGTGGGAATGCAAAATGGTGCAGCCACATTCTGTTGGGAGACAGTTTGGAGGTTTCTTACAAAACAAAATATACTCTTACTGTATGATCAAGCAATTATGCTCCTCGGTATTTACCCAAAGGAACTGAAAACTTCTGTCCACATCAAAACCCCACACACAGATGTTTATGGCAGCTTTCGTCATAACTGCCAAAACTTGGAAGCAACCAAGATGTCCTTTGGTAGGTGAATGGATAAACTATGGTGTATTCAGACAATAGAATATTATTTATTCAGTGCTAAAAGGAAATGAGCTATCAAGCCATGAAGACATGGAGGAATTTTAAATGCACATTACTAAGTGAAAGAAGCCAATCTGGAAAGGCTATGTACTATGATTTCAACTATAGGACATTCTGGAAAATGCAAAGCTATTAGAGATGGTAAAAAATCAGTGTTTGCAGGGTGTAGGGGGGAGATAGATGAACAGGTGGAGCACAAAGGATTAGGGCAGTGAAAATACCCTGCATATTACAGTGATGAGTATATGTCATTATATTTTTATCCAAACCTGCATCATGTGCAACACCAGGAGTGAGCTCTAAGATGAACTGTGAACTTTGTGTAATTATTGTGTGTCAATGTAGGTTCTTCCTTGGTTTAAAAAAAAAAAAGTACTTTCTGGTGAGTGATGTTGATGATGGGGGAGGCTATGCACGTGAGGGGGCAGGGGTGTATGGGAAATCTCTGTACCTTCCTCTCAATTTTGGTGTAAATCTAAAACTGCTCTAAAAAAATAAAGTTTTTTTAAAAAGATGAAATGAATGAAAACCAGCATGTGGTTCGTGCCCATACAGGGATGCCAAAAAAAAAAAAAAGAGCGAGAGAAAAGAAAAGAAAACCAGCATTGTAAACAGTGTAACTACCCATGGGCTCCTGGGTCACAGAGTTGTCCCTTTATATATTTAAATGAGTCCCAAAGCCTCCTCTTGATGTCTCTTTGCTGCATACCTAGCCCCTTCCAACTGGATCTTTTCTTGAGACAGTAACCACTACCAGTAGGCTTTCTTCTCCAGCTTCGTGACATGAAATATTTGTCTGAATATAAGGCCCATTCAAACATTAGAAATAGGTAAGTCTTAATTACTTACATATAGATTTCCCACTTGGATATTGTTTACAACAAATGTTTCGTCCCAATTTCAGTTTTTCCCCATGAGCCATTACATTTTTGAAGGGCCTCCCTTTCCCACAGGTCAGTGTTTCCTTCAGGAATGGTAGCTATTTAAATTTTTATTAACCTAAGAAAAACCACAGGGAGAGCTTCCTTGTCCCTCAAGCTCCTCAGCAAAAGTCACAGTGCATTCAAAAGCCAAATATATTTGATTATTGGATTATGCTTTGCCTTACATATCTCTTGCTTCCCATTGTGAATGTTTAATAATTGACCTTCAGGATATCTGCAATATGAGCTTTTCAGCCTCTGCTTCCATCTCTAAAGTCTGAATGACTTGGCCTTAAACATTTACTATCCTCCTGCTTAAAAATCTTCCCACCAGTTTCCTGCTACTCTGCCCTCAAGGTAGTTCTGTCAAAAAGAATAAGAACTCTGAACTCTTCAAAGCCCTGTATTAATGTTTGTCATCTTTAGCTTCAGTCTGGAGAGTAACAGACTTACTGCACCAATTTGAAACATTTTTCCCCATCCCATTTCTTTTAAGTAATCTCTGCGCCCAATGTGGGGCTCAAACTCGCATCCCTGAGATCAAGAGTTGAATGCTCCACTGACTGAGCCACCCAGGTACCCCCCCCCATCCCATTTCACTATATGCACTCATATCCCCTCCCCTCAACAAAAGACACAGAACAATAACCTAACCCTCTTCTTATCAATAGTGAAATCATTTTTATCATAACTATACAAATTTATTTAGGAACAGAGAGATTCCTTTGAATCTCAACATTTTCTTGGATATACAGTCTTTTTTTTTTTTTTTAAAGTTTACCATTTCTGGAATGGCTTCATGTTACATCTCTACACACTGGCCCACAAAGAAGGAGACTAGAGATAATGTTCCCGAGAAGTCAACAAATATTCCCAGCCCATGTGGGAACTCTCTTGTGGAAGGTAGCACAGTATTTCACACTTCGGCATTTTTTTTCCTTTCTTTTTCTTTTTTTAAAAAGGAGATAAAATATTACAGAGATATCTTCAAAATTCACACCTGAGTTAAACATTTTGCTGGAAAATTCCACATTCAGGAGAGAACGTAGCTGCAAAAACAAGAAGGGGCTATATACAGGTATTTTGCCAACATAATTGTTATGTGTTTGCTTTTCTGTTCTTCCTCCTGCAGCCAGGGGAAGGGAGAGAGGACCAGATAAGGACAAGGAAGGAGAGAAGGAATAAACACTCCTGAACTCTGGGGCAGGTGTAGAACACAGAAGAGCACCTGTGGGCAGAGAATTGTGCCCAGGGGACTGAGGGTGGCTCAGCCTTCTGTAAAGAGGAGGGATCCTGGAGAAGGCCATCATGAGTGGATTTGGTTCTAGAAAAGGGGGCGGGGCTACAGAGAACATGGGGTGAAATGAAGAGTCAGTCAGAAAAGTTTGCTCAACAGAGAGAGCATCCAGGCTTTGGTGGAGACATCAGATTCCAATCTTTTCACAGATTTTAGAGATCGGTTCAGAGATTGTGGCCAAGTTTGGAGTCAAAACCATGATCTCTCCTTCTGGTTGTTTGGCACACCAGGCAAACTGCTGTCCCCAGAAGCCCACAGATGAGTTGGAAAATAACGGCAAGGTGTCCTTTCTCAGAAAGACTACTGCCATAGGGAAGCCATGGGAAGTATTTGGAACAAGGATTGGAGCACAGAGAAAGAAGGTGAAAACGGTGAACACCTGGTTGGGGGCGGGGGGATGTGATTCAAGAGCACTAGGAGCCAGTGCATGGTTTAGTCACAGTTTGGATCTCTGGAGGCCCTCACTCTTGAAGAAGCAAGAGTTTGGGTTGACAGTGGGGATTCTCTTCCACTCTTCTGACAGTAATCTGTCCATACAGAGAGGGCGTGATTCCCTTCCTCCCAGGGGGACATGCAGGGCCAGGTGGATTCGGAGAAACTTTTTGGCCTCAGTGGAGGTAGGTGGGATGATTCCATCTGTACCAAGATCTGGAAGGAAGAAAAAGCAAGTCAATCCTAAAGCTGCTAACGGGATGAGGGAAGGGGCGAATGGGCAGCAAACTCCTGACAGGTATGGGGTTTCTTTCTGGAATTAGATCATGGTGATGGTTATGCAAAATTGTGAATACACTAAAATCCAGGCATCGTACACTTTAAATGGTAATTTTTACAGTAGGTGAATTCTATCTCAAAACATTTTTTAAAAATGTACATTATATGGGTTTTTTTTCCTCCTTTTTTTGGTGGGAGAGATTGAGGAGCCCCAATATTTTGGGCTGTGCAACCGTGGGCTGGTAAGAGCTGGCTGCCTTGCTGAATGGCCTGGGTTTGGACAAGAGGATTCATCTCTTCCCACAGGGTGACTGCCTAACTTTCAAATCTCTGCTTTGTTCTGACTCAGGGAAGAATCTCTCAAGGCACCTGCTGCGAGAATAGCTTTCAAAAGGAGCAGACTCGTGGGCCCCAGAGGCCACTGCCTTCACTGCATCACAGGTGGGAGCTCGAGCGAGGGAGCGGTAGTCCTTCTCTCTCGTCTGTCAGCCACACTTGGCCGCTCCGGCTCACGTCGGAACACCTCAAGAACAGGGTTCCCGGCATGAAGAAGAACACTCCTAAGCCCACTGAAGGACCTGGCCCTTTCTAACAGGAGTGTTTGGAAATTTCCACCCTCCCAGTGAGGATGGAAATTTTGGCTTTGTTGACATCAGCTCCTTGCCAGGACTGCTCCCTGGCCAAAGCTTCTCTTTAAAGCCCACTCCCTAGGGATATGGTCCAGCCCAGCTGTCCTCTCTGTCTCTCCACCCCTGCCACCCCACTCCCCTTTCCAGCCCTGTGACGAGCTTTCTGTCCAGAGCTATGGACCCAACTTCTTGCGTGTCCCTTGACCCTGCTAGGATGTCGCGGTACTCTCTCCTCCACCTTACCCCGAAGAGTTAAAACTGGAGGAGCTCACTGCCACTTTGGAGTTATTTTGAGATGCAGTGGGGCTGTTGGCCTGGAGTCCTGAGCCGGGAGATGAAGACCTGCTGTTGTTCCCAGGGGAACAGGATGACGTTACTGAGGATGAAGAGAGGCAAAAACAAGGGGAAAATGATGCTGCTGGGTCCTGGGACCTCCTGACACGGCCCTCAGCCATGTCTCCCCAGAGAACTCCCACTTCTCCCTGACTCCCACCCACCTGCCCACCTCCTGCCACGTTAGCATCAACACCCGGCCCCAGAGGGGCTCTCATCATAAATACTCCTCTCAGCGCGGGCCCTGGAGAGCAGCATGGCTGGTTCTGCAGGTCTGAGACTTGCCAAATGCAAAAGGACAGATGCCAAAATCATCCTACTCCAGGACACACCCTGGGCTGGGCATATGTAGCCCCAGACCAAGAGAGGGGAGGGGCCAAAGAACAGGAACTCTTGGAAAGGAGGAGAGGAGCAGGAGAGAGAGAGGGAACAGTGAACAGGAGAGGGAAAGAGAATCTGAGAGCACAGCCTCTCTGGTGTGCCCATTTCCACAAAAAAGATACACAGGCTTCTAGAAAGAGCACAGCCAGGAGAGAGGAGCCCCAAGTCTCGGTCCCTGGCCATTCACTAAGCAACTCTGGCCCATGGTGCCTTGTTTCACTTCCCCGAAGCACATTTTTGTCCTCTGTAAAATGGCAGATTTGGATGCTCATTTTTGGATTTCCCGAACAGTGTTCCGGGAGTAAGGTGACAGATACCTTACCATCCAAGCAAGCCAAGATACTCTGAGGAATGGGAGGCAGTGCGGTCGAACATTATGTCAGGACAAGAGGCAGACACTGGGACTGTCCTGGGCATCTCCAGACAGATGGTCACCCTCCTAGTTCTTTGAAAGTCTCTAAGTATTTTTTGAAAAATAGAGTTCGGTAGGAAACTGGTTTGGGAAGGCCTGCCTTCCACACAGCTCCTTTAGGGATGTTAAATGCACTCCGGTGCTGAGAAGTGTGGCAACTAAGACAGAAAGCAAACACTTGCTTTCATCTTGGCTTCTCCAGCATTTCCCAAACTTACTCGATGGTGGAACCCTTCTTCTCCTAGCACAGATCTTCCTAGCCTTCGAAAGACATTTAAGGAATGCTGACCTAAGCAGTTACCGTTCACCTCTACCATCCCCCTGTTGAAAGGACTTCTGGAGTTATTCAGAAACCCCATGGCAAAGCTCACCTGTTCCAGGCATGGTGCTGTGGACAGGAGGGACAGAGAGGGGGCCCAGAGACCCAGAGGGAGAGACCTGAAAGGCAACAGAAGTTTGTAAATGTCTGTGTCTGCTTCTTTCTCCGATCTTGAGTGCTTCTCCCAGGGTGCTGGGCCCCCAGAGGGCAGACAGCAGGACTCAGCTTCCTTGATGACTGCCTAGTTCCAAACCTACACTTCATCCCCCGCTTCCACAAGAAGGCCTCTGGACCACGGCAGCATTGGCTCAGCTCTGGCCTAATCCGGCAGGGGCTGCCCGCTGCCGACACTGGGCCCTGCCTTCCCTGCCGTGGCCCCTGGCAAGGCTCTTCCTCACGGCCAGGTGGGGTGATGAGCGGTGCCTCTCGGCTCCTGCTGGGGCAGACACTGTCTGTTGGCTATCTATTCGCCAGACCCCAGTTCTTTTTTTTTTTTTTTTTTTATAAAAGATTCCTTTGCTCAGGGCAGCAGAGCCCAGCAGCTTCCCAGCCTGATGTAGGAGAGGACCCCCAACTCCCCAGAAAAAAACTGGAGGGGCTGAACTTTGGACGCTGAAGCTTTTCATTTGGCCCTGGAGACCTCACAGCATCATCAACTCTGAGATCGGGAAGGAACTTAAGAGGATTCAGTTTAAGCCCTTCAGGACTCTCCCCCTTCAGATTACTCCCTTAGCACAACCTAGAACAAGATGTAATAGGAAGAATGGACTTGGGGGCCCAACAGATCTGGGGGTGAGAACCTGGTTCCACCATAACGCTCCATGTGACTTTGGGCAAGTGACCTAACCCCACTGAGATCTGGTTTTCTCATCCATGGAACAGAGCTAATACTTCCCCTATATTTCCTTTTAATTAATATTTAGTGAGATAACTTCCATAAAGCTTCCCCCTCAATGCTTGACAAAGAGCACCAGGCTTGTTAAATGTTAGTTGCCTTCCTCCCTGAAGTTAGTCGCCGACTGTCTCTGGACACTGTTCACCTCTTCTTCTGAGCTGAAGTCTGCATACCTTGCCTCTGCTTCATTCTTCTCACGCCGACAGGGCAAGGACAGGGGAAGGACGTTGGAAGGAAGTTCTGCTCGGGGAGCTGGGATTCGATGTTCCTCCCCTCCCTGGTTTGGATCATCCCATCCCAACAGGATGCAGCATGTACTCATTTCCCAATTAATCAGCTGCGGCTCTTCTGTCTTCACTTACTTGCCCATTTACAAGGAGCCTCCTCAGTAGGCAGGGGGCCCACGAAGGGTGGGGACAGGTGTGGGGCCGTGTGGTAAGAGATGTTATCAACCAGCTCTCTCCCTCTCCTCCTCCCTTCCCTACTGGCACACCTGAGAAATTTGTTGTTGTTTTAAAATAAATAATGTATTTAGTCACTGTGACCAGCTTCTTCTGTTTCCTTCTGGAGGCAGGCTATGCATATGCAAGCAGATATATATATATCTTGGTATATATGACTCCCCCTTTTTAATTGTTTACATAAATGGTAGCATTCTGCCCACAGTGGTTGGTGCCTTTTTTTTTTTTTTTTTTGGCTTAACTGTATATCCTGGAGATCATTTCATATCAGAGCAGAAGAAACTATGTCCTAGTCCCAAGGAGACTGTCCCAGTGAGACCTGAGGAGAAGATAGAGTCAGAACATTTTCTCCCTCTGCTTCCTTCATAACATCACGAGCATGAACGGTCATTACTTATTTAACATCTTTCTCCCCAACTAGGCTGTCGGCTTCCTAAGGGCAGGACGATGCCTGAGGAGTTCTACCACAGTGTCTACTACCATGTCTGGAACTTTGCAGGAAAATGTGTGTTGCATGAATGATGAGAAGGAATCAGGCTCCTTCCCAGGTCCTCTATGCTTCCCACTGCTTTTCTCCATGTGGGTGTCCTGGGTTGGGGTTGAACCAAATTGAGAACCTATTTCCCAAAGCCCTGTGTTTAAAGATTTCAATGCTCTTCTGACATGGCTCCATTTCCTTAACACGCCCGACATAACCTCATCCCCGCCCAGCACTCCTGCCTCCTCATTCACCCTCCCCGGGTTCCAGCCCATTCCAGCCTGCTATGCTTCCTCTTTCCACCCTGCCCAGCCTCAGGGCCTTCGTATACACTCTTTCCTCTGCCTAGAATATTCTTCCCTACACTCTCTCCTCCCTGTGCACCCCCACCCCCATTACTGTCTACTTACGCTTTGGCCGTCAGTTTGAGCATCATTCCTCTGCGAAGCCCCTGACACCTTGCCCTAGGTTAGGTCCTCTAAATCCTCCTGCATCCCCTCTGGAGATTTTATCCCAGAGGGCATTTGTTCAATGTCTACTTTCCCCTCTGGACTGCAAGCAGGGATCCTAAGCATCCTGTGCACCCCCGTGTCCCAATGCCAAACATTTGGTGGGTACTCAATAAATATTTAAGAAAGGAACCGTGAATGAATATCATGTTGCCTCCAACTTCAATTTTCAATGGTTCCCTAGAGCTTGCGGGGTAATTTAGTATCTGTGGCCCATTGTGATCCAGCCCTCATCAACTTCTCTTAGTCCCCAAGCCTTTGCTTCAGCCAGATGGAAATGCTTGCGATTCCCCAAATGCAGCATGTTGTTTTATAATTCCGTGCCTTCTCACAGATGGTTCTTTCTGCCTGGTATGTTGTTCTCACTAACTTCTAATTTGTTCTGCAAACAAATTAGGGGGTCAGCCCTCCCAAACTCCATTCTGATTGGAGTGTCTTTGATCTGTGCTCTTCTGGGCTCCCAGAGCACCCCTACAGGGCTCCTCACATCTTCACTGCAATGTCTTGCCTCTTCTGACTCCTCCTTCTTCGTGTCCTCCCTTGATCCTCTTCCTTTACCCCGTCCCTCAAATGCTGGTGTTCCCTAGGGTTAAGATCTAGACTTTTCTCTTGGTTCCTTTGTGCAAACTCCATAACTGAGCTCCTCCTCCCCCAGGATTTCAGCCACCACCTTAGGCTTCTGATTCCCCGATCCATGTCTCTATCTTGGCCTTCTCTCCTGACCTCCAGACCCATAATTCCAGGTGCCCAAGGACATTCCCACTTGGGTGTCCCACAGGCTTCACTGTACATTATAAGGATGTAAAGAATGGGAATCGTCCCTTTTTCCCACTCCCAAATCAGCTCCCCCCCTGTGTTTTTCTGTTCCATCAATGGCATACCACCTGCCCCATCAACCCAACCTGAAGGCTGAGAGTCAGAGTATTCCCTTTCCTTCATCGTTCTCCTTGCCCCCACCTGATTTCCCATTCATTACCCAAGACCTAATAATTCTACCTTCTAATTATCTCTTGAGTCTCTCCCATCCCCTCATTCTTACCCGCTAGGTTTACTTCGGCCCTCATTACTTCTCTCCTGGATAACTGCAAACACATTGTAGCTGGTTTCCCTACAACCAGTCTTGCGTCTCTCAAAACCACCCTTTATACAGCAGAGTGATCATTCCAAAAGCCAAATCTGATGGTGCCAATGGCCTGCTCAAAATCCTTCAGTGACTCCTCTAAGGCTTCAAATTCCTTAGCATTGCACATTGTCACCTCAGTCTGGCCCTTGCTGGTCTGTCCAGCCTCATCTTTCAACATCCCTCCACAGGGAACCACCTTTAGTTCCGGGAATGTGTCATACATTCATTCTCCCTGCTCCATCCTACTGTTCTCATACTTTCCCCCATGAGAACTCCACCCTACACTTATTTGCCTCTTCACTCCTTGTCCTTTTAGACTCAGCTCAGGTATTAATTATCTCCTTGGGGAAGCCTACTCTAACCACCACCTTGTAAGGCTTTGTTAGCTGCAACTGCTAAGTTCTCCTCAAGAAATTATCACGTTGTTTATCATTTGTTTATTTGTCTGTCTCCTCTGCTAGGCGGTGAGATCCTCCAGGACAGGGGAGAGATGTTATTTATTTGTGTAACCCTAGCACTCTGCACAAAGATCAATATATAGTAGATGGTCAAGGAATGTTTGGTGAAAGAATGAACAATGGTGTCATTTTTATGAGACAGCTATGTTCCACCCCAGACAAGGCTGATTTTTACCCATCTTTGAGTGCTGGAAGATTTGAGGACAATGCCATTGTCCTCAGTTCCCTTAACCTTTTAACCATATATATCATCCCCAAAGATGAAGAAGAACTTTCCCACCTCTACCCTCCAGGCACTATCTCTCCCTGGATGGAGAAGATACTTCTTATTCCCCAAACTTCCAAGTCTGCCTAAACCGCAAATTATTCCCAGCCCTGACCTCCAGAATCATAGATACAACTGTCTACTTGACACTTCCTCTTGGATGCTTAGATGCACGTCTAGCTTAATCTGACCAGCTCCAAATTTGTAGTCTTTTCCCTCATACCTGTACCTCCGGCATTCTTCATCATCTTAAAAAAAAATGGCAACACCTCCGACCAGTTGCTCAGGCCAAAACCCTTGAAGTCACCTTGGCTTCATTTCTCATACTCCGTATCTGAGCTGTCAGCACATCTTGTTGGCTCCATGGTTGAAATGTATTCAGAATCCAACCACTTCTTGTCACCACCATGGCTACTTTCTTAGCCTAAGCTACCTCTCTTCTCAGCCTGGGTATTGTAGTTCTCCTCACCCGTGTCCTGCTTCTAGATTATTCTCCACACAGCAGCCCACCTCAGCCAGCTCAGACTTCTCTGCCCACAGTTCTCCAGTGGCTTACTTCATACAAACTCAAAGCCAGCGTCCTTTCAGTGACCTCCATGAGCTTGGGTAGTCTGCTCTGTGTTACTCCTCTGACTTTCCCTCCTATTCTCTCCTCCTTCCCCAGCCTGCCCCAACTACATTGGCTTCCTTCTCTCCCTCAAACATGCCAGGTCTTTTTACTTACTGGTCCCTCTGCCTGGAACACTCTTTGTTCTAGATAGTTCTTTCCTTCTCAACACTTTGGGCTCCACTCAAATGTCACCTGACCAGGGAGGTCCTCTTTGACCTCTCTATTAAAAAAGCATCTCCCCACAGTTACTTTCAATCCCCTTACTCTTCTTTATTCTCGTTTATATTATGTAGATTCTATATACGGCATATTTTTGCTTATTTATTTATTTATTTATTTATTTATTTATTTATTTATGGCATGCCCCTCGCAACTCCCAACTGCCATCTTCCCCAGGATGGAGAAGACTCTTTGCCCTCCAGGCACCATTCCTGTCCCTCTCCCCAGTGCTTGGTGGCAGCTTGGTTCCTAGTCACTCACCAGGCGGGAGTTGTAGACGGGTGATTTCATGGGTGTGGTCACAGGGCAGTTGATTCGCTTCTCCTTCTGACGTCGGTTGCAGAACCAGACTCTTACCACCTCCTTCTCCATGGACAGCTGCTCTGCAATCATGGAGATCTCCTCGGAGCTGGGTTTGGGGTTCTACAGAGACCAAAGGGATAGAATGGTCAACAAGAAAAGGGAATAGGGTCAAGAACCAGGGAATGGGGCCCAGATGTTCCAAGGAAACAAGATAGAACAAGGGATGGATCAAAAGCTTTAGAATCAGACCTAGGGTGGAATACTGGCTTGCTTTATCGGTTACTGTGTATCCTTAGGAAACTGCTTTAACCTCTCTGAGCCTCAGTCTTACATCTATGAAGTGAGAATAATAATGTCTACTAATAGGATTTTTGTGAGGATAAAATGAGAAAATGTGTGTAAACTGCCCAGCATGGGGCCTGCCACAGAACAGAGGATCCATAGATGTGGTTCGCTTGTCTCACTTCTTCCTTCAGAAGTTCTGAAAAGAGGAGTCTCCTGCTGAGTTGGGTGGGGCACCCGAAACCCATGTTCCCCTCATGACCTGATCTCCTTTTCTTGTGTTATTACTTCCTGTCCTACCTCAAAATAGGAAAAGATAGAGCCAAAGCATGTGGATCCATCGAGACTGAGGAGATATATGTATTATATATTGTATATATTATATATATACAATATCTATATTATATATAGATATTATAATATATATCTATATTATATATAGATATATATTATAAATGTGTGTATCTATCTATCTCTCCACTCTCTTGTTCTAACCTCTACCTCCACCCAATCTTTGATCTCAGCCCCTCTCCCTCCTTCCTACACCCCCTTCCCTTACTCATGCTGCTCCAAGAAACTAATCAGCAGGAAAAGCCAGCTCTTGTCATCCTGCCAGAAGTGGCCATCAAATCCTTGAGCCAGATGCCCTGGCAGATTTGCCGGAGTGGGCAGCAGTCTTGGAGGCCCCGGGCCCACAATGTTAAATGAGGCCAAGGGCACCTCCTCTAGGGACATGTGTGGTGTGGTGTGGATTGAGGCTCTGGAAGCTGGTACCTAAGGGATCCTGATCAGAAGCTCTTTTGACACACCTGCTTTCCCCTCTTCCCTTCCCCAGCTCGATGGGGCACGTAGCTGGTATTATTAGCTGCCACATACTGGCTCAGGAATATGCTTTTGCTACAAGTTCAAACAAATGTATGTATAATATGATCACAAGCATTTAAATACATGTGGAAGAAAGAAGGAAAGACAGGTAGATGCCATTTGATGGTAGATTTTTTTCCTTCTACTTCCGTATGTTTTCCTAATTGTTCACAATGAGCATTTACTACATTTATAATTTTAAAAAATACAAATTCATGCATAGAAAGTAAAGAATTTCAGATGGTAACTATACTTATCATGATGGGCACTTTGTAATGTATAAACTGTCAAATCCCTGTTGTACCCCTGAAACTAACATAATATATGTCAACTATAGGCCAACTATACTTAAAGAAAAAAGAAAGAATTTTATACAGTGCTCCGGTTTACCTCAGTTGGAGACAGAGATCCACCCTCTTCTGGGACCCTATACCCCATTCCTTAAATCTCCCAGTGAGAGAGACACTGGGCCCTCAAAAGATGTCAGGGCAAGAAGGGTCAGTGGGGGGAAGAAGTTCCTGGCAGTCCCTTTCATTGGCATACGTGGGGGCCTGCAGAGGGTGTGTGTGCTTGCTTTCTGACCCTTTCCCAGGGGAGGTGTGGTGCGCAGGGACCTGAGTGTGTCCGCTCATCCAACTGTGTACATCAGCCCACCCGCTCCCACCCGGGGGAGCCGCTCACATCTTGAAATCTCTTCTCCAGAGTCAGGCGGATATTGGTCTCGATGCTGGTCCGTTTCTTCCTCTTCCTACCGAACACTTCATTGAGGGTGGGGAAAGAGCTGGGGGTGTTCATCAAGGGGTCTGATGGAGAGGTTTCTGTAGGGAGGTGGAAAGGCAAAGGAAGCTCAGAGAAGAGAATGCACTGGCTGGGTCAGGCTCTGTGTTCATGGCCTTGAGGTCCAACACCACTTCCTGGTGAGCTCTGCAGTGGTTCTTTTAGGACCAGCCCCCGCCGCCAGCAGGAGAACTGGAACAGGCCAAACATCCTGCTTCTCCTCCTGGCTCTGGGCAAAGGTCCTCCGCGCCTCCAGTGTTTGCGGTCATGGTTCAGGGACACTCAGCCATCGGCGGCATGGGTAGGTGTGAGTGGGTGCAGGCAGAGCTCCTACAAGGAACGCTCGGGAGTCTGTCTTTTCCCTGAGGGTGCCTGGATGCCTGGACGTGAATACTGAGTAAAGTGGGAAATGGTGTTCTGAGCTAAAAGCAATGATACTCAGTGCCAGAATGTTGGTGTGGATGTCACTTTCTTTTCAGTGTTTAAGTGTTGGAGCTGAGGCTGTAGGGCCGATGGGCAGGGATACCCCTCAGGAAGGATTCAGGCGTCAGGGAGGGGGTCACACTAGAAATGACTTATAAGCCCTCTTCCCAAAGGTCCTCAGCCCCTCTGGTCATCTCTCTCACTTCGGTGACCCGAAAAGAGTTGCGTAAGGGACAGCCTGTCGGGGGCAGCTTCCTTGCCCCTCCTATGTTCACATGGAGGGACTTCTGAGAGAGTAACCCCCTTGGCTGCCTATCCTTCCTCTCCACAGTAACCACTCGTCCACGTGTATCTACTGACTAGAGTCCGGCCCGGCACAGACCCTGCTCCTTCTCTCTCTGCCCACACCGCTGGTTCTCAGCCAGGGGTGATTTTGCACCCCTCCTCAGGGGACACCTGGCAGTATCGGGAGACGTATTTGCCTGTCTCAGTGGGAGACAGGTGCTGCTGGAGTCTAGTGGGTAGAGACCAAAGATGCTGCTAAATACCCTGCAGTTCACAAGACAGCCTCCTACAACAGAGAATGCTCTGGCCCAAGAAATCGATAATGCCGTGGGGAAACCCTGTCCCTCACTGCTCCCCGACACCAAACTCTTCCATCCAGTATTCCAAACACTTGGCCCTCGGCTTACACCCTTGACCTCCTGGAATGCCTCCCAGGTCACCCTGTGGACTGAATCCTGCTAACCCCACTCCAGCTGGAAGCTTTCCCCACTAGTCTAGCTCACCGTAACTCCCTGCCTTCTGAAGACTTACTCAAGATTAGCCGGATAAAGGGCTTGTGTTGTGTCTATGGCCTCCCCCTCTCCCCCATGAGACCCTAGAGGACCCACTTCCCTATCTTCCTAACCTAGACATGGTCCAGAGAGCAAGGTGGATACGTGTGTTCGCTCTGGGGTGCTGCCCTAAGGTCTAGACTGGGTGGGTCTCTGGTGGAGAAAAGAATGGGGCCAAGTCTTCACGGGCCACAGACCTAAAGCCATGTCCTCCAAAGGGCCTTCTCAGGAATGAAGCCGACATTTCCATCTCCACTTGCCTGTCTCCCGTGTCTTATTTCTCAAATGGTTCCAGACTCAGGAGAAGAAGGGGTCTTACATAATGACTGCCTCAAACCCCAACACAGACAAGCCACTAGCCCCTTCCCTGCAGAATCGTCTAGGGCACTGTCCACCCCTGTGTCTCTGCCACCTACCTGCATCATGCAACCACTTCTCCAGCAGCGGCTTGAGCTTGCACATGTTCTTGAAACTCAGATTGAGGGCCTCGAATCGCGAGATGGTGGTCTGGCTGAAGTCATTGCCATAAAGCTTTCCCATCGCCAGCCCTACATCTCCCTGCACGTAGGGATCAAGAGGGAGAAGCTGGAGAGACAGGCCCCTTCTTTTCTTTGTCCCACCATCCTAGCACCAACCACGCACACGGAGAACCTCCAAGCACCCACCCATCACCTTGGCTCCTTTCCAGGTGTTTTCCCTCTCGGGGGGAATTTGGTTCATTTCCCTCCTCAGACTCCGAGTGGGCTGTGCCCATGGGCCTAACCCCTTGACTGGCTCTCATTCCTCCCCTGTCCCCCCACAGTGTCCTCAGTTTCCTTACCCACGACAACTGTGCCCTATTCTCTGGGGACACAGGGACACGATGGGCTTGCCCCAAGTACATCGAACCTCAGGTTGCTCCTGAAACATACACTCGGGAAGCCCTGTCTCCACTCACTCAACCTAATTCCTTCTTGCTCCTTGCAAACCAGACCTGTGTGAAGCCCAGCTTAATGCGCCTCTGCTTGAAGGTCTTGGCAAACTTCTCCAGCTCTTCCAGGTCACTGGGCTCGTCAGCCCCTCCAGAGCTGGGTAGATGCTTGGGCACTGGGAGATGCGGGGACGCTTCCAGATGAGGTTCTAAAGAAGATCCTGGCAGCCCGGGGCGCCCAATTGCCTAAGAGGAACACATGCCGAACAGATCCACAAATAATCAACTGATCAAATGGCATTTTCTGTTATTGTGTACTAACAGGTCCACTTAGAGGATGACAGACCCCTGGGTACACTTGATTCCTGTTTTTTCAGTGGTGTGGAAGTGAGAACTGAGGGTTTCTATGAAGGGACAGCAAATAGCTAGAATAGTTGGGTAGAAACAGTAGGAGTGCAAGACAGGGAGGTGTCCTTTCTGGGTTTTAGGCTATGACTCATTGTTTGACTCTGAGCAGGTAACTTCCTTCTTTCAGTTTTCCACCGTAAAAGGAGTTGTTTACAAAGATTCTCAAAACAAATCTCAGAATGGGATGGGGAAAAGGTTGTTTGCCCTGCCTGTTCTTTTCCACAAAGCCAAGAAACTGAGGTGTTCAACAGGCATTAACTGAAGGTAACAGAGGACATCTGAGACTTGTTATATTAATGGAATTTCCATAGAATTTTAAACTCTTGGGACTGCCATTATACTTTCTACCCCATCCTTTTCTTTCATGAGAGTGTTTTGTTGTTGTTGTTTGTTTTTCAATCAGAGGTATTCCAGTGCCATCTACATATAGCTTGATCTCATTACGGTTGTCAGGAGATAGTCTTCCTTCAGTGTATTTTCATAGAAAAATGGACCTTAAAACCTGGAGTCCATGTTGTGCCCTTTTGGGGTCAGGAGTGAATCCAGCTCCTGAAGACATCCATCGCTCCACAAGGAGCAAATCCCAGGCCAACGGGGCCAGGCACCGTGTCCAGTCCCGGGGCCACTGCCCATGTGGACAACTTGGTCCAGGTCTGCCTTCTTTTCTCCCTTTCCCACCTCACTCTTTTTCTGGACTGGGGTTAACTTTCCTCCTTCTCTCCTCCAAGACATGCAGATTTACCACTCAGATGGGCATCCTTAAGAGGAGGAAGGTAAAAGGACCAGAGAGAAGTGAAGGACTCGTTTCCCTGGTGAAGGATCTTTTAGAACAGAATGATTCAGAAGCCTTATGGATTTGATCCTGCTTTGCAGGGTGGGGTGGCCCTCAGGGGAAAGCTTCAGCCCTCCTGAGACTTCCTTTTCCTTGATTCATTTGTTTTGTAATCTGACAAATACTGAGTTCTTTACTAGACCTTCTTCTCCTTCCCTTTCACATCCAATCAGATGCCAAATTGCATTCCTTTAACTTCCGCAAACATCTCCATGTTCGCCCCCTCCTCTCTATTCTTATTGCCACAACCCTAAGCAAGTCCCTTATTACCGCTGCCCAGGACGATCTTAACTTTCTGAACAGTTTTTTTTGCTTCTTATAGTGTAAGATGTAAGAATTGATCTTAGGCCTCTCTAAGATCTCTTCCAGACCTAAGTCTATGATGATGAGATTCTGAGTCCTCAGGAGGAAGTGGAAGGGTTCAGGACTCCCGTGTTCCCATTCCTATTAGCCACTAGATGGCACCCTCTCCCCTTCCAGAGGCCTTCAGTGCCCTCTCTAGCCCTGGAGAGCCGGGGTCCTTAGTGATGCGTGGGGGATCTTAGCCCAGAGAAGGGACACTGGGGCTCTACAGTTGTTCCTGGCTCTTCTGCACGTCTATCCCTGCAGCTGTGCAGGTTATTAACTGCACGGGGGCACCCTGGTGAGGGGAGGCGAGGCAACCCCCATACAGCTCCTGCAGCTCTTAGCAAGCCACACACCCGGCATGAGGCTGCATCTGGCCAGAGGAAGGGGTTCCTTCTAATTGGCAACCAGGTGCTGCGTGGAAACATGGCAGCTCTGCAAACTGCCCCCTCGCAGATCGCAGACCTGCTCACCCGCACATGCGCACACACTGCAGGAGGCAGTCTAGAACAGTGGGTCTTGAGACGGACCCAGAGGTGAGAGACTGTGGCCTTGCGGTCTTGGGACATCAGGCCTATGGGACTCTGGTCTCCTCCTTGGGGCTTGAGAGCACCCGTGGCAGGGCTGGCGGTCACCGTGGCATCCCTGGAGAGTTAACTGGCCCCTGGTCCTAAGGGGAGTGAGTGAAGCCAGGGCCCATTCAAGGCTGGAGGGGAGCGCCTGCACTACAGAGCAGGATAGCCTAGGAGCTGAAATCTCTGGGCTCTTCTTCTGGCTCCGTGGGTAATATTGGGTCAATCATTTCTCATGGCTGTGGCTTGTGTTCCCCAAGTGTGAACAGGGATAATCCCTTGCTAGTCCCTCTTCCCAGAGGGGTACGTGCCCCATCCAGGGGGTGGGAGGAAACCAGTGAGCTGCTCTGTCAAGAGCTGAGGCATTCCTGGAGGAAACAGGAAGAATGTGTTTGTTTACCTGGGATGCCAGGCCGGGCCCAGTCTGTGGGAGGAGGAGAGAGCTTTGTTGCTGTGGAAAGGGGAGAAGATTTGGCTGCAGACCTGGGTGAAAGGGGAGGGACAAAGGAACAAACAAATAAAATCCAGGCCATCTGAAAGACGTGCTCCACAGCTCTGGAATGGAGATAACTGTCCCCACCCCCTGAGACCTGGTCAGGTCCCCTCAACCCACCCCATGCCCCATGAACAGGGCCCCCACAGGCACGGCCCTGGCATTGCCACACACAGGTGGGGGTGAATGAGACATGGGGATAAATATGTAAACAGCCATCCCCAAAACCAGTCCTTCAGCTTGCCCGCCAGCCTGGATTGGTGCATGGGCCAAGGAGGCTCAAGGCAGCCCACTCTGGGATCTGATAACCACGCCTGAAGAAATCCAACAGGGAAGGAAAGGCTGCTGGAGCTGAGGCGCTGATGAGTTCCATTGTGCCTACAGAAGTGGGCTGCAAGGGCCTGGGCAAGTCTGCAAGGATGCCAGACCAAGTGGATGGGGCCAGACAGCTCCATTGGCCAGGGGCTCTTGGCAGAATGAGGACATTTTCTACTTGGGAGGAAGGTCAGAGAGAGAAGGGAAGACCAGGGGCCAAGCCTCTGGAAACTATCTGGTGGTATGGCCTCTACCCATTCCTTGTATTGCCTGAGGACCACTTTCTCCTTCCCTCTCCAGGGAAATGGTCCATGAAGGGCTCTGCCTGGTTGCTGGTCATGACTGTGGCCTCCCTCTAGGAAGGGCCACAGCAGGGAGCTCTTGCTCTCGAGGCAGGAATGGAGCCATCAAGCTACCAAAGCAGACAATGGGGCAGGTCGCCCAGATCACTCAGCACAAACCCGAACCTTGGGGTGTCTGTTGTCCCTAAGCTGCTCCGGGCCACTGATGTACTGATCTGCTGATGCTGACCTTTATGCTCCCCAGTCTGTAAAAGGCAGGGCTTAATTTTTCCTTATTAAAATAAACAAAAAGCTCTTAGAAGGAGCTCTGAACCGGGAGTCAGAGGCTTGAATACTAATAGTCATCTAACATGTATATTGCATTTTGAAATGTACAAATGCATTTCATATGCATTATTTCAAATAACCCTCAATAACCTTGTGAGGTAGAATTTTACTCTTATTCTATTTTTTATTAGTATTCTGTTTTGTTTCATTTTACTTTGTTTTTATTCAGAGAGGTTAGGTTAACTTTCCCAAAGACATACAGCTAGTAAGTTATTTTTTTAAATTAAAAAAAAAAATTTAACCAATGAGTTTTCTGACTCCAAATTTTGAGGGGTTTTTGTTTGTTTCTTTGTTTCCCCCCCTGTATCATACACTGTCCTCATTGGTTATATGTCTATGTCTGGGCCATTTTGATATCACTATCTTCTAAAGAGGAAGGGAATTAACTGTTACCTTCTCTTTCCTATTCTAGGAGTATGATAGACATTGCTTGGCTAAAATAGATACTTAGAGGTTCAAGTATGTTCTTATTCGTCATTATAAAAATGCTCTGAGATGCCATGGAACCTAGGGATAGGGACTGTAATTCGGGCAGGTGCTAGGGACAGAAGACAGAGTTGGATTCTGGATTTCCAAAGCCTCTACCTGGGATTCATACACTGGTGGAAAACTCCTACTCCCTCCCTCCCTTGGGCCAGTTGGTAGAGATGAGAGAGAGAGAAGCAGTACAGGGCAATGGCCAAGAACACAGGTTTCAGACAAATTTGCAGAACTTTATTATGTCACAGGAGACATAGTATGACTATCTACCGCACAAGGTTATTTCGAAAAATGTCAGGAAAGTCACTTGTCAGAGCTCCTGGCATATCATGCTCAAGAAATACCAGCTATTATTATGAATATTCTAATTTGTTTGCTCCTGGCCAAGGGGACCTTCTCCGGTAGCCATTTCCCTGCCAAAGAACACCTGAAAACCCCCTCTACAGCCTGTGGGTGGCGCTACAGCTCTACCCAGACAGAATCGCAGCCCACTTTCCGGAGATGAAGGATTTCCAAGGAATTGGGACTTGCCCGCCCTGCAGATCCCCAGGAGCTCCTCCTCCCTGTACCACCGCCCCTCCCCCTGCCCCCAGCTCCTGGCTACCTTGCACCTCAATCCGTACTGACCAGGACATTGAGGAAGACAGAGAGGGAGAAGCAGAGAAGAATCCTCTGCCTGGAGGGGCAATGCCGGGGTGTCCCTCCCCCAGGTGCCGAGGTAGACAAGCTGGTCTTAAAGCCGGAGGGGTGAGCCACTCACCCCATGCCCCACACTTGGGCTCCCTCATCCAGCAAGCAGTGGCGGCACGTTGCTGGACTTGGCCGATGTGGGAAACGCCAGCCAGGGTTCTTACCTTGCTGCCCAGTTTGGGTCTGAGATAGCAGGAACTGGGATACAGACTGTAGGTGGCCAGGAACCAGCACGAGCTGCTGGAGCGGATGGAGGGAGGTCATGTCCTGCACATGGGAGGGGGGAAGCACAAACATCACAGAATTTACACGAGGGGGGTGCTGGCTCCATCTGTCCCACGGGGTCTCCAGACTCGGAGACTTTGTTGGCAGTGACCTTGCCTTATGCCTCTGCGTAGCTCAAGTCCCTGGCACGTAGTAGCTTTTCCATTAATGCTGGCATTGTTACAGCTTCTGTACTCAGCCAAGCAGTGCCTTGCAGCCCATCGTATTTAAACTTTGCTTTGTTATTCAACTTTTGTGTCTGTCAGTCTCGTCTCCCAACTAGACCGTAAAGGTCGGAGGCACAGGCTGAGGATCACCCATCTCTCAGAGGTTCGCCCTAGAAATGACATGTAATCCCAATCGTCTAATTTTGTTTTTTTAATCTCACGCCACTTGACTATGCTAAAAGTCATGTCTTGGCCATTTCCTGGGCCTGAACCTTTCCTGGACGAAGGAGCAAGTTATTAGGTCTTAATACAAGCAGTTTGATTAGACAGAAAGCCCATGTCCCCTGGGTTCCTCTCCACCAGCTCCCAAAGGGTAAATACCAATCTCAGTGCTTGGGGGATCCAGACCCCCAGGCTCAGTGCACAGAGACGGGGTAAACCCCTGCTGGATGAAGAAGAGAAGGAATGGATGCACATTCTAATCTTAAATCTTTCTAGAAAAGGGGTAGTATTTCTTCCCCAGGTCATCCAGACCCAGAGAGGGGCTGGCCACATGGACATCCGCCCTCTCAGACACTTGTCGTTACTGTTTCGGGGTGCCTCCTTCTCCCCCCCACAGCACTCTGTTCTAGTTTGGCTTTGATGCAAAAGCTTGAGGGAGGAGAGTGGGCTCACTGAAGACAGATCTGCTCTATATCTGTAGCAGTGTATGTCAGCATAGGGCTCCCCCGAAATGGCTGGCAGACACCAGCCCCCTAGCTGCGAGGTCCGTTGTTTTGGCAAGATCGGCTCCCTTTTGTCCCAGAGAGGTAGAGGTAGCCAGGCTTTCCCTTTAAGAGGGCTCCCCTGTCATCCCACCTCCACCCCAGGCCTTCATCCCTTCGTCACATTCCCCCGCAGGGCGGTTTTTCAGACCAATCTGGATTCACTGAGAGCCAGCTCTAGAGGTGAAGCATGTTGCAGAAGGCTTGAATTAAACTCACTGGCCCGCTGAGACTATCAGGGCTCCCTGGCATGGGCTGACATTTACCCCGGACATTTGGTTTCCAGGCATCATGGCGGGTCCTTGACTCAGGTGGCATGGCCGCTGCGAGAGGGTCTGCTGCAGGGAGTCACTGAGGTCCTCAGTTTTAATCTGTACGTGGAAGCAGGAGGAGAGCATCAGTTCTGGGCCTCCCCCAGGCAGGCAGAAACAGAGACTTGGAAAAGGTCAAAGTAGATGAGTGACAAGCCCAGAGAGTAAAGAGCCAGCTCAGTGCCTGTGGTGCCCATGGGGCTGCAGCTTGATATTCCTGCCTGCTTGTGCCCTTCAGCTGGTAAGAGAGAGGCAAGTGGTGCTCTGGAGTAACAACCCGTAAGCGGGTGGGGAGGGATTCCCTGAGCTCTATCATCCCCTGGCACCGTTCGGCGGGCTGTGCCGGGACAGAGTGCAGTTTACCCTCTTGCTCAATGAGATAAGAAAAACTAAGTATATTGTAATGACTTCAAATATTTCTTTTAAATTCTGAGATGATGTTCTTGTTTTTTCCCTCAGGGGAGATGTTAGAATTTCTTTTGTGACATGATGCTGATTTTAAATTGTATTTTATTTTATTTTTATTTTTTATTATTTTTTCTTTAGTGCTCTCTATACATAATGTGGGGCTCAAACTCACAACCCTGAGATCAAGAGTCCTATGCTCCTCTGACTGAGCCAGCCAGGCACCCCCTAAATGGCATTTTAAAAACTCCCCACCTCGCGGAGCCTGGGTGGCTCAGTCAGTTGAGCATCTGACTCTTGGTTTCGGCTCAGGTCATGATCTCATGGGTGGTGGGATCGAGCGTCTGTGTCGGGCTCCACACTCAGTGTGGAAATTGCTTGAGATTCTCTCTCTCCCTCTTCTCAGCTCCTCCCCCTGCTTGCACTCTTTCTCTCTCTCAAATAAATAAATCCTAAAAGATAAATAAATAAAAACTCCCCACCTTATTATGTAAAAAAAAAAAAGAAAAAGAAAACCCTTGATCAATCTTCCCCATACTCTGTTTTTTATATTCCTAGTCCACAAAATCCCAAAGTCTGGGAGCCAGTTTCCCTTCCATCCCCAACTTGTTTTCCACAGTTATCCATCTTCTGCGTGCTCAGCTGCCTCTTCGCCCATGTGGCTTTGGTGACAGTCTTTGCCTGTCTCCCTACAAGTGGGGACATGTCTCCCTCATAGTCACTACTGCAGTTGCAGCCCGAGGGGCCTGCGATGGCTTCTAAACCCTCTCTAGCCTCTATCCACCACGTTTTGATGACAGCACACCAACCACCCACCTGTGGGTTTCCCAGGTGTCCAAGGGTAGGGCAGGATGCCACCCCTCCTCCCACCCAGAGAAAACTTCCCTCTGGCAGGTTTTTGGGAAGTCCACTGGAGAGGGGGGAGCCAAGTGACTGAATTCATATAATATGACAAAAAGCATAGGATCTAGACCATACCTTTTAAAAGACACTGGGGAGACCCTCTGATGGAAATTCTTGGCCATAGAACCATTTTCTTGGTCTACACTGGGAGTGTCACTGACATCCTAGAATCTCTCCTGTCTTAGTTTAACCCAAGTTAAAGGTTCAGATTAACAGCAAAATTTGTGCTTCATCACTGCAGAGAAATGGTCTTTGGATCACAAAAGAAAGATTTCCCTTTGGCCGGAGAGCTAGGAAGATCCTACTGAGTGACGTCAGAGACCAAGAAAAGAGCTAGTGTCCTAAATGTGGTGCCTTGCACATAGTGGGAATTCATGTGAGTTAACTGAATAAAAGACATAAAGAGAACCCATCTCTCTAGAGTCTCTGGCGGAATACAGTCAGGAGAACGTTGAACAGGGAGCTAGACCCTGCTTCTAAGTCCTAACCCCGGGTCTAACTTACTATGCAACCTCCAGCCATCATTTAGCCTGTAGGAGACTCGGTTTCTCCATCTGTTATGATTCTATATGATTTTTCTCTCTTCCAGTCCTAAAATGGAATTAAAAGTTCCAGTTCCCTAGTGCATTTGGCAGACTTGTCTAGTCCAGGTTGCTGTGATGTTCTTAGGTAAAGCGGACCTACACAGCACCAAAAAGCTGGGGTTACACCAAAATTGGTAAGAGGGTGCTTCTTCCAGGGACCATCTTTCCAAATCACTCCTCTCTTCTCTCACCTAAAGAGACCTATCCTGGAGCCTTGGAAGCGGAGAAGAGGAAGGGAGAGAGACCGGAAGTCGCACAGTGGGGACAGAGAGTTGAGACTTTCTGAAAACTCTAAAGGCATGGCCATGTGGGAGGGATTTCCAAGACAGCCCCCATCCCTACCCCCCAGTGCCCCTCAGCTCTTCCCACCCACGCTTGGCATCTCTGTTTAAGAAGCTCTGGTGTCCTAGTTCTTCCCCTAGAAATTAGAGTTTTCACATCCTAGATTCCAGGGAAACATTTGTTAGCAGGTTTAAAAAAGCTAGGAATAGATAAGACTACTTATTTAAAACCACCAACCACCACCACCACCCTTAAGGTTTGCTCTAAGAGATTTTACTGAAACAAAGCCTTTGGGGACCAGCCTCCCCTCCCCGCATCTCCCTTATAGATCCCCCTCCTGCCCCAGGGCATCCCTCATCCTGGGGCATGGGGGGGGGGTTGGGTGAGGCAGGATGGAGGAAGGGGGACAGAGGGAGAGTGCGGAAAGTTGGAGCCAAAGGCACGCGGGTCCACTTTGGGCGGCTTGGCAGAGTGCCAGCTCAGAGGCAAGTGGCAGGGTTCCTTTATAGACTCATTATGCGGAAAGGAGATAAGAAGGTGCAGCTATGACAGAGCTCAAAAACATGTGCTTTGCCTCCAACCTGAGTGCTATCTGTTAGAATCAGTGCCAGGTCTTCCTGCAACACTTAATTTCAGAAACCAGCGCCATCATAAAAGAAAACGCACCCTTTCATCTGCTTCCTGGATCAATTGCCCTCCAAACCCTTTTAGGGGCACTGCCGACCTCCCAGTTCTACAAATGAAGCAACTGATAGCAGAAAATCCCTTTGGGCATTCATCTGGGGCATTCTGACAACCCCCTCCCCACCCCAAACCTCATGTGTCATTCTCCTGACATTGTGCTTCACCAACATTTTTCTTCCTTCATTTTTCCTACTTCATTAGCCTTTGGGTGTGAGTGGCTGGCAGTAACCCCGAAAGAAGAGAGTCCTATGCAAGCCAAATTGAGAGACACTAAAGGAGATTCCTTTTTCGAGGACGAGTTCTTAAAATCTCTGCTTTGGTGGGTGGGTCTCAGAAAGAGAGGAAGGGAGGAAAGGCACATCCAGGGCTCTTCCAGCCTCCAGCACACTCTGGCAATTCTCTAAGAGTCCATGGGCTAAGACACTACAAAATTAAGAAACAGAGCCCTTCCCAAATCAAAAAATCCCTTTCACTGCTGTCGAATGGAAAAGATTGGAGCCTTTCCAGGCAACTGGATGTTGGCTGTGGATCTGGATGGTGAGATAGAGAGGCTTCTGTTGGAATCCCATTGACTTCTAATGTGAGAACCCGAGGCAAATTGGGTGAAAATCCAATTTCCCCCGTACTTGTGAAAACCCAACCAAACCCACAGCCTGCCTGGAATCTCGAAGACTGTCTCCAGGGTCCCTTTGGTGGTTCTTCTCACGCAAATGGAATCTCTCTCCAGGCCCTGCTCAGGACGGACTAATCCTTGGGGATATGGGCTGTCACAGAGGGCTCTGTCCTGTCACAGTCACTGACTATCCTGTCCATGTATTAGATAAGGTTTATTAGTTCAGAATTTTCTCCACCCACTGCACTGTGCACAGGTATTACACTGAGTCTTGGGCAGTGACCAGGGAGGTAAAAAGTCATCATGCATGATTATCTTTTCTAATCCCAATGAACTCCCTGACATCACCTGCTTGAGAAAGCAGTAGCCTCCTTCTGGGAGGAGAGAGCCCCCTCTGAGGAGCTGGAAGCCTTCACACATTCCTACTCGGCTTCGCCTCCCAGCCGGGGGGGTGTGGGGACGAGTATTTACCTTCCCATCTCATGGAGGCCCAGAGAGCTTCAGAGATCCGTATAGTGTTACATAACAAGACACTGGCAAAAGTCCCTTAAGGGAATGATCCTCTGACTCTTTCCTGGTGCTCTTTTTACAAAACAGTACTGTAGACTTCCCAGGGATAGGAGACAGCGTAGACTATGGGTGATGACAAAGGTGGTGTTCTGGCCCAGACACACCCGTGGACCTCCTTATGAACCATCTGTTTTGGGGTCATGTGATGGGGCAGGGGGTGCTGGGGTACTCCTCCTTAGCCCCTCCCATGACAGTTTCACATGGTTCTCTCTGGGGGAAACAGCCCAACGCTAATGAACAGATCACTGGCAATGAAGACGATCAAAGCTGTTGTCTTGGTTGCATAACTCGTTTGTGGAAAGTGTTTCATAAACATTTCACAAGAAGGAGAATTTCAAAGCGTGAACATCTCCCAACCTGCCTTCAATTACAGGCAAGACTTTTTTTTTCTTTCTTTCTCCCCCCCCTTCTACACTTCTCCCGAGGAAGTAAGGAAGAGTTTCTGTTTTGTAACTGATCTCTAAAGGGTTGGCAGCAAACACGTTGCTCATGAAAACATCCTAAAAATATATTTCAAGCGGTGGAAGGGGGCAGGCAGGTAGCTCATCTCAGTGAACAAGGCTGAGAGTCCCCCAGGAGATGTTGGCTGTATCTTCGCTTGGGAGACTCTCCTCTTTCCGTCGTTCTTGGTTGGTTCCTGGGAGTCCAAGACTCCCCCCTCTTCAGATGCCTCTGGGAAGTGCCTGGGGAGATGGCCTCACCCATTCCCTGGTCTCTAGTCGGACCTACGACAGACCGGCCTAGATGCACCTTTGCCTATGGACACTGGGATCTTCTTCCTGACCGCATCAAACTTCTAGGCAAAGGAGGAGAAGAGACAGGGGCCCTTGAATAAACTAAGAGCTTCTTAGGAAGCCTGGGCCACTTGGAGTTGCCACCTCCTGGAAAGAAACTTTTCAAAGAGGCATCCTTGTTTTTCTGGCTTGCACCTACTCTGGAAATGCAACAAGCTTATCAGTCGTGTTATTTAATGCTTTGGCTTCAGTTCTTAAGACCCAGCATTGCTAGTGCTGACGCATGTGTGAAAAACCCCATCATTTTAAACCCATAAAAGTTTTCTTCTCCCTCTGGCACATAAGTCCATGCCTTCAAGTTTAATAACTCTGGGAAGGGGCTGTGCCCTCACCGAGGACGCATCCTCACTAATATTTCTTGGTGCCCAGGACTTGAGCAACTTTACATTGCATTCCTTCAGAGCCCTCCTGAGATGCCTGTGGCTTTCCCTTCCCGTGGCTTGATGGGAGCTCTCTTTTTTGACCCTGATCCCCTTTGAATCAGACTCTTCTGGTTCTCCTGGGAGCCCACCTGGTGGAAAAGAGCCCAGAGCTATGACTGTCTAGGGAGGAGTTCACAGAACAGTTGATTTGCCCACACAGAGAGCTGTTCTGCCCCCAAATGAATGAAAGTACAGGAGGTAGGAGGTGCAGTGGGGAAAGAAATGCTGAGCATGGTCTCTAAATCAAACCCTGAAAACGGTTCCTGAGCCCGGTGGCTATTCTTGGGAGGGGACTGGTGAGTGAATGCAGTTTGCCATCACACTGGGATCTTCTGCATATGCCTGGGCTGCCTATCATGGACGGACTTTGCTGTCTTTCCCAGAGCGGGGGATGATTATTTTAAAAGGAAAAAAAAAAAAAAGACATCCAGAAAGCAAGCACAAGACTCAGGATCAACCAGGCATCTTGCCTTTAGGTTCCATCCCTGATTCTAACTAGTTGCATGATCTAATATTCAGTGACTTCCTTCAGTTCTCTAGGCCCTCGACTGTTTCTCCACAGAAGGAGGGAAGGAGACTAGATGGAATCTGTGTAAGAAATTCATAATGTATAAAAGAGAGTGGGAGGAGGACACTTGGGAGCATAAAGTATGCTTGTCACCAGACCCATTTTACAGATGAAAAGATTGAGGCTTGGAGACATTGAGAGACTTGCTTAAAGTCACACTGCTGGTAAATAATAGAGCTGAGATTTCGACCCAAGTCGATCTGACTCCATAGTTCTCCATAAACCTAACTCTCACCTGTATGTGATGGATTCACAGGCTCATACAGATTCTTCAAGGCAGCAAAGTGCAGGCCTGCCAGGTGCCAGGCAGACATGCAACAAGTGTTGATGCCCTTCCTTCCCCATTAGAACTGGAAGGAGGGGCGCCTGGGTGGCTCAGTTGGTTAAGTGTCTGCCTTCAGCTCAGGTCATGATCCTGGAGTCCTGGGATCAAGCCCCACATTGGGCTCCCTGCTCAGCGGGGAATCTGCTTCTCCCTCAGCCTCTCTCCCTCCCCGTGCTCTCTCTCAAATAAATAAAACCTTAAAAAAAAAAAAAAAGAACCGGAAGGAAATGCAGCTTGCACCTGGTCCAGACAGTTCATTTCACAGCTCTGAGTCCTGAAGCCCAGAGAGGGAAACAAGTTGCTTGGGGCAACGTAGCTAGAGTTGTCGGCAAGCCAGGGCCCATTCGGATGGGTCTCCTAACTCCCCACTCAGTACTCCATCCATTCCATTGCACTGTGGTGTGGCTCGTTCTTCTATTCCTACCACATCCATGGTCCTTACCTACCCTGGCTCCTGTCATAACTCAGCAGTAACCTTAATCCCACTATTCTGATGAAATTTCATTAAAAGAAAGGCCCCACTCCAAGTTCTCGATTACTGCACCCTGCACGGGGTGACGTTTATGTCCAGATAAAGCACACGTCTACTAGATATGATAACATAATGTACTTGGCTTAAGAACCAGCCTTCTGTATTTCCTTGACGTGTAGGAATGCACTCCAGGAGCTTGATATTTGCTCTTTCCCTCCCTCCCTCATTATAAGGAAGATAAATAAGGAGGGAAAAGCGAAGGTTCAGCCATGCCATGAAATCCCCATCCCACTGTATATTTTACAGTGGGTTCCAAAGGAAAGTAATGTAAGGAAGATGTCCTGCTTGTCCTGGACACACACACACACACACACACGCACACACAGCACCAGCTTGTGGCTGCAAAGCACTCCACAGATTAGTTCCAAGAGCTTCAGCTCCAGAAAGAGAGAACATAATATTTTTTTAGCACTTTAGAGATTAAAAAGCACTTTCAAATATATCATCATTTATTCTTCATGACAATTCAATGAGGCAAATAATCTTATCAAACGTTCATCCAGATATAGACACAATTAGGAGAATGTGTGTAACGTGCCCACCATCACACAGCCAGGAAGAGCACAGCCTGACCTTCTACTTGGGGCGTTCACCTCCAGACCCTCCCCCTCTTCTGTCTGTACCACTCTGTGAGGCAACCCCACTGGGCATCCCCCTCCCGGATTTCCCACCCAGAAATGTGCCTGCGGAAGCCCTGTCTGCTCTGTGTGCCACGTTGTTGTCACATGTGGTGCATGGTTGGTGTAAACATTTCCACGAGGGGAGCCTGTGGGGCCTCCATAGTTATTGAAAGTAAAGGCTGCCACAAGTCTGAATGGGATTCTCTTTGGCATTTCCTGGGTAGCTGCCCGGCACCGGGAAGCCTGCCCCTGAGAGTGGGAGCATTGGTTATCAATGAGAAGTAAACGGTTTTCCCTGGTAGTTCTCATCTTTGAGAACAGTCTTCTAGTAAGGCTGAGGTCCTTGTGTCTTGCACTCCTGTGGCACCCCCAGATAAAGTGAGGCACCCCTCGTGACCCTCCAACACTGGGTCTACTCCAATAGCAGGGGCATCAGCTGGTCTCCTATGTGGCATGCTTGAAACACAGGTTTCCTGTCCCATAAAGGTCCCCTTCCCAGTTCAGTTTAGCGCAATGAGCATTTAGTATGCGCCTACTGTATACTCCGGGGAATTAGCATCACAAAGACGAACAGGGGCCTCCCAGGTGAATCAGGAGACAGCTCACAGGGAGGAACCAGCTGCCATGCAATGCTTGCAGCGATCAGAAGTGTGCACAGTGATCGCGTGGAGAGACTGTCACTCACCGTGGCAGGGCAGAGCACTGCTAGAGATAGGGCAGTGAGGTAAGGAAGGCCTCACAGAAGAAAAGTCCTTCTGAGCAGTGCTGAACGGTGAAGGGGGCTCACCACGAGAAGGCAAAGAAGAGCATGCCAGGCGGTGGGAAGAGCTCGTCCAGAGTTGCAGAGGACGAGAGCAACAAGCAATTGAGCAGCTGCTATGTGGGGTAGGGAGAGGGAGGCCAGGATGGGCAGCCAGGGCCCCTGGAAGTAGAGGGGAACAGCATGGAGAGACTGCCGTTCTGCTCCGTTATGCCAACAGCGGTGTGGAGTATGGGTTGGAAAAGGATACAACACAAGCAGGGCAGCTGGTAAAAGGGGGTTGAGTGCAACCGTCCAGCTAAGAACTGGTGAGGAGGCGCCCAAGGCCAAAACAGCACAGAGAGATCTGGAGACAGAAAACATGGTTCTACCCCTGAAGCTTTCTCCTTCGTAACAAAGGACTGTCGATTTCGGGAATTCCCTGTTGGGTGCCCACAGGACTGAAAGAACCAACCCAGACACCAGTCTGAAAGGCCATGGCCAACCCCACTGCTGGATGGATGATGGGCTGGAGGGCCGCTGGGGTTCCAGAACTGTGAGTTCACCCAGTTTTGCACTGTTTAATTTTCAAAAGCTAATTATTAATTTTAAATGAGAAGAAAAAGAAGATTAGAAGCCAGAAGCACTCCAAATGTCATGTATCCATGTAGAACTTTTTAGTTTACGAGGTGTTAAAGTTAGTTGCAGAGTTTCTTCTTTTGCCTGGGGAAAGGAAACGCTTGAGAGGTTTAGGGGCACGTGATGGCAATGCACACACACACACGTACCCGGATATTCCCGTGTGTACGTGTGTGTTTAGCAGTAAGTAATAACCCAAATCCTTCTCTTTTTGCATCTTAAGTCACCGTCTACCAGCAGGCACCGCCTGGGATGTGGCCTATAGACCTCCCTTAGACCTTTCCGTGATGTTCTACGGTTCACAAAGCACTTTCAAACATGCAATTTTGGTTGATTTTCAGCATATTCCCACGAGATTGAAAAGGCAGGTAATGTTATTCCCACCCTACAGTTGAGGAAAACAAAGTTGACGAAAGGTAAGAGATTTATCCAAAGTACATGGCTGGCTGGCAGGAGAACTAAGATCTGAACCCAAGTCTTCTGATTTAAAATCCAGCACGTCTTTCGAATCCTTAGGATTCTTCCCACCGCTCCCATATAAGCAGATTTTCAGTCCCAAAATCTCTCCCCTTGCAGCTCCAAAGATTTTTATTTCAGTTAGGGATAGATATTGATTGGTTTCATTTTGAACAGAGATCTTGCTAAAAGGTGATAGATACATCTCTACTTTCCCTTGAAGAGTCCCTGAAAGATAATTTAGTGAATGACTCAAGTCATAATTGTGAACTCCTTTTAAAAGCAATCATGCCCTCAGGGGGACAAAGTGTTTGGCTTCTGATGGCCCAGGCACTAAACGGCCCCCAGTAGTTTCTTTTTGTTTGTTTGTTTTGGGTTTTTTTTTTTTTAATTTGTGGGTTTTTTGCAGCTCTGCTTTTTAAACTACTTTCTCACACCAGATTTTTATCTGCTACTGTTGGTATGTTTGCTTCTAGCAACCCCTATATTAGCTCAAATTTGCAGCTTTTATTTGCTAAGGGCTGGAAAAACCAGATCATTAAGCTTATTACAACTGTTTCTAAAATAAAAATTCAAGGCTCTGAGAAAGGGTTTGGTTTGCTCCCTTCTTATTTTTAGTGGGGTTCTAAACAGGTGAGGCTTCGGGCTCTCTGCACTGCGGTAGCTCTATGGAGTTCTCTTTAACACTGGGCTCACCCTTTGGTTCTATTTTTATTGAATACATATCTATCCTGTTACCCTTATTAGCCAGGGATAGGGCTCCAGGGACAATGGTTGGCTGAACCCTTGCAATTGACAGGGTAAGCTAAATTCTCTAAGGTTCGGGAGTCGTTACCAAATTTGTTATGAAAATGTTGGGTGAACTTGAGTCAAAGGATTCTCTAACCATCTATCTATTTCCCTACCTAGAAAAGGGAAATAATCTCGGATTCTTACCCAGGTCTCAAGGACTTGGGCTAAATGTCTGTAAAATATATTCCAAGGAAGGCGTTCCTTGCTTTTGCCCCCAAAACAACATGAAGATAATGATGGTGCTCATTTATTACCTGGGAGACCTGTCTTGCTTGCTACGGCTTGCCCAGCAGAGCATGATGCTGTTACTTAGTAGGCGCTTATTAGATCCATGGGGAGGATTAATGCATAAATGCTTCCGACAATCCTAGAATACAGGAAGCTGGGTTTCAGAGAAGTCAAATGCCTTCCCAAAGGTCCTGCAGCCAGGAAGTAGCAGAGATAGAATGCGAACCTAGGTCTGACTGGATCCAGAAGCAACCCTCTTTCCACCGTATCATGCTTACTTAAAAAGCCATGCCAACTAGGCTGATTTCCTTTCCTATCGGGTTCCTTGAAATGAGGATCCGGCGAATGCTGCAGTTATTGTATGTACACACGTATGCATGTATGTATTACCCCTGGAGGTCAAGATGGGGTCATATGGTCGAGATAGGACTAATTAACAGGTCACTGCCATCCAGGAGGGACGTCTCCCATGGCATGCCACTGGACTCTGCGCATGGTCCAGTCTTGCTACGAATGTGATCAGTAAATGGGATGAAGATATAGCTTGCATACCTCATAAATCTCCATATGAGGAGCAGGGCTATCTAGTACTTTGCCCCAAGATATCAAGATTAAAAAAAAAAAATCTTGAAAATACAAAGGGAAGGATGGGAAGAAAGTAATAAGATAAAAACGTAGGAGCAAATATAAGAATCCTTTACTTAGAATATGAAAATGAGCTCTACAAGTTGAGGCAACAGTGAATATTTAAAAATACTTGAGAAACATTAATGAATTCTAAGAGCACGTAAGTTGACAGTGTGATATAATTATCTTTTAAAACAACCTGTAGGCTAGGCTGTAGTAACGGAAGTAGAGGATCGAGGGAGGTTCCCCTGTTTGACCGTGTAAGTTCCATGAAGACTGGCCAGCTACAGGCTTGTCTGCGCTTGGAACGACATTATCAGGGCATAACACAGATAGAGTACCTGCTCAATAAAAGCTTGTTGAATGAGGAAATGGATGAGCGAATGAACAAGGGACCCCACTGTGCTCTGGCCTAACCAGATGTCATCTGACAATTGAATGTTGCACACCTGTGGATATTACGCCTAAAGAGGGTGATTGGTAGACCGAAATATACGCATATAAAGGCATGAAGGCACATAGGAGTTCAAAGGGGTCATCAGAGCACTGAAAAAAAAAAATACTTAACCTACTGCCCGTTGATTGGGTAATAAAAAAGTAAAATTATACTGGAACCATAGAATTTTATGTGGTCATTAACAAAAATCATATAACGATATGTCTTGCCATGAAACAATCTATAAATCCCATCTTTAAGTTTAAAAAGAAAGTTGCAGAAGAATACACACAGTATAATTTATACACATATATGTACGTATATATGCATTTTCAAAAACCCACAAGCATTTAGACATTTATATTTGTACCCATGTCCGTGCAAGCTCAGAAAGAAAAGTCTTCTAGACATATCCACGCCACACTGGGAAAAGGAGTTACTCTGGGAAGAGGGCTGAGATGGGGCAGGATTCAAAAGTCTTCCTTTTTATCTCTATTATTAAATTTTTTTTACAACCAGAAGGTATTCCAGTATTATGTGTGTAATTGCTTTCAGGAAAGCGGTCAGAAACCTGATGTGTGGATCCACTGGGGGACTTATGGATATCTGCATGTTAAGGGCAAGATTTCGGGGTAATAGCTCTTCTCGAATATGGAACGGCTCTCAGGTGGAGGGGAAGGACTCGGGGCCTGGAGTGAAGGCCAGCAGAGTGACAACTCCAGAGATGGTGACCACAGGGAGGTTGATTGGGGTCTAACAGGAGAAAAAAATGGCCGAATGGTGCCATCCTCTCAACCCTGGAGTGGGCTGCATTTTGGGCGGTGAAGCCGAACTCCCTGGGTGAGCTTTGGCAGAGTCATGGGGTGAAGGGCCATCTGACAGGGGTGTGAGATAATTTCATTACATACAACTAATATTTTAACACCAAAAAAAAAAAAAGCAAAATCTCAAATGGTAAAAACTGAATATATTTAACTTCATAAAAATTTGCTCTATTTTCTTCTTTTAAAATGTCACCGCAGACAGTGAAAACTTAGTCGTAAGATGTTATGTTATGAATAAGTAAGTATATTGACATACAAGGTAGAAGGGAGGAAGAAAAAGCCTTTGTGGGAGACAGCAGTGGTCTGGGGAGCCCTTCTGGGAACAGGGGACCTTTGACCTATGGGATCCTTCGGCCCTGAGGCTCTGTGTGGCTTCGACTCACTCTAGAGTTAGAGATTCATCCCAAATTTGCTGATGAAAAATAGTCACAGTGATAGCAGGTGTCATTGGATAACCCTGCCCCCACCGTTTCCATGAAGTGGCCAGGAGAGGGCAGACCCAGGAGAGCCGCATTACCCTACAGAGCCTTTGTTAAGGGGCCCCTTCAGGCTTGGGTTCCGTGGCTTGGTGCTGAAGCCCATCCTCAAAACACTTAAAACCCTGGGTTGGTCAGAGTCCTCTATGCAGACCCTGGATCCCTAGACGGGGAGCCCTAGCACGGAGCAACCACTGAGCCTCAGCCAACAGCTCCTGGCTCCCGGGGCCCAGCCAGCAAGTGGAGTTGGGAAATATTTACCCAAAGCCAACTGGATGGAGCCCATGACATACTCTATTTGCATAATCCCAACAAGCTCACCTTCCTGGGGAAAGGGGTGAGTTTTTGTGGCTCACTTGCTGAGAAAAGGATGACAGGAAGCAGAGCAGCATGAAGAACAGAGGGTCCTGAAAAGCAGAGAGACGGAGTTCATGGTCCTCAGGACCAAGGGATGGCTGGGGAGGTGGGCAGGTTCATGCCAACTATCCCTCAATCCATTTATTTGGGAAACACTTGCCGGACGTCCACCCTGTGCCGGACACTGCTCTACTGTAATAAATAAAATACAGACCCTTTCCTCAAGTAGTTCACAGTCTGGTCCGAGAGACAGACCCACTCATGGTAGAAGCCTGTCGAGACACAGAAGGTCAAGGGGATGGCCCTGGGAGGCTGCCTGGAGAAGGAGACCTTTGAGCTGTGTCTGCAAAGATGAGTGAGAGCCTGACGGGGCAGGGGGTGAGAGTGGGTGTAGACGCCGGCACCAGGGCTCACTCCAAACAGTCAAGCTGCCTGTGTAATTCCCGTTTCTCTCTACCTTCAGGACACCTCCATCACCTCCAAGAGGATTCTCCTTGGTTCTTCAGAGCACCCAAGCAAAACTTACGATGTCCTTGGGATCTGGGCAAGACGGCACCTGATGGCCTCTTGGGGAGTTGGACTCTCCAGATCCTGTTCCCTCCGAGGCCTGCCTGAGCATTCCCTGAGAATGCTGGGTCCTTGCTGAGTTGCCAGATCCCAGGCAAGGACCGACGCCTAGGTCCTGCTGCTAGTCCCACTTTGCTCTATGCCAGCAAAGTGTCCATCCCTCCCGGGCCCCTGGGCAAGGCCACGCTCTGGGAAGCACCCTGCTAGCCAGGAAGCTTCCCTCGGTGCTGCCAGACTGAGTGCAGAGGGGAAGCACCAAGTCCTCAGAAAGGAAGCTGGTTCCGGTTCATGTCAGAGAGGAAGAGACCTTGCCTTTGGGTGGCTGCCTTGTTTCTTCCTGTAGATAGAATGCTATTAACCTGTTCTGGCCTGCTCTCGCCCCAGCAACTCGATAGCTCCTCTCTTTGAGGGTCCCAGCCCAGAGCTAGGGGGCGCAGAAGCACCCCACCCCTGCCCACTGCAGGAATCCACGTTTACCCCCAGGGACCGGGTGTCCAAATCTTTCCAGGCCTCATTTACCAGCCATACGAGCGGTCTACAAAACCTACTTCCCAGTCTTCAGATGAGCCCATCCAGAGAGATGGGATAAAGTGTAAAGTTGAAACATTGTTCTTGTAAGGATCCCACACGTTCTCCGAGAGATGTCACGGGGCAGATTAACATATAACTCACTTTAAGCAAATAAATGCTATAGATGATGTTTGGTTCTAACTGACTGTAAAAGGGCATTTTTCATTATTTGAAAAGATTCAGTCTAGGGGTGCCTGGGTGGCTCCATCAGTGAAGCGTCTGACTTCAGCTCAGGTCATGATCTCAGGGTCCTGGGATCGAGCCCCGCATGGGGTCTGCGCTCAGCGGGGAGCCTGCTTCTTCCTCTCCCACTGCCCCTCCCCCTGCTCGTGCTCTCTTTCTCTCTCAAATAAATAAATATAATCTTTAAGTTAAAAAAAAAAGATTCAGTCTAATATTCCTTTAAATAGCAGGCTCTCTTGGTGAAGAAAATAAGATTTAGTTTACAAAACTTCAACTTACGGGCATATCAGGAACCACCCTCTTAGGTATAGTGAGGTAGTGAGACAGGCCTGTGTTTACCTGGCACAGACCAAGTCTGGCCTATTTTTCTTATTGTTGCTCCAGTAATGGGCAGAGTCAGGTCCCAGGGCACAAGGAAAAAGCCTCAGAGGAAGGCCAGCAGTTGGGGGAATCTGAGCAGAACTGCCATCTGGAATAAGGTGAAGAAGCCCAGGCCTCCAGACCCCTGTTACTGCAAGAGCACCAATAACTCAAGTCTGTCGAGCATTTACCGTGTCCCAGATACTCTCCATTCAAAATCTCATTGAATCCTCCCCTTGACAATGCTCTAAGGTTCGTGCTATTATTTCCCCCCATTTTACAGAGGCAGAAACTGAGGCTGAGAGTGAAGTGACCAGAGGACACAGAGCCTCTTGGTAGAGCCAAGATGAGAATCCAGGTCTGTGTGATGCCGGAGCTGGACCTCTGACCAGCACGCTGTCATCTGTGAGCCTCGAACCAGGGACACCCTGCAGCAGTCCACACCAGAAGAATCTGGGTGCCAGCCCAGGAGAGGAGCCGCCAAGAAACAAAAACAAAACAGGATGAACCAAGGATCCTTGGGGGTTGCGAGCCAAGGGGATTTTAGTGGCCACACAGGGCAGAGGAGCTTGACGTGCACCCAAGCAGCAGAGGTCCAGGGAACTATGGGCACAGTGTGGGCAGCTGCGATTAGCAGAACCAGCTGGATCTGGAGACAGCAGACCAGCACTGAAGACAGTGCCTATTGGCAAGGAGACACTGCATCAAGGTAAACTGAATATGCCCTGGCTCGACCACTTCCCTGCAAGTCACTTCACCATTTTAGGGAACTGAACCCTGAGCCCTGGGAGCGGCCTTCAAAGCCACTCTCGGGGCTGGACCCGGAGAAGGAAGTTTGAGATGGAAAAGTGTATTTTCAGCTGCAGCTGTGAGTCTGGGAGAAGTAAACTCCTGGTTACTAGAGCTGCCTTGACAGCCCTCTGACTCGGGGGCAGAGAGAAAGCCAGGTCCCACCCCCTGCCCTGCAGGCACATACCCAGGCAAACACTCCTCTCCCTGCACCCTTCTCACGCACAGGCTCAGGGAGGGGGTGCTTCTCGTGGGGCCAGGGGAACCCTCTGGGTGGGAACCCTTCTTTACCCCACCCTTTACCTGGCACCCTTCCCTGAGCCTGCAGATGCTATCTCTGCCATCCTAGCTGGCAAGCCGTGGCTGTGAGAGGTCTGTAGGAGCCGGTATGAGCGAGAAGGTTCTGGAAATGTGGAAAAGTACTGTACGCGTGTCAAACGAGGGGCTCTGGGTAACGTGAGGTCATGTCTTACCCACAGGAGCGTGCTCTCTCTCTCTCTCTCTCTCTCGCAGTCTGGTAGTCAGAGAGACCTATTGTGTATCTGAGCTCCACCTTGGGTAACTTACTTCACCTCTGAGTTATAGTTTCCCCAGCTATCTAATGGGATTAATAATGCTCACCTCACCAGGCTGTCGTAAGAATTAAGTAATAGCGAATAGGATATAACTCTATGTAAAGTGCCCGGAGCATTCCATCATCCTCGGTTTGAATCCTGGCTCTAAGCAAGGCCCTTGACCTTTCTGAGACCCAGTTTGCCCATCTGTAAAATAAAGAGCATAAAGGCTACTGCTCTGGGTTGCTGGCAGGTTTAAATGAGATACTACTTATGAAGGACTCAACCCCGTGTGCTCATTAAGCCGAGGGCTCGGGAAATGGTATTAGCTTCTTCTGTGATTGGGGCCAAATCCGGCTTCCCTTTCAACACGGCTGCTCCAAAAAGACTCCTGCGTGAGAGGGGGAAGGGCTGGCCCTTCACCGGAGTCTGCATCCACCAAAGACAACTCACTGAAATCTCCAAGGGAAGTCCACCTCTGTATCCCTGCAGAATCAGGGAGAGGGTCCGGATGCTGGCCTCGGTGCCTGGCATCCTTGCTGCTCTCCATCCCACACCTGCGCAGAGAGGAATAGTCCATCTCCATGCCCCGTCTAGATGCATCCAGCCAGTGCTGGAGCCAGGGCCCCAGAGGGGCTTTGCGGTGGTGGTGGCGCAATCTGGTAACCCGGACTGTACTAGGGACAGGCCTCCTGAGAATCCACAGCTGCTCCTGCACTCCTATCTCCTCCTCCCTGCCCTGCTCTCAACAAGGCTCGGTCCATCCGATACTGGGGCTGATGCCCGGGGCCACAAACGCCAAGCAGCTGACATCTGAGCCTCGAGCCAAAGAGCCAAGCATGGCTGGCAAAGGAAGACAAAGTCCCACCTCTCCAAAAGCAAAGACACTTATCAGGGGCTTCCCACCCAAGCCTGGGGTGGGTGGGAGGCTTAGCTTGCGAGCTCAGGGATCGCAGAAAAAAAATTACCATTCTAGTAGCATCTGCAGCTCATCTAAACTGGGGCGAGCCCAGCTCAGCAGCCACACAGGGAGAGAAGAGGACGAGAAAATTATGGGTTCGTCAGAAAGTAATAGGAGCTAATGTTTATTGGTCGATTACCGTATGTCAGAGACTATGCTGAGTTATATATCTCAGCTGTAATTAATCCTTACGACATGCCTAGGAAGGAGAAACTCTCACTGGTGTCAGCTTCGGATGAGGAATAGAAGCACAATACAACTGGGTCAGCCCTGCTGTCTGATGCCTCCCCCAAGACAAGTAGGGCTGTGGAGGGGGCGAGGCCGGGCCTTCTGGAGTCCGGCGGGCTGGCTTTCAACTCGCCTCTGGACGGCGTGACTGTAGGAAATTCTTTAACCACTCAGCGCCTCAGTTTCCTTATCTATAGACCTGGAATGACCCCATCTGCCTCACAGGGTTGCCAGAAGTATTTAATGGAATACTGGATATTTGGCATTATAATAATAGCTAATAATGCATTTTGCACTCAGGGCCTGCACACAGGCAGGATCCAGTAAATACGATTATTGTTATATTATCTTGACCACAGTGGGGAAATCCCTCTGGAGAAAGGAGTCATTTAATCTTACCCATCACCTCCTGCCTAAAAATTAATTCTGCAGCACATCTAGTTAAGCCATTCGATGAGCCCAGCTTAACCCCTGTTCCGGCAGCCCTGGCTGACATAGCCCTTGTCCTGCTATTTTTAGGAATTTCTCAGACCTGTCTCCCTCACTGGATAGCAAGTATGTTCTCCGAGGGCAGAGGCCGCGTGTGTTCTTTCTGGGGCGCCTCCTTCCACTGCTGGGGAGCCTCTGTTTTCCACTACCTTGTATTTCTACCCAGCCACGGGTAAATCTTGCTCTCCTGGTGGAAGGGACCTGTCCCCCTGGTGGGTCAGCTGTCCTTACTGGGGATGATGGCCAACCTGGAAATCGTTTTCGTTTCTTTCTTTCTTTCTTTTTTTAAGATTTTATTTATTTGTCAGAGAGCGAGAGAACACAAGCAGGGGGAGCAGCAGAGGGAGAGGGAGAAGCAGGCTCTCCACTGAACAGGGAGCCTGATGTGGGGCTCCATCCCAGGACCCTGGGATCATGACCTGAGCCAAAGGCAGACCTTAACCAACTGAGCCACCCAGGTGCCCCTGAAAATCATTTTCTGAAACCTGTGGGGTGGTTTTTCTGGCTAATGGGGAGGCTTGATTTGCATTTACTGGGCAGAGAGCAGGCATTCCAGACCTGCTGCAATGCAGAAGGGCATATTGAACAAGAAACACTTATGTTCCGGGCAACTTTCATTCAACTTCCAAATGCCCCACTGGACATTTGTGTCAGTGAGTAGCCTGCCTATAATCATGGGAGCCTAGAACCCAATGCATTTTTTTTATAGGAGCACCAAGTATCTTTTGCCTACTTTTAATAGGCACTGGCTTTTTTCCAGGGGTGCCATTTTCTGTGTAAATTGAGGAAAGATTTCTATCTTATTTTGTTTGGACCTTTATGCAGAGTTAACATTTTGGAAAACCATGGTTTTTGAGCTGCCAATAGAACATGCCATTATCAGTCTGTGTTTGTGTCTGTCATCTGAGCACTAGCATGCTACTGGCCCAGTGAACCTTCCTGGGGAGTGTGCCCAAAGATTTCCTTGTTGAAATATCTATTATTTTATTCTAAATTCTTTTTCATTCTTTTATTCAAATCAGAGCAACCTGTGGATGTTTGTGTTTTCTATAAATTCCATTCTAGGAGATTCAGGGGGCTTTCTAGAATCCTCGTTCCAAGGGACATTGGGTCTGATAAGGCTGAGAACCACAGTTTTAGAAGTAAGTGGGTGTTTGGGGGTTGGTCCCTTCTGGTCCCTCTGTTCAGAACTGCCTGTTGGCTAGCAGGGGACTTTAAGGTCTGTCCTCCCCCAGATCTACACCTGTGCCTGGCCGCTGTATTTAATTCTGAAGTAAGGTCTTTGGAAGCCCACTGTAGCCCTTGCATCAAAATCATGTCCCCAGCACAGTTCCGCCAGGCTCCCGGATCTGATTTTCAATTGCTTTGGCACCTCAGAGGGGAAAAAAACGAAGGATGTTCTGTATCAACACTTGAGGTTGGGCAAAATGCAGTTTGCAGACTCCTCATCTTCTTCTGTCTCTTAGCCTGCCCCCGCACCCCCGTAATCCTGTCTCTACTCGGAAGCGTGGAAGCAGAAGCTGGGGGCCCCGCAGAGGGAAACAGCCTCAGAGGACCGACAGCCTTGCCATCCTTAATTCCCACCCCCGCCCCTAGGGTCCTACGGGGAGATGTCAGAGCTTCCCTCTGGCTCATTACCCTGACCCATGCCTGGCAATGTGTGCCTGCCCAGCTTTCTGAGACCTGCAGAACCAGCCCCATTGGTATTAATATTACAGTGCAGGGGACCTCCCTCTCTTTTGCTGCCTCCTCCGCTGTGTTTTCTTCCCCACTGGCAGGGAGCTCCTGTGGGCAGGACCCATGTTCTAGTCCCCTCTGACTCCTCACTACCCAGCGAAGCACAGGTCCATGGTACGAAATGGCTGAACTTGGTCATTCAGTTCCTTACCTTGCCGCCTGGTGCTCAGCCGTCCCGTGCCGGCTCTCCCGAGGCTGCTCCCTGAGCTCCCAGGGGCGAGCGCTGAGTAGGCTGTCCCAGCAGACCCTCCCTTGCCAGCTCGAGAGCCTGGTCTGGCCTGGCCTGTGGTTCTCCTCCTGGGCCTCCCTGGAGAAGCCTCTCCATCATTCTGGACCCTCAGAGACCTTTCCTTGGGCTGAATTTTGTTGCTTTTAGAGAAGATGCCTCACTGAGCCAATTAAACAGTACAAATCAACACATACTGGGAGCAGCCAGAGAACCAGGGTGGTTCACGCTCAAGAAAACAGTGAAGGAAAATCCCATCCAATTTAAAGCTAAATGTTATATGGGGGCACGCTGGGGTAACTGCTCTTGGCTGGCTGGCATGGGAGAATCATCTATTGGTGCAGGTGAGCTGAGAAAGCTATCAAGCCTAGGACGGAGAGAAAACCCCAGGTCACTGATTCTCAGCTTTGGTGGCAAGAAGCTTAGGGACAAGGACAACCGCCAACTTGTGTCAGATATCCTTCTGGCCTCAGAGAACTTTTGGAGTCTTCTAGCAAAATGGCACTCAACAACATATGTGGAAACATTGCTCTGCTCTGTCTGGTGGAAACTTGTGGCCCCGGGGGAAGCGAGGGATTCAGAAGTCACCAGGACAGAAGAGCGTGAGGCTCCCCAAGGGCGCACCTGTCACTGTGGACTGTCCAAGCCCCCTGAAGCCAATTCTACCTTCCAAGGTCCTTCTGAAGCTAGCTGTTGGTCCAAAGAGCAGGGAAGGGAGGCGAAGAGCTGTCCCCTGGGCTCCTGAACTCACTGACAGGGCACCCAGCCCTGCTACCCTCTCGGACGAGTCCTTCTCCTCTCCTAGGCTACCCTTTTCAGTGGGTCCTCTGTCTGCATTCTGCCTTTTCTGTCTCCTCTGCTGATGGCATTTCCTATCCCTCCCCAAGCCCACACCCACCGAGGTCTCCCCCGTCTTCCAAAGCCTTCCTTTTACAGTGTCTCCACTTTAGGCCAACGCCCCACCCCTTTGTCACCTCATGAGCACATCTCCCTCATTTCCTTAACTCCGACTTGCCCCCCCGCCTGCAGCAATCTGGCATCTGCTTTCAGCACAGACACCAGACGAGGACATCGCTGCTCGTCTCACTGCCAAGCCAGAAACCGTGTTCAGGCTTGGGGCTCTACAATACCTCTGCAGTCCTTGACACTGTGGCTCTCCACAGCGCCATGAAAATCTCTCCTTTGTGGGGGTGGTTTTCCTCCCCCAACCCCCACCCCCATCCCTTTAACCACGTCTTCTTCATCCCGTCTATAGGCACCCACTCCTCAGCCTGTCCCACATGTGATTCTTCTGCAGGTCTTCCCAGCGTCCCCATCCCATTCTGCACACCATCTCTAGGGGGCCTCCCTCCCTCCCACCATTTCAGTTAACACGATGCAATGGTGACTCCCTGATAGGCGTCCTGACCTGTCCCCCGGACTCCAGATCCCGATTTGTCACTGTACTGGTACTTATAGCCTTCCAGCTCCTTCCATCGTCTGGACGTACTTGTTCTACCTTCTGGCTTCTTGGGCTCTGCTTGCAGTCCCTCCAATGCTTAGCATCCCAAATCAGAAATCTAAGAATCGTGCTGGACCCTTCCCATTCCTTTGCCATCTCGTCCAACCTGTTGCCAAAATCCTCTTGATCTTATCTCAGAGCTCCCTCTCAAATCTGAGCCTCTCCATGCATACTGACACGGTCATAAACATAGCGAATACGTACACAGTTCCTAGGTTCTAGACACTTGTCTAAAAGGCACACGCCCTCTCATTTGACCTTTGCAACAACCCTGTGAGATAGGTACCATTAGTTTCCCCATTTCCCAGATGAGGAGAGTGAGGAACATAGAAGGTGAGGAATTTTCCAAGGCCACACGATCATGATTCCAGCCCAGGCAGTCTGCCTCTGTGCTCGTGTGCTTGACCTCTTTGCTATAATGCCTCTCCTGAGCTTTGCCCGTTTCTTCATACCACAACAGCATTCCATCAGGCCTCTCCTTCATCCTTCCTTCCCTCCTCACCCACACCCCCTCTAATGCCCTTCCATTAAATGAAACTAGTCACGCTAGAAAACGCCTAATGGCTCCCTACTGCCCACAGGAGAAAATCCTTTGGTGTGCATTCAAAGTTCTTCACAACGTGGCCCGACCCCCAACTCCTGCTTCCCCTGCCTCATCTCCCCCCATGTTCATCTTCTCACACTTCCCCTGAAGCCACGCCCTTTCTCAAGGGAGCCCTCACACTCACTGGCTCCTATGCCTGGAATACTCTTGCCGCCCTTCTCAGCCAGCCAAATCCCTTACACTTCCCCTGTCCCCCACTTCAGACACCATCTCTTTGGTGACGTCCTCAGGCAGGTACCCAGGAGCTCAGCGCTACCCGTCTCTCATGGAATTCACTGAGCAGTTTTGCAATTTATCTTCTTACTCCTGACACACCCTCTCCAGCTCTTCGGAATGACTAAACATTCAAAGAATGAATGATGGGCCCCGAATCCAGCCAGCTGGGTCCTTCTGCCTCTGCCCCTACCTTCCAAACGATTCTTTTCACGGGATCACACAAAATCACAAAGACTGGAAAGACATCATGGGACTTATTTTCCCCCACTCTCTCCAGCTCAGGGTGAAGAAATGGACACTCTCCTCCCTATTTCTCTTCGAAGAAAAGAGTGAAAGGAGAGTGGAAGTCAAACCAACCAGTCTGAATAGGTCATGAAAGAAATAAGGGAACCTACCAGACAGATTGCGGGAGCCTGAGAGATCACCCCATGCAAACTTCTTCATTTTATCCGAGAGGAAACTGAGGGCCAGGAAGATGGAGAGGTTTGTCTAAGGACAGCGGCTAGTGAGAGGTAGAGAAATAGCACTGGCGCCAGGACGCCTGCCTCCCCATCCGGGGATCTGGGCTTATCCTGTTGCTGCTCCACTTTCTTATCCTTCCGAGGGACGGCAGGGTAGCCCTGCCTCTGGGTCCCGGGGTCGTCCCACAGTTCTCCTCCAAACAGGCTCAGGCTGCTTTCCTGGGACCAGGAAGCTAACAGGCTCAGCGTGAAACTTCCTGATGAGCCAGTGTCCCTTGCTCATGCAACTGCAGGACTGTTTAGCCAGTATCTGGCTACAACTCCCGATTGCACCAACTGGCTTGAGGCTTTCCAACTGGGGCTTCACCGAGGGCAGAGGCTCATCCTTTGCTCTCCGGTGTCTGTCAACCCCTTCCCTGTGCCATACCAGGCTGCTCCTCACAACCACCCTTTCTTCCCTTCCCCACACCCTCTGCCTCCCATTTCCTCCCAGTTAGTCACAGTGAGGTCACGCTCAGCCCCTGGCTCCCAGCCGCTCCCTGAGCACGGTGTGTGTGCCGGGAGCGGAGAGTGGAGAGACTGTAGAGGAGGATGCAGCAGGCCATCAAGGGAAAGATGGGCTCTGGAGTCCGAGAGATGTGGGTTCGAATCCTGATTCTGCCAGGTGGCCAATTATGTGACCTTCGGCACATTAGTTCATCTCCCAAATCCTTTGCCAAAAAAAGGTGGGGCTGCCTGGGAGGCGCCTTCCTCGCCTGTCGAATGGGGATAGTAACCCTTGGTCTATAGTGAGAATTCAATGAGATAAAGTGCCCAAAGCCCCTTCCACAGAGCTTGGCAGGCAGTGAATGTTGGTTTACTTCCCTCCCTGTGAAGTGTGGAGGGATGACGGTCAACGCAACGGCTCGAGAGAGCCTGGGTGCCCGCCTGTAGGTCTGCAGGCGAGCTGGTATGAACGTGAACCTGTGGGTGTCCGTGTTGGATGGCACTGAGGGATAGAGTGACTGGTCGCAGGGAGGAGCCATGGCGGCGGGGGTGGGGGGGTGGGGGGGGATGGATGTGTATGCGCGTGAGCAGAGGAGTGCTCTGGCCTAAGAGTGTAAAGGAGTGTGACCTGGCTAAGCCTCTTTCTCCAAAATTCTCCCCTTCTTGAAAGGAAAGATCTGTCATGTCTGTTCTTTTTTTTTAAAGATTTTATTTATTTATTTGAGAGAGAGAGAGAGAAACAGCATGAGAGGGGATAGGGTCAGAGGGAGAAGCAGGCTCCTCGCTGAGCAGGGAGCCCGATGCGGGACTCGATCCCGGGACCCCGGGATCATGACCTGAGCCGAAGGCAGTCGCTTAACCAACTGAGCCACCCAGGCGCCCTGTCATGTCTGTTCTTGTCAGTAATGAGAAATCCAAAAACCCTTTCCAGGGGAGGGAGGAGGGAACAGCCCACCCCATGGGGCTCAGCTAAGTGAAGCAAATTCAAGCGAGGCCCACTCCTGGAAGAAGCCAGCATGCTTTCTCCCGACTGTTGGAGACACCACACCCCAAAAGATGTTCAAAGGGCCAGGGACCTCTCTGGATGCTGCCTAGGGCCAGAGGGGCTGCCCCCAGTCTTGTCCCAAGCACAGGGGTTTCTCAAGCTTCCAAAAGATCACATAGGCAGTTCAACCCACCAGGCCTGTGGAGCAGGCCACCTCCGGACTGGGCTGGTGTGGTCACATCTTGGTGTGGAATGGGCTCCTCCCTGTGCATCTTCTCCAAGGGCCTGGGACAGTGAAAGGTGGGTCCCAGGCTGCCATCCTGCCTCCTCAGGGTGGAAAGCACAGGGCACAGGCCCCATCCCAACCTGCTTAGGATTCTCCTTCAGGATCACAGAATCCTGGGGAATTTCCTCCATCCTCCCTTTCTCCATCCCTGAGAGAAGACTCTGTCTCATATGCAAAGACCATGGGTGAGAAGCTGACTCTACTGTCTCTTTCCCTTGGTGGCTGTTCCGGTGTTTAACGACCATGTTGGTGGCAAGTCCTAAGTCTGAAGCCTCTCTCTACTTTAGGCCTCGCGTACAGAGAGAGTAGTTTGCCTCCACTCGTTAGACGACGTCCACAGTGAACAAAATGCAGAACGCCTGAGAGGTTTTGGCTTGGGACTCCAGATTATTGCTCTCTCTGACCATGAAGGATATACCCAGAAAGTACCCAGCCCTTTAGGAAACGTTAGTAGTGACTTCAAATCACTGTATAGATAAAGGAGTCTGATCTCCAGTCCCACCTCAGACTGTCACCTAAACTAGGACGCAGAATATCAGAGCAAGAAGGAACCTGTGATTCTCCAAGGCACCCCCACATCAGGATTTTCTGCCCTTCCACCGCACTCTTCTCTGCCTGACAGAGTCCTACTCACCTTTTAGAGCTAGTTCAAATATTACCTCCTCCATGAAGCCCGCCCTGAGCTCCCAGGAAGAATGAACTCTTTCCATTCCTGTTTGACACCATGCTTTCTACACACCTCTAGTAAAGCAGGGTTGCGAGTGTATTAGAATTATTCCCTGAGGAGTCTCTCTCTCCTCCCTCTCCTTTTATCTCTCTCTTGCACTCTCCATGCTAGACTATAAGCTGCAGCAGGGCAGAGAGCATGTCTTAATTTTCTTTGTATTCCCACACCTGGCATAGTGTATATGCCCCACCCCACCCCCGGCCAAATTTAGGAAATCAATTAATTTTTCAGCTGAGAAAACTCAGACCACCTTGGCTTTCCTCCCACCAACATACCCTCCCACATCTGCTCTGGCATCATGCCCTGTGCGAGCCCTCTCCCCCCGGCTTCCCGCCAGCCTGATCTCAAGGGGGAAAGTCCTCTCCCTCTGCTCTATCCTTCCCTTCACATCTGTCCATCCCGCACTCTGTCCAACACCATCTGCCCCCACCTGAAGCCCTCCCAGACTAACTCGAACCCCACACAACTCGGTTTTCTTCAAAGGCGCCAAGCTTGTGTCTACACTGTCCCACGGAGCCAGGTTATACACTTTGTCCTGGGCTCTCTTGTTCTGTTCCTCCTGTTTTGTCCCCCATCTTCCCCTTTCAATCGGGAGTTCCCTGAGGGTCTCAGGTCCTCCATCCTTGGTACCTCCATACATTCCTCTCTGAACAATTGGTCCACGCAGACCGACTCACCCAAGAGGCAACTCGGACTAAACGCCGTGACGGGAAGAGAGCTGTGGTTTTAGATTCTGCATCACATCAGGCAAGTACTTAGTCCTAAATAAGTGCTCCAGGTGTCAGCACTCTTTTGAGGGGATAGTGGGGACCCCAACGTTGGCTTGTTGACTGGGGAGGGGCCGGACACAAAGGCCCTTGATAGGTCCCTGAAAGCTACTGAGCCTATGAATAAACACCCTCAAACTTGACATAATCCTCTTTATATCTCCCGCACCTGGCGTAGTCTAAGTGGCCGCCCCCTGCCCCTGCCCCTCAATATTTATAGAATAAAGGTTGCTTTCTGAAAGACCTTACCTGCCTGTTGAAATCTAGGCCATTTCGATCATTTCCTGAAAGAGATAAAAACGAAAGTATGAGTTGTTAGTGGGATTGGGACGGACTGAAGGTTAGAGGGAGGAGGGGGAGGGGGTGTGGGGGAGGAGCTTGTCTAGATTTTGAAAAAGAACACCCGCTTCCCCTGTGGCCAGGCTCTTCCTACTTATCCTGTTTCCTGGAGAGGTCTTTGGAAAATCTCCTCCAGGGTGGTGGATAACCAGGAAGAGTGACTTGTCCGAGGTCACACAGAGTCACCCGGGATGGAACTTGACATCCCGGAGCGTGCGTTCTGTGGCACTCCCTCAGACAGATAACAAGCTGTCGTGGCTAAGCAAGGGATGACCGGCCACCTAACACGGCTGCCCCATCCTGGTCCTCCTGGGGACATGACACCTAAGTCATGTCAGATAGACAGGTGTCTGTCCTTGCTTTCTCCCCTCTGGCTTTCATTTCTTGTCTGTTCATCTCTTTCCTTTTATAATGGAACAAGTTATGGTGGGATAAGTAAATGTGTGCTTAATAGAGAAAAATATTTGTTATAGAGAAGTATAAAGTAGCAGAAAAATCACTCTGCCGAGGGGCAGCTATAATTCATATTTTTGTATATGTTATCATCTTTTTTTATGTTTGTTTTTCCTCATTGATATTCACCACCCTGTATAAATTTTACCCCGCTTTTCCCAGTGAACATCATTAATATTTCCCCTCTACTATTAAGAGGCACCATAAATCTTTTATTTCTCCAATGCTTGCAAGCATCGTTTTTAATGGTTCCCTAATATTCCATTCTGGGGACCGTAGTTTGCTTAAATATACACCTATTGTTAGGGGGACTTGCTTCTATTGTTAGCTATAATAAGGTTTCCTTTTCCTATAATTATCTATGGCAGTGGAGCGCCTGGGTGGCTCAGTCGTTAAGCGTCTGCCTTCGGCTCAGGTCATGATCCCAAGGTCCTGGGATTGAGCCTGCATCGGGCTCCCTGCTCAGTGGGGAGCCTGCATCCATTCTCCCTCTGCCGCTCCCACTGCTTGTGCTCTCTCCCTCTCTCTCTGTCAAATAAATAAATAAAATCTTTAAAAAAAAAAAAAACCAAACCCCCAAAACCCCCACCAAACTATGGCAGGAGCCACCAAACACGCTTCCTTTATGCGCCATGGTTGGCTGGCTCTGTAACAGCAAGGACAATGACTACTTACTAAATACCATACATTCAGGGCATAGCACTGGGCTTAGTACATAATAGGGGTTCAAAATATACTGGTTGAATGAAAGAATAAATGGACAAGTGAATGAATTCAGAACTTTCAATCAGAAAATTCTTCTGCTTTTCATTGGCTCTTCAATAACTTTGGAATAAAGTCTCCATCCCTTAGCACAACACACAAATCCCCATATGACTGTCCCTCAGGATCCCACCTCGCTCCCTCCCAGGCACCCTGAGCTCAGGTGCAAACATACCAAGCCTGTCCTGTCTCCACACTTGCCCGGAGTTGGTTAGCCTTGCTCCACTCTGGACCCCAGGAGCCCTCGCTGCCCCTGCATGGCACATCATGGGACTCCTTTTCTGTGTGCTTTTCTCCTGCTAGTCTATGAGTTCCATGAAAATGGGGACATGACTTCCATTCTCAATGGCCACCACGGTTCCTAACATAGTGCAGTGTCTCAAGAAATGCCTGGTAGAAGAATGAATGGGACCGAAGAGAATCCTCTGGAGTTTTAACTTAAACCCCTTGCCTTGCTCTGTTCTAAATGAGGATGGGGAAGCGTGCCCTTTCCTCTATGGTTGTGAGGGCATCTCCTCTAGCAACCAGGGCAGCAAGACGAGAGCAGAGGATGAAGAGGGATGGGGTCCTGAGAAGGGCATACGGGGAGATAGGGAGTGACCTCTGGATAGCAGCCTGATTTTGAGATCAGTGAAGATAATACATAAAATCTGCAAGGGGAGCTAAAGGTAGGAAGGGCCCACAATCTGAAAGCAGTTGCACATAGACAGATAGACTTAAAGGCAAAATTGCTTTTACCTTTTTTTTCAATTGAGGTGTAACTGACATATAACATTACATTAGTTTCAGGTGTACCGCATGATTCAACATTTGTATACATTGTGAACATGCTGATCATCACAATAAGTCTAGCGAACATTCATCACTACACATAGTTACACATTTTTTTTCTTCTGATGAGAATTTTTAAGATCCACTCTCTCAGCAACTTTCAAATATGCAATCCAGTTTTATTAACTACAGTCACCATGCTGTTCATTATATCCCCAGGACTTATTGTATTTTATAACTGGAAGTTTTGGCGCCCTTTACCCATTTCACCTATCCCCACCGCTCAGCTCTCGCAACCACCAATCTGTTCTCTGTATCTATGAGCTTGGCTTTTGTTTTTGTTTGTTTGTTTGTTTGCTTGCTTGCTTTTGAGATTTCACATATAAATGAGATCATATGGTATTTGTCTTTCTCTGCCTGATTTATTTCCCTTAGCATAATGCCCTCAAGTTCTGTCCATGTTGTCACAAATGGCAAGATTTCATTCTTTTTCATGGCTGAATAATGTTCTATGTCCCATGTTATGTGTGCATATAGACATATACACAGCATATTTTCTTTACTTATTCATCCACCGGTGGACACTTTGGCTGTTTCCATGTCTTGGCTATTGTAAATAATACTGCACTGAACTGGGGGGGGAGATATCTTTTTGAGTTAGTGTCTTCATTTATTTGGATAAATGCCCAGAAGTGGAATTGCTAGATAATCCGGTAGTTCTAGATTTTATTTTTTGAGGAGCTTTTATCTTTAAAAAAAAAAAATCCTTCCATGACATTGTAAAGTTGGCCTAATAAGGAGTAATTTTAAAACTTGCCACAAGAGCAAATTCATTCATCCAATACGCATTTACTCAGCCCACACTAGGTACCAGGCACTGTTCTAGACACTGGGAATACAATCCTGGAGAAGACAGCAGAAGTCCCTGACTTCTTTTCGACTTGAGGAGACATAAAAGGAATAAGAAAACAAATACAGAATTACATTTAGAGATAATTACTGTGGAGAACAATAATACTTTGTCAGGGGAAGGGCGTGTCAGAGGCTGTTCATAAGCAGGTGGTCTGGGAAGGCCACTGAGGGGAGGTGAGGTTTTCACTCCATGAAGTGAGGACCCAACCTTTCGAAGGTCTGAGGAAGATCATTCCAGACAGAAGTATCAGGACCTAAGGCAAGAGCAGGCTTGCATGCTGAGGAATAGTAATGAGGCTAGTAGGGCTGAAGAATGGGGTAATCAGAGGCAAGCTGACGTGGATCTGGCAGACAGGTGATGGTGAAAGCTGAAGGACAACAGGAAGCGATAGAGGGTTTGAGCAGAGGAGTCACATGATCTTGACGTCAGTGTTTAAACCTACAGTGATGAGCTGGTAGGGGGTTAGAGAGCAGGAAGCAAGACCAGTTGAGAGCCATTGCCGTGGACCAGATGAGAAAGGGCAGCAGAGTGGAAGGGACAGTGACAGTGGAGGTGGTGAGAAAAGCTTGGATTTAGAATGTTGAATTGATAGCTGACAGGACTGGCTGATGGATGGGAGGTGGGGTACAGGGAAAGAGGAATCAAGGATGATTTCTAGGGTTTGGCCTTTCTCGATGGAATAATCGGTGGTGCCATTACCAGAGATGGGGGTGACTCAGGGAAGGGCAGGCTGGGGTAGAACGTCGAAAGCTATGTTTTTGAAGGAGGTAAGTTTGAGATGCCAGTGAGATATCCCAGGAGAGGCAGGGAAGTGAGTTTGGACTCAGGAGAAGTGTGAGGTCAGAAGTATAACCTGGGTAGTTATCTGCTTATAGGTGGCATTTAAAGCCACAGGATTCAGTGAGGTTACAAAGGAACTGAGTCCAGATGAAGAAGAAAGAAAAGTCAAGGCTGGGATGATGAGGAGGAGCCAGCGAAGGAGACGGAGAAAGAGTGGGCACTCGAGGAGGAGGAAGACCAGGCAAGGATGGTGACTGGGAGGTAAAAGGGGAAGATGTTTCCAGAAGGAGGTATTAATACAGTGAGAGAAACAGTGGAGGGCCAAAACAGTTTGACTTGGAGGAGGTCATCAGCTTTGTGGGCAATTAAAGAAGGTCTTTGCTTTTGATTTCTGTGAATGCAATTATCATGTTGTTTATGAGATCCACAAAATGGGAAAGATGAACAAGCAGAATTCAGAGTTTAATTTTAAAACTCACCAGCCAACAAAATTAATAATTTCTCTTGCCTAGAAGTTTTTCCATGGCCCTTCTCAAGAGGCCTCTTATCATGAGGATGCACCTGCTGCACTTGGAGCCTAGTGAGGACATTTCTCCTTCTCATCAAATTCATTCTTACCTGCGTTGGTATCTATACCTAATCTTTCTTGAAACCCAGCCTAAGTGAATGAGGTACCTGGTTGGCCAGGACCTCCCAAGGAGACTGGCCCCATGACACTCCAACAGAGTCAAGAGTGCCCTATAGCTCAATGCTGGGCACTTAGGAAGGGCTCAGCTCCCCAAAGGCATTCCGGTTCTGATTCTGATTCTACTGCTAATGCTCTAGATTGAGAGATGACTGGTGAGCCGTTCCTGGGACTCAGTTTATTCATCTTTGACACAGTGAGGTAGGTGCTCCTCTTTCAGGGAGAAATAAGAGGATGCAATTATCATATTAGGCGAAATCCTGGTCCACGATCATCAGAGACCTACTTTATACCCCTTTGCAATGCTCTGTGGAGAAGCAGCAAGGGCGTACTTGGAAACAGTCCTGGACTTGAAGTGGAGAACTGAGGTTCAAGGCTTGGCTCCATCACTCCCGGGCTGTGTGAGTTTAATCAAGGCAGGCAGCTCCAGAGGCTTCAGGCTTCTCAATGGCAAAATAAGGTCATAATTCCCATTCCACCCACTTTCCAGGATTATAGTAAAGCTCAAAGGAGAGAAAGCTAGTGACCATGCTTCATGCACTGGGAGGTACTCCCCAGTTGTAGAGCTGGGCTCCAGACATCCTGGGCCATTCCCCTATCCAGGCTAAGCCTGGTCTTATGTTAGGGACTTTGCATGTGCTGTGCCCTTCTCTCCCTAGAAAATACACACTCGTCCTCTAAGACTAAACTCAAATGTCACATCCTCCATGAAATTTTCCCAAAGCAAAATACGGGATTTTCTCTGTGTTTCCACACCTCTTATTTATGACTTTTATTGCACATACCACATTTTTTAGACCCAGTGGTTCATGTGTTTGTTTCTCTCATGAAATCATGAGCTCCTAGAGGTTAGCATTATTATAAATCTTATTCATCTTTGAACCTCAAGTGCCTAAAGTACCTAATACACAGTAGGTGCCAAATGACCATGTGTTTGATCCAAATTACTAAGGAACTGCTCCAAAAACCAATCTTTGATTCTGACCTGAGAAAGTCACAGGTACCACCATCTGCCGAAACTTTGAACATATCATATTTCCAAGCCCTGGCTCCCTCTTTGGAAGGTAGCAATCACTTGCAGGAAAAACAAAGCAGGACAGACACACAGAAGGAAGAGTTGGAAGGACACTGAAGTCCAAACTCAGAGGGGAAGCACCTTGCAGAGGACACACAGCCTCAGAGAACTTGAATCAAGACCAAAGCTTGATTTCTCAACTCTTATACTCATACAGTTTTCCCAGTAAAGGCACTGCATGGGACACCTGGCTGGCTCGGTCAGTAGAGCATGTGACTCTTGATCTTGGGGTTTTGAGGTCCAGCCCCATGTTGGGCCTAGAGCTTACATAAAAAAAAAAAAAAAAAAGGCACTGAATCCAGTGGCCGACACAGAGAAACCAAGGGTTTGACTTTGATCAACAGCTTAGGTAAATAAATGTTGATCAAATTTGGAAATGATTCAAAGCAGAGAGGGAGATGAATGCAGAAAACTGGATGATAGAATCAGGATTAGAAAATATTTTGGCATGTTCTAATAGGAAGCCCAAACCAACAAGGCAAAATGTAACAGGAATAAATGTAAAGCCCTGTACTTGGGTTAAACAAAATCAACTGTATATATATATAAAAGACAGGGGAAGTTGAACTGTACACTTAGAAATGGTTAAGATGGTAAATTTTATGTTTAAATTTAATGGTTTATATTTAGTTCTTATGTGGTTTTTTTTTTTACCTCAACAAAAATGAAACAGACAAAAAGTAAACTAGAGACTTTTATTTTTTAATTAGGGAATTCTGTTTTAACAAATACGCTAGCCCAGAAATCTGCTTTTCTACTTTATGTTGGGTAGTCCACTAAAGTAGTCAAATTGCACAAAGTTATACCCAACTAGAAGACTATCTGCTACGTATGACCCAGCAATCCTACTTCTGGGTATATCTCCAAAGTAAATGAAAACAATGCTATTAAGGAGATATCTGCACCCCCATGTTCACTGTGGCGATATTCACAACAGCCAAGATATGGACACAATCTGTGTCCATCGATGGATGGATAGATAAAGAAGATGTTGTTTATTTACACACACACACACACACACACACACACACAGGGGCACCTGGGGGGCTCAGTAGGTTAAGCGTCTGCCTTCGGCTCAGGTCATGATCCCAGGGTCTTGGGATCGAGCCCTACGTCAGCTCTCTGTTTGGCGGGAAGTCTGCTTCTCCCTCTCTCTCTGCCCCTCCCCCCCTTGCTCATGCTCTCTCTCAAATAAATAAATAAATACATAAAATCTTAAAACACACACACACACACTGGAATATTATTCAGCCACGAGAAAAATGGAAATCCTGCCATTTGTGACAACATGGATGGATCTTGTGGGTATTATGCTAAGTGAAATAAGACAGAAAAATACAAATACTGCGCGGTATCACTTACATGTGGAATCTCAAAAAAATTTTTTTTTAAAAGTCAAACTCATAGAAACAGAATGTGAGAGAGTAGAAAAGTGGTTGCCAGAGGCTGAGGGAGTGGGGGGATAGGAAGAGGTTGGTAAAATGGTACAAACGTTCAGCTGTAAGATGAATAAAGTCTGAGGATATCAATAGAGCACGGTGACTATAGTTGATAGGACTCTACTGTATAATGGAAATTTGCTGAGGAGAACTGAAAGGTTCTCTCACATACAAAAAAATGTAAATAGGTGAGGTGATGGACGTGATAATTAACCAGATGGAGGGGATCATTTCCCAGTGTATACACATATCAAATCACCATGATGTACGCTGTGAATCTCTTACAATTTTATCACTTGCACATCAACAAAGCTGAAAAAAACCCCATACTACGTGCTATAATTGGAAGCCTCATAAAAAGCTTTTTCAACATACCAATAACCAATTTCAAACTACAGTAGCAATAATCGTAGCGGATACATATGGTGACTAGGAATTCAAGCATGCAGAGTGTCAGGCATTTTGCCGCCAAAATGTCTGTCCTCTGTATGTTACATTTTGAGAGAGGCTGAATCTCCTAAAGAAATCAGATATGTCTCCCCTGCCAAAAAATAAAAACAAAAAGGAAGAAAGAATTCTCATTTCTGTTTGTTGGCAGACATTATTTGGAAATAAACCTTTCGAGGAGGGGGCACAAGGGGAGGCTGGCTTTAGAGTATCCCACGTGGAAAAGAAACCACAGAAAAGGACATTTTTGAGCTGGCCAAAGCTCAGTATTAGCCCAAGTGTGTTGCATGTTTGTGGTGTAGCTGCTTAAAAAGCTAAGGCGGTCCCGTTCATTAATGGAGAGGCAGATCAAGGCAGATCCCTGACTGAGAGCATTGTGCCCAGTACAGGGCGTCAGTTTGAAAAAGGGATGAACTGGGCTGCCGAGCATGAGGACCAAGATGGTAAGGGACCCAGATGTCACATCAGATGAGGAAAGGAGATTTAGCCTAGAGATGACAACACTTGTCTTTACATAAAAACTTCTTCATGGCATTGCCATGAGAATTAAATGAGAAATTCATTTTAAGTATAATAATGGTATTGTAGTTAAGAAGGAAACGTTCCTTCTGTTTTACAGATGCATCCTTGCCATATTTAGGATGGAAATGTTGCAATGTCTAGAATTTATAAGAAAATATTCCAGGAGCAGGAAGAGCAGAAATGTGATGGTCGTTGAGAGTAGACAATGAGTATATGGGGGCTCATTGTATTTGTCTCTGTTGTCATGTGTGTTTGACAATGTCCACAAGGGAAAGTTGAAAAGAAAAAAAAAAAGGGATTTCAGAAACAAATGGATGAAGCAAATATGGATGGCGAGATGTTGACAGTTACCAAATCCAGGTGGTGGGTATATGGCTGTTCATTAACTGTTTTCTATGTTTTCCGTACGTCTGAGTTTTCGCAAAATAAAAAATTCTAAATACAATTCAATGAGGGAACATTGGAAAGCACTTGGCATAGTGCCTGGTGCATAGTAAGTGCTTAAATAAATATCAGTGGACTTTTCCTTCCTCTCCAAATATTGGCATGGAAGTGAACCAAGCTTAGCCTGAAGCAGCAAAGAGCAGAGCAGGGCCACGGGCGAAGCTGCTGGAAGGCAGGCTTCATTGCAGTGGGAGGAAGAATTTTGTGAAAAGTGGATGTGTTCAGCAGTGAAACTAATTTCACATCGTCAGAGCTCCCCATTGCTAGGAACATTCAGCCAGGGGCTGCTTGTATTCAGCGATGTTACAGAAGTGGTTTTGGAATCGAGGGACAATTTGATGGCATCAAGAGGGGGATTTCAGGGAATCTCTAAAATTCCTTCCATCTCTGAAGTCTTTCCATTCAACGCAGCTGGTTGAAATGCACCAAGGTTTTTTCTCCCCTCCCAGAAACTGGTCCCTGTCAGCAGCATAGGCAGAGCGAGGCAGAAGAAGGACCAAAGAGCTCTTCTTACCATTTCCCTCTGTCCTGTTTGTTCTGCATACAAACAAAAGATAAGGACATAGAAGGCAGGGGGGAGGGCAGACAGGGCTTGAGAAGGAAGCTTTAGAATCCCCCATTTGGAGGTCTTGGGGGCAAATGGGTGAGATCTATGCCAAGCTGAAAGGGCACCCACTGGGGTCTCTCCAGGCTTCTTTGGGTTCTCATGGCCCCCTGGCAATCTCTGAGCCATGAGGCTTCCAGAAAGAAAGCAGGAGGAGAGCCAACACCTTGAAACCCTGGCTCATGAGCCTGGGGGAGACCTCAGGGCAAGTTCCCTGCCTTTGGGAAGATGAAGCATTATTATTCACCCCATTTCAAAGATGAGGAGACTGAGTCTCAGCCAGGTTAGGTGATGGGTACAACCTATCAGAACCCCGGGGGGCCCACAACAGACAGTAGGAGACACACCAGCCCTCTGCGTTCCCACCTCTGAGCAGCAGACCTGCTGATTTTCATAGCTTTGGCAGCACCGGGATGTGAGTTTGCCTGGGGAGCAATTCTCTGGGTGAGGGGGGTGGAAGCACAGAAATGGAGAACTGTCCAAGCAGGATTTTTCACTTCTGCCTGGTAAACAGTGCGGAGTGCTCGGCAATGGGGCTGAACCTCTCCCAATTCTGGACTGCTTCTCTTCTCACCAGCTCCGCACCCGGTATAACCCAGTAAGACTTTCAGTGCCACTTTCTGACCACTTGGCAGCTGGTGGGCACTTCCTGGGAGAGCCATGCTTAAAGCTCCCAGGACCCTGGAAACACTCCTGGGTGCTGGCTACCAGAGCAAACCAAGAGAGACTTGCCGGCACGGTCACTTAAACCAGTCAAAGCAGTTGTTTTCCAGGACCCCACAGACACCATGCCTACCTTTTCTGTTACTTGAGATTCCTCCAAGGAACTGGCAGTGTTGCCTAATGGTCAGAGTTCTGTACAGAGAACACACGGGAAACTGAGCTCGAGGGTTACTTCAAAGGCTGTTTTACGCTGGACTTGGGGCAAGTGGCTTAATCTCCATAGCCTTCAATTTCCCTTAAATATTAAAACAAAAAAGTTTCTGTCTGCATTCCTGCCACCTCCTTTACAGGGGCAAGGAAATGCCCAGGAGGACCCTGAGGAGGACCCCCTGAAGACCGGGATGCAGGACCTGGGATGGAGAGGAGAAAGAGCCCTAGTTTAGGGGTTGGGGGAGATCTGACTCCCAGTTCTCCCCTAGCTCAGTGTCCTCAGTCAAATCACCTTACCTCGGGGGGTGTAGATAGCAAATGCAGACATGCACGTGGGTGCAAGCCATGCCCAGGGAGGTGTCACGAATGCATCACTGCACCCTCTTCCTTGTTCTAACATCCCTGCTTCCGCGACCACCACCGATGGTCAGAATGAGCTCTCCTGAAGAAACCCATTTACCACCCCAGGACAGGGGGATCTCTCAGGTGCCCTTGACCTCTGACCATGTGTGGAGTTGGGAATTTCCATGATTTAAAGCTTCTTCCTCTCTACCCTAAGGTAGAGCAAATCTCTTCAGGGATTCCTCATGACATGGCCCAGGTGAGCGACCTGACTGACGCCTTTTCTCCATACACACACACACACACACACACACACACACACCCTTGTGAGACTGAACCCTGAAGCCTTGCTCTCCGGTCCCTTCCCACAGATCAGGAGCCTGGGGCTGAGCCACAGTGGACACAAGGGGCTCCATGGCACCAGCTCCCTCTGCCATCTGTCATGATGTTCTTTGACAAATGAAAGGCTCCTCACATGGTCTTCTCATGGTTTAAGCCTGACAGTCCCCACTGCTTCTCAGCCTGAGCTGTAGATGGGACTCCCCGGGGCTCCCCTACAAGTGCCCCCTCACCTCCTGCTGGCCCAAAGTGGGCAGCACCATCAGAGGCCACACGGAAGCAGTATCCAGGCAGATGCACCAAGTTCCAGAAAAACAGGCCAGGGACTCAGGTCCCTGCGGCAAGGAATGCGGCCAGAAGAGCCAGGTCCCCACCAAAGTCTCAACTCATAGTCCCCTGAGCCTGGAAAACAAGAAAAATCCAACTCCAAAGGAAGAACTCTGTTAGTAAGCCCAGGGTTCTGGTTGCACTAATGAGCACATCTCAGAGAAGCGCCTCGCCTGCAATTTTTCTATTAGGAGCATTAAATGCTCAAGAGGACTAGAGACTCCCAGTGCTACCCCTGCCATTTACAGGGAAGGAAACAGTCCCAGAGAGGACAAGTGATGAGCTAAAGGTCATACAGGTAACAAGCGGCACAGCAGGAACTACTCCCCAGAGCTCAATGCCCAGACTTGACCCTGCACGACACCCGTGGGGGTTCTTTAAAGGTCGACTCCAGACCAGCACCACTCTGCCCTTGGCCCAGCCTGGGGAAGGAAGAGGTTCAAAGAGGCTTAAGGTCAGTCGGAGACTGAGCAGCTCTACCCTAGCCCTCTTCCCGGCACAGAGTGAAGCGGGCTGAGAAGGGCAGGAGGAGATGCCTGGGAGGGCCACGTGGCTGGGCTCGGGCTTTCCTGTGGGTGCGCACATGACCTTGTGCGGCTCAGAGGGGTGCGCGCGTAGAAAGCAAGCTCGGACAGGAGATGCTCTCTCACACTTGCGGAACAACTCACACGTCCAAAAGCTGCCACGGGTAGGCTCTCATTTCATTCCTTCCTCGTGGCTTGTTCTACGGACAAGGAAACCGAGGCTGGGTCCCCGCACCAGCACTGTGGGGGGTGCGGAGGGGGAAGGGGCAGGAACTTGGATCTCAAGTTCTGGCTCCAGGGCCAGTGTCCTTGCCAACACACATTGATCACAGTGACACGCACTGGGTTTGCTTCTCTACTGTGCTGTGCATTTCCATCTCCAGTTCGTATGTGGTCCCCACCCCACCTGCCTGTGAAGTCTACAGGGCTGGAATGACAGGACTCCTGTTTCACCAGTGACTAGAGGCTCAGAGAGGCTGGGGCTTGTTATAGGTCCCACAGCCCACTGCGGAGCCCAGACCCCACCACCCTTCTCTCTGCTTTCCTTCTTGTAGAGTAAGGTGGTCCTCCCCTCTGGGGGCTGCAGGGGCCGCCTCTGACGGAAGGGTGCTGGGGAGAGAGAGGAGAGGCTTAACCCAAGGAAAGGACAAAACAGAAACAAAGGACAGAGGATACTGCCTCTGGGGTGGGGGGAAAGTGTTCCTAAAGATAGCTTCCTCTCACATCCCCACTGTGACTTTGAGAAAGTCATTCCCCTTCTCTGACCCCAGTCTCTCCCCCATAAAATGGGAGAATAGGACTAGATCAGAGCATTTTCAAACATTTTGGCAGCAGAACACTGTTTTCAAATAATAAGGAATAATTAGTAGCTGACATTTATTGAGCATTTACTACGCACCAAGCTCTGCAGTAAACATTTTATACACATGCAGCATTTAATCCTTATAACCACCCTATGAGTAGGTGCTCTTATTATCCCCATTTCACAGATGAGGAAAGGAGGCTCAGAGGGGTTCATCAACCTGCCCAAGTTTCCTGATTAGTAAATCACTGAGCAGAAACTCAAGCCCACGTCCGTCCACCAGGCAAGGCTGTCCGCACTACATCATACCATCTCCAAATGGAGCGTCATATGTGGTTGCTGTAGAAACTCGAAGGAAGTAAAGGACTTTTAGATTTTCCAGAACTAGCAATGTCCCCTAATCTCATTAAACCTGGCCGGTGCCTTAGCACTGGGTCCTGGGGGGAGGGGGTCTCTCCACCTGTTCCCTCCCCTTCCTCCTGTCATTTCCCTATTTTCTGAGAAGTAGAGACAGGCTTGAGTCAGGATCCACATGAGGAGCCCGCAGGGGTGGAGGTGACTGGCCCCTCTAGCCCTCTAGCCGGGCAGGCGCTCAGTGGGGTGACTACTTAGCTAGGGCTGCTCCTGGGCCCTTCCCCTGAAGCAGGCTTCCCACTCCCAAATGCAAGTGGCTACAACGGCCTGCTGGCCAAAGTGAATGAGTTCATAGGCAGGGCTACTCAGGAGACAGCCTATATTACTAATCGAGGTTCCCTGGATCGGCTGTTGAGTCCCTGCCCCACTCTGTGGACACTTGATGCTTCTGATACTAATACCAGCAAACAGCATTACTCCACGGCAGGCACTGAGGTAAGTGGGTTTAAGTTAAATATTGACCCATTCGATCCTTACAGCAACCTCAGGAGATAGATACAATTATTATCCCCATTTTACAGACTAGGGAACTGAGCAGGGAACCATTAAGTAACTAGCCCAAGGTCATAACTAGTAAGCAGAGAAGCTGGGATTCACATACAGACTCTGGCTCCAAAGTCTAAGCTCCTCATGACTGCACCTTGGTGAGCTGGGGGCAGGGGTGCAGCAATTCACATCATTCCAAGCATCTTACAAATAATTTTAGAGACCCTCAAGGTCACACCTGTTATCCAACGCACAAGCTCAGACCCAAGGATGGGAAGCGATTGTCTAAGAGCACAAGTGGGTGGTAGAGGCTAGAATCCGTCTGTCCTCACATCTCCTCAGCCGAATGAGAAAGTACAGATTGTTTTTCCAATTTCATGGGTAGAAAAACGGAGATGACCAGTCTGTGGTCACCAGAGGGAGGTAGGCTCGAGTCCAGAAGTAGAACACACTCAATGGTTGCTCTGAGCTCAAGCGTCCTCAGGACATGGAGGGGTAAACTGAGTCCAGGGGCAGGAGGGGGACCTACCCAGTTCTCCCAGGAGGCAAAGGCCACTAGCACCCAGCCCAGCCTGACCTCTGTCACCTCTCCCCTGGCCTGTGGAGGCAGGGGTGGGAGGGAGTCAGCCCAGTGCTGCCTCCCTTTGATAACTTTGAGCCTGGGGCACACAAGTGCCAGCCGGCTTCACCCCCTTTGTCCGAGCTTCCCTCCTCAAGAAAACCTTAATCATCCTCATTTGAATTTCAAATGACCTCTCCCCTCTCCCCCTCTCCGCCCCAACAGGCTTTGAGGCAGGGATATGGAAATTCACCCTGCAGTATGGAAATCATAGCCCTATGCAAATCGGGTGCCAAGACCCCATCGTCATAGCAACCACTGGGTTTCCTCTCCTTTAGGCACCTCTCTGGGCTCTCTGGCTTGCCCCTCTTCCCAGCTGGAGCAGGTGGGGGAGTGGGGTGGGCAAGCCCCCTGCCAGCGGCCTCGCTGTGGCCCACAGCAGACAGGTGGGGCACCCCTAACTAAGGTGGCCAGCAGGGCCCAGACCTGCCAGCCCACCTGCATGCTTTCCTGGCGCAAATCTGGACCGGACCGAGCCTACCGAAGCGAGGCCAGCCGCTGTGTTTTTTTCCTGGCCGGGGCTAATCCAAGGATGGGGTAGGGGGGGGGGGGGGGGAAGTTCTGGAGTCCGGAGGACACAGAAAGGCCCCCAAAGGAGGTGGCGGGAGAGGGGAGACCTAGGGGGCTTCCATGGCACCATGGTAGGTGATGAAAAGCCCAGCATGGAACCTGTATGTAAAATGCCATGCAAATTAACAACTATTATTTTTTGAGTCAACTGCACTGGTGCTTTTTGGGAGATGCCTGCAGCTCAGTTTCCCATGCTCCTGGCTTGGCACAAAGGCCTGCCTTCCCCGAGTCTCCCAGGGCCCTCCTGTTACCCCAGAAGTGCCCCCTCCCCAGTGAGCACCAGCCCACGGAGGAGGCAGGAGGGGACAGAAATGTCAGTGGCTGAAGTCCCTGGAAATGAAATTTACCGCCTCATTCTCTGAGGCCCCCCGGCCCAGCCAAACCCCCGGGGTTCCAGCGAGGGCGGACCAGCCCTAGCTGGGGTGACCTCAGGCAGCTTCGCTTGTAAGGACACTCAGCTCTGATCCCCTCCCTCTCCTCCCAAAGCTGCTTCTCCCTCTCAGCAACTTTTCCTAAGAATGGGTGATTCCAGGCAAAGCCCTTCCCAGGGGAGGTGTTTCAACACAGGGACCCCACTAGCAAATGCTGGCCTGAGACTCTGACATCGGGTCTCCCCGGTGCCTGCAGCAGAAGTTCACAAACCCTTGCCCAGGATCCCCAGGCTGCCTTTGAAAGAGCAGCCTCTGCCAGGAGGGAAGACTGCCAGTGGATGCACCCCCAGGGGCCAGAGGGCTTGGAGGTGGGGATTTTGTGAGTGTGTGTAAGTGGGTCTGTCTGTGGGCTGGGAGCGGTGATGGGGATCCGAGGGGCAAGGTGGGACTGCATTTCAGTTGCCTGGACTTGGGCTGCTCTTCAAGCCCCTAAAACACATCCTACTTTGGTAGCTCCTTTCTCTTTAAATTCTTTTTCCACTTGGTCAGCACTTTTCCACACCAGGTGTTCTTTGCCCTAATTGTTTCTTGAGGAAGAGGGTGGACCCAAGAGACCAAAAGCATTTACTCACACCTGGGGGGGTGGGCTATAAATGTGGGGTGCCTTAATGAAGGGTTGAGGCCCAGCAAGCGGCAGTGGTCTGAGTCTCCCACTCTGTGTGTGGGGGTGGGGGGGGTCAGGCACCCCTGCCCGCAGAGCACAGCCTGGGACCCACCTCTCCTGCTGGATCTCTCTAGCATCACACCCATGATACCCACAGCGGGCGGGGAGGAATGTGAAGGTCATAAGATATACCCAAGGTCGGAAGTACCCGTCGCTCACGGCATGCCAAAGGACAGGGACATTCTGACACCAAGGCCAACTCTAAGACAGGGCCCCTCGATGTGTGCTCAAACGGCCAGGGCTGCTCCGCCAGCTGTTTGTGAAAGTCTGAGACCCGATAATACAAACACAGAGAGTGAACTTAGAAGTGTTAATAGAGCCCCCAGCATGTGATGAGTGGGCTCTCCCTGTCACCGGCAGGTATGGACTAGCTCAATCGCGTGTGGCGGGTATGACCTGCTGTCCTGCGCGGTGGGACCACGTGCTGGTCTGGACAGACCAGAAGCGGAACAGCTGGTCCTGTACCCCAGCTTGTTGGAGAGGCAGTGCCCCCTAAGGAATGCCCACCGATGAAACCACACGGATGGTAAAAGACAGCACATGGATGCCCCCCACTGGGCTCCCTCTCTTTGTCCCCTCTTAGGCTGAAGAGAAAGGAGGTCCAGGTTCTTCTGGGGGCCGCAAAGATGGAGGCAAGGGTGGTGGGGAGCCACTTGCCTCCAAAAGGAAGGGCCGGCGCCAGGCAGGACTGGCCCAGTCACCCATGGCTCATCTGGGCAGCTCGATGCTGCCTTGTTTGCCCTGGGGGCTTGGGTTTGGGAATCATGGATGAGCAAGAGTCTGAGTGGTAAGGCTGGTAGAGGTGAGAGTAGCTGTTGAAGCTGTTTTGTTTGCGAGGGTTCTCTGATTGCTAGGGGCAGACAGGCAATTCCAGACACCACAGGCTGCTCTCCCGAGATTTCTGGCACAAGGAGCCATGGTATGAAGCCTGGGGAGTGAGTTAGTACCTTCTAATCTCCCTAGCACGGAAACTGGAAACACTCTGGTTTAGAAGGCTCTAACAAGAGGCAACAGGCTTATGCTGGGGGTCTCAGGCAAGAGATGAGAACAACTTCTAGGCACTGAGGATTGTATCCTACAAGAATAGGGGGCCAAGAGAAATCGTGGGGTTAGCTTTTCTTAAGGAAAATATCTCTAAGACCAGGAGATTCCTTCATTTTCCAGGGATGGTTTTGAAATGTCTCCAAGGGAAGAGAGAGGCATAGACAAGAATCCCTACATCCTCAGAGTCCTTACACCATCAGGAATTCATATCAATCCCTGCCCCCCTCCCTGGACACTTGGAAGGGCTGTGGCTTCATTTTCCTCTTCAAGAGAGGTGAGGGGCAGAGCAGGTAGAGAGGGAGGTGCGGGACCAGGGTCAGCAAGTGCAAATCCCAGAGACTACTAGTCCATCCCCTTCTAGCACCCTCCTCCCCCTATTACAACAAGGAAACTCAAGTCTAGGGCACAGGTAGACATGTCCCACGTGGCTCAGTGACAGAGCGTTGTCCTGTCTCCTGAATGTTTCTGATAATTTTCAACCTAATGATGGATTGTATTTGTACAGTGGTGCACCCTTTGCGAAGCACGTTCATACCCACTCTGTCATTTAATCATGAAAGGGGCGGGTGTGTGTGCACGTGTACCCCATTTAGAAAGGGCTAGGAATAGGAGACTCTTCTTCACCTCCCCCACCCCCCCCAAGTACTTCCTAGATTTCTGCTGTCCTCTCTGTCATGGAAAGAATGGTTTTATTCCATAAATATTTGGACTGAAAGCCATACACATCTCTAAAAGACTTCTGCCTGTTTCTGCCTAGAACCTCACTTCCTGGCCATGATGAAACATAGTTTCTTTACCCTTGGCTTCTCTTCCTGAGGACTCAGTAGGGTGGAGATGGTGAGGAATGAATTGGTTGAGAAGGACTTTCTAGTCTTGGGTCAGTTACTCATTCTTCCTGTGGGACCTTACGAGAGGCACCAGCCTATCTGTACTCCCTACATGGTCATGCCCATTCCTTCGTAAAACCATGTTGGAAGTTCTCAGGTGAAGGGCAAAAGGGTCCCCAGAGAGCTAAGATGCCTTGGCGGTCCTTCTGGAGGGTAGGGCAAGTGTTAGCCATTCCGCCTCACTGACAGGACAACTGAGGGTGGAGAGGAGCTGCAGGAATGGACAACTGACAAAGCTCAGTCCCTCCCTCATCTCTAGCTTCCTGTCCTCCCGTGGTTCTCCTCACAGAAATCTTCCTTCCCATATCTCTGAGCAGGACAAGGGTGCCAAGGAATTTGCTCTACTATCATCTCGGTTTGCAACCCCACCCCAGTGTCCCATCAGAGGGTTGGGGGCGGGGGGAGACTGGTGCCTTAGTGAGGCTGGCTCAGGATGAAAGGGAAGGAGAAAATTCTTTCTGAGGTTAGATTCTCACCCTCCCCATTTCACCAGAGTTCCTGCTCTTCCCCAGGAAGCATGTTTTGGCCCCAGATAAGGCTTCTGCCTCTTGGACTAAATCAACCCACCTTCCAGGGGTTTGGTTTCCCTCCAGCCCTGTTGGCTGGTGCCCCCTCCATAATCTTGGGACCTCTCCTGATGCTACCAGTCTCCTGTGTCCTCTATCACTGGCTCCTGTGTTGGTCCCCAGTCTTCCCACCCCCATCTCTGGGTAGAAAGTCAGTAGGAAGACGCAGGTTTAACCCTATCATTTGCTAGGTATGGGATCTTGGGAAAATCAGCCTCAAATCCCTCATCTTCAAAGTGGGATGATACCATCTACCCACACAGAACTGTTGGAAGGGCCAAATGCATTGGATGTTTGTGCTCTTTTAGACACAATTGGCACTGTCATCCCTTCCGCCATGAATTCCTGTGATAGAAGGGAAAGCCCCTTGAGGACACGGACTGTTTCTTCATCTTTTTGAGCCCAGGGTCTACACTAGCGTGCTCCTTGGATGTTGGTTACAGGACTACCAGCTAGGTCGGAGCGGAGGATCAGAGATAAATGGAGCAAGGAGGCTGGCGGTGTCCAAGGGGACATGGAGAAGGCAACTGGAATAAAGGGACTAGGGAGGGGCTGAGGGCGATGCGGTAGCGAGGGAGGGCTTAGCTCTGGGGAAGCCTTTACACAAAGGCACGACGTGGAAAGTGATGGCAAAGAATTTGGAAAAGCAGAACATGTACACTGTTTTCAAGATTCAGCTCCTAGAGATTATCCAGCCCAAATCCAAAGGTCTCGGTGCGGAAACACTTGCCCAGTAATCTGGGCAGAGAGGTAACGGCAGAGCCAAGATAAGAATCCAAAGGAGTCAGGCCTGAGTTTGAGTCCTGGTTCAAAGCTGTATAATCCTGGGCAAGTCAGTTTCTCATTCTTTAGCCACAATTTCCTCCTTGATAAAAACAGGGATCATAAGAATGAAATGAGATGGTGCACGTGAAATCCTAGGCACATGTCCACGTGCCCAGGTATGGGGAAGAGGCTGCGTGAATGTGGCTGGACTTTCTCTCCTCTTTCCTGTGCCCAGCATGTCTGTCCTCCGCTGTGTTTGAGGCTACTCTGTGACCCGTGTGGTCAAAAGTCCCAGGGTTAGCTGTATGGGTGCTTGGGGTTTGTTAGTTACAGATGCGGGGGCTTTCGAAATGTCGGTAAGCCTGTATATTCTTATCAACCACTCAGTTGAGAACAGGGAAAGAAAATGTTGTCAGTCTCAAGAATGAAGGAAAAATAACAGGGACATAAAAGAAAGGATAGAAAAGCTGATGATTCAGAAATCTAGAAACTTGGCTCCAGTCCTCTGGGAGGGGGGTGCCAAGGGTGTCGGGAAGGAGGACTGAACAGGGGATCAGGAGATTTCTGGACTCTAGTGCTGCCACAAAGACACTCGGAGGCCTTGGGCAGTTCATCCTCTGTCCGTGCCTCAGCTCCTTATAAGCAGGAGGAAAGGGAAGAATGAATGAGCTGCCTGTCAGGTCTCTGCCAGCCAGGAGGTCTGTGTCTGGACCTGAGAACGTCCTCCTTCGCAGTCCTAGCCTGTGTGGATGGGGAAATGACTTCCCTTTCCAAGCTCCCAGCCCTTGTGCCCCTTGGGGATTTCACACAACACAGGAGGTGCTCTCAGGGAGCTGGGGGTTTCTAGGTCACCTTTTGTTTGTAGTTCCTTTAAAACTCAGAGACAAACCACCCCCTAATTCACGCACTGCTGGGAAGGGGGATCTGCCTTTTAAAAATCCAAAGGAAGCCATTTAACCAAGTTGGTAACCATTGTGACTCATAATAAGCTTTTCTCTGTATAAAAAAAAAAAAATGAGTCAGAATGACTTTCCAGGAAGTTTGGTTACTTTAATTAGCTACCTCTTTTTTCTCGCCCTTAAAAACATACAGTAATTTGATGATCACCTAAGTATGGATAGTACCAGCCATGGCGCTGAGTCCCTAGAAGTGAAGAATCTAGGGGTGGAGAAGTTCCAGACAGCACAGAGCATGGACTTCTTGGTCTCCTTGGAGTTGAGGAAGACCCACACAGAATCCTTTCTTGAATGGGAAATGAGAAAAACCAGGCTCCGGAGCTGACCCACTTGGCCGGAGTGAACGGGAGAAGGGCATCCCAGCTACCTAGGGCCCCCAAGTGCTTAGCAGCGATGCTCCTTCTGTAAACTACAGAATCACAGGATCTTGAAGATGTCATTAGACGGGATGATGATCACAGCTGCATTGTGTCAGGCAGTGTGCTAAGGGCTTTAAACGTCATCTCAGCTACATTAATTAACCCCCCTCTACAGAAGAGACGAGGCTAAACTAATTTAGCAGATCATACAACTGGTGAGCAGCTAGGCTGTGATTTTAAATCCATACCCTTCGAAGATCATCTGTTCTTGCCTCCTAAGGAGGCAAAGTAGCTGGGATAAGGTCACATACGGAACTGGGAGTAGCCCTGGGATGGCAAACAGATCCCCAAAGTGCTAGTTTATGTCTGGATTCTTTCTCCTTCAACTTAGTCTATACATAGCTCCCAGAGTTCCAGATAGGAGGCCAGAATGTGCACAGATCATCTCTTAACACCTTCGTCTTCCTAACCCCCACTCAGAATCTGAACTCACTCTCTCCCCTGGCTCACCTTTTAGGGTTCCATGTAGCTCCTTCCCACTCCCAACACGGTTACACTGACTCGGTCGCTTAGCTAGTCAGAGAACGCCCATGCCAGCCAGCCAGCTAAGTGTGGTCTTCTTTCCACATAGGCACTCTCTTAGTTGTGTCCCCACACACCTGGGGTAGTAGACCTGGCCCAGGTGAACAGGACTGGCTCCAGCCAGCCTGCTACCAGGAAAGGGCAATCCAGCTTCTCCTGATAGTGGATTCTGGAGTCTGAGTCTTCTCCAGGGAAGAGTGTCAGAGCCGAGACTGCCTATCCCTCTCCAGCTGAACTGACTTTATTTTCTCTTTTAACAATTTTATTGATTTATTTTGAGATGAGAGACAGAGAGCGAGTGAGCAGGGGGAGGGGCAGAGGCAGAGGGAGAGAGAGCATCCCAAGCAGACTTCACGCTGAGTGTGGGGCCCAACGCAGGGCTCGATTCCACAACCCTGAGATCATGACCTGAGCTGAAATCAAGGGTCAGATGCCTCACCGACTGAGCCCCCCCGGCACCCCCAGCTGAACTGATTTTAAAACCTTGCTCCAATTCTTTGGGTTGGAGGAAATTTTCTGCTCAACTGGGGAGAACAAGTGCCCCCCTCCACAGACCCTCAGTAAAACATACTCAGCAATTAAGTCAATCGAAAAATGAGTGCAACTGGCCCAGAGAGTCTCCTAGCCCAGCTCTCCCTACTCGCAAAGAAAACCGTAGAACCTACAGCTCTAACATGTATTGTTACCTGTACAATAGGATTGTTTTAATATTAAATTGTGGGGCAGAAAAGTTTATGGTAAGTGTATCCTGCAGATGCCCTCCACAGGACCCCCAATTATCTTGCCCCTGACCCAAGCTTCAAGAATGGGATTAGACTGCACCTGAAGACTTGGGAAAAGAGTTTAGCTCTGGGGGACATTGATTCTCTTCCACTTCTAATTTCTATGTCTCTAATGATCCAGATGAAAGACTAATTGAGGTCTTGTTGGAAGGCTATTAAAGTTATTTGGTGGTGTTACAATTTATACTCATATTTCTTTAAGTTCTTTTTAATTATATGGAGCTCTCAAAGCAAAGCTTGGGCTATGGAGTTAAAAGCAGAGAGCTATGAAACTTTCTTCTCAATTCTTTCCTGCCCTCTTTCTCTTCTTTACAAAGCAAAGTCATCTTCCAGGCACCCAGCCTTTCTTTCTGGGTCTATTTACCACCCACATGCATGTAATTTGGAAGAGGAAGACTTGCGCACGGGCCTCTTTGGCTGGTTCCTTGAGTAGGCCTGTTGAGAAATCTGGGGTTAAAAGGCCTTGGTCCCCATCTACTGAAGACACACAGTGCTTTCCATCAGTCAGAGCAGCTAGGACCACAGCCTGCTGCTTCCACGGGTGTTGGAATGGCACATCAAGAAGTTGATCTCCCTAACTTTCCTGTTTCCATTTTGTTTTTCAGGATCTGGCCCTTTCCTAGCCTAGTTCCAGGGATTTTTGTCCCCCTCTAGACCAATATCTACTGTTCAAAGCCTCCAGGGTCACATCCTATGTCTCTAAGGGAATTCCTTCATTGCCTAAGCCCCAGCTTTGGGGTTTGATTGGCTGAAAGACTGAGCAAGAAAAGATACCGCATTGTTCCATGATGATTTGCAACAACTCGCTCCCACCCGTGCTTTCGTGTTTCATTCCCCAGAAGAGAAGACCCTTACCTGTCTCCACCTGGCTGAGGGCACTGTGAGTATCCGTGGAATCTGCTACATCCCCACTCATCTTGATATCTGCAGGGAAAACACAACTGATTTTAATAACAGGTCACAATTTTTCTTGCTATGACATATGTGGCTTTAACTAAACAGCAAAGATGAATGTGTAATTACAACAACCATCAGACTTTCAAATTCCTGATTCCCGAACATACAACCATTAGAATATTCATAAGCTCGGGGCATAAATCCCCTCCTCCCAGGCTTGCCTCCTTTCCCTGGCCTTTCTTTTCCCCTTCTCTGCTGTTACTGTGGGATCTCTCACCTTTTGCATCATTCATTGTCACTTCCTTCAATCACCAGGCTCAGTTGGTAAAAATTTAACAAGGGGAGGGGTACGGCGAGGTGGGGGGTGGGGGAGAATGCTTCCCATTTTCAATCCTCATTGCCTTTGGGATTTGGAGGATTTGTTTATTTATTTTTTTTTAAGTAGCATAAGAAATATCCGTCTCCCCTCCCCGCCCCCACCCCCCCCCCCCGTAATAACCCTACCCTGGGAGGTAAGAGTACCCTTGAACCCAGGCTTGCCCTTCTCACCTTTCTTGCCCAATTCCTGCCCTTGTTCTCTGTCTGGTTCTCAGTGGTCAGCCCACTGTCTGGGGATCAAATCCTAGCTCCTGTGTGGCCCTCCGGAGATCTTTCTCCTCTGGGATCCTTACCTTCTTTCCTACTCCTTCAACGTGCTCAGGGAGAAAGGGATGGTGGGCGGGTCAGTGCCCTGCAGAGAGAGACTACCTACACCAGGCCCGGTCTCAGCCCCCTAGTGCTGCTGGTCTGGCCTCGCTGCCCTGCTTCATTTCAATAAATTAAACATTTACCCCTAACAGACAGCTGCCACCACCTAAGAGGTCCCTAAGTCTCCTCCAGGATCAGCAGAGAAGCAAAGAGGCAACTTTGAACTAACTCATTCTCTCAGCTCCTCTCCTTATTAAACCACCCAAATACTGAAGCCGTTAAAGACAGAAGAATATTTTATTCAAATCGTGTTGACCCCCCCACCACCACCCCCATCCTCTTCTCTGGGGCAGCACTTTAACTCTTTCAAACCAGATAAAGTCTTGGTGAGGCAATTTGCATACCCGGCTCCCCAGCCAATCCCAGTTAAGCATGCAGTCTTAATTTGCATCAGGTAATCAGGCAGTTGGCAGTCAGGACGCCTGAGGTCTGGAGATGATCAGGATGAGGGAAAAGGGTGGACCTCCGCCCCAGGAAAAGCGGGAAAAGCGGGAAGAAACCTACTTTTTTTTTTTTAGGGCAATGATGTGTGTGGCTCTGGCAGAGATTTAAATTATGGCCCCTGGGGGTGTAGTGACTGCAGTGCGGGAGGGGTGACTGCCATGCCAAGCAAGGCAGAGACGGAGGTTCAGAGGCTCTCCAGCTCTTAGAACACCCCAGAAGCAGAGGATGGAATAAGCGACTATGGGAGCCACTGTGGTTTGAGGAATATTTCTGAGACCCACCTAAGTGACGACTCCCAGGTAAATACTTGGAGCTCCATGTCCCGCACAGTCACAGACCACTAGGGGAGACCTTGCAACCACACCTCACCACTTGTCCCACTGTGCTACATTTAGGAAGTCATTTCTTGAGCCTAACCTAAGTCCTTCCTGCTGTAGTTTGAAACTTTCTGTATAGTCAGTCATGTGTGAATATGCAGAACTAGTGTGGGTCACCTGGACACATCTGCAAAGGGCTTCAGCTGTTGCTCACCTTCTGCTCCTATGGAGAAATGGGCTTTGCTTCATACGACCCCTGGAGCTGGGCACGGCCTAACACAGATTTGCTCAGCTCCCGCTTCTCCCATAGGGATTCTTCAACGGTGCTGAGGAAAAAGGCAGAGACTGGCCCCTCAGTTTTCTAAGCGGCCTCAGAGCATTGGTTTTGGTGGCCAGCAGACCTCGATTTAATCCCAGCGCTATGGCTAATTACTGGGGGACCCTGGCCACATATTTGAACCTCAGTTTTCTCATCTAAAAATCGGGAATAATGAGGGGCTCCTGGGTGGCTCAGTCGGTTAAGCATCTGCCTTCGGCTCAGGTCATGATCCCGGGGTCCTGGGATCGAGCCCTGCATCGGGCTCCCTGCTCGGTGGGGAGCCCGCTTCTCCCTCTCCCTCTGTCTGCTGCTTGCCCTGCTTGTGTTCGCTTTTTCTGTCAAATAAATAAAATATTTTTAAAAAATAAATTAAAAAATTAAAAATTGGGAATAATGATACTTCCTGAATTCTTTTAAGGAGCAAACAGAATACTGAATGAAAACCGCCTGGCTCATTTCCTGGCGCAAAGTAAGCTCTCGATAGAAGAATGAACTAAACAGATACTTAGGCTTCTCTGTTAGTGCCCTTCTCCCATAACAAGAAATAGCTTTGGTTTTCTGTCTCAGTGCTATCATAATTTGTCTTTTACCTGGGAAGCCATACGCATTCTCCAAATTCTGACTTCATGGGGAAAGAGCTCATGAGGACAGTATGGGTTTAAGAGCAGTAAAGGCTGGGATGATGACCAGATTCTCAAATCAACTTATTTCAAATTCCTGATATTTAAGAAGGGTAACTGTTTAGCTAAACCACAATTTCATGCCTGTAACCCAGACTCCCTTCTGACACCCTTTCCCTGCATTGCCTTTAAATATAGCCAAAAGCCATCTCGCACTCAGCCTTTGAATTAGCTTAAAAGGTACTCCTAATCATGTCTAAAAATGACTTTTGAAGGAGGCAAAGGCCCATACTCTGCCAGGACAGCTTCTCCTTTGATGTACCCATTATGGGATCGACATGGTGACACCTTGGGATTGGACAGGGATTGGAGCCTGAGTGGCGGGGCAGGCTGGGATGATCTATAGAAGCTCTTCATGAGTCCCACAGGATGCTAAGACACTGAGAACCAGTTCTTGTGGGTAGGAGGCTGAGGCTGATGGGTGGGACGAACTCTTGGGTCTCAGCCTAAAAATGGGCCAACACCGAAACTCCCCAAGACGCCATAGCCTTTTGCCTGTCCAACAGCACTTGCCGGGGTTGAGTGAGGGAGGTGTGGGGTGGGGCTAGTCTTCTAGGCTCTTATCTGGGCAGGCAGGCGACTGACTAGGCTCCTTGCCATCACTCCTTTGCCTGGGGAGGCCTAGCTGCTCTGTGTAAGATCCCAGATACCAGACACAGACCCTCATCAGCCTCACCGGCACCATCACACTCTGAAGCTGGGGCAAGACCTGCTGACCTTGCCCTCCCTGTGCCTTGGCCTGACCCATGAGCAGCCCCTCTTCATACATCTGTGTACAGGATGTGTGTGTGAGCCGGAAGGAGAAAAGTCCGAGAGGAAGCGTCTCCCCCGGGCTGCAGGCTGAGTGTCCACAGTGTGCTGAACCCCCAGGTCCAGGCTATGCCGGGGCTGGGGGTTGGGGGAAGCAGAGAGCCTACCCTTCTCTCTCCTACTGTCCATCTCCATCTCTCTGAAGGGACTGGAGCTCCCTCCTGACTTCTTCCTCACAGGCTCATCAATGGGGGCACTTTTACCAGAAGGAAGCCAAGAGGCCCACCACTTCTGAGCTAGTCATGAGTCCAACTGTCTCCTGGAATAGACTTCTGTCACTTCTTTAAGATGAAGCCACTTCCTCTCACAATGAGACCTTCCAACCCAAATGGTGTTCCTGAGCTGTAACTGGTATCAGTCTGTGAGACTTGATCCCAACCTTGATAGGCAACAGTGAGGAGAAAGACAGAAAAAGAGATGCCCTGGGGCAACCAGGTGTTCCCCTCCGGCCAGATTCCCACTGTTTTCCTCTGTTTCTTTCCCTCCCTAGCTGTCTGTCTGACTCTTGTCTACCCCTTTGCCTGTTTCTGACCCGGGAAGTAGGGAGGCCGCCCCACATCTTGGCTGGGGTGCCCCCGTGTCTGGTGACCTCATGCCTGCTCAGGTGTTCATGCTCCTGGAGAGAAATGCTCTATAAAGTACAAAGTGCCCAGACCCCAGGCCGACCTGAATCATGGTTTGCACCCAGGTCATCTGAGTGGAAAGATGGGCCGACTCGGGGGTCACAGAGCTCGTGGATCTGAGTGCGGAACTCGGTGTGAGCCTGTGCCCTATTTTGTGTGCTCTTTTCCTCACCCAAACTGTTCCAGTAAAATCAGTTGAGGAGGAGTCCCCAAGGGCCCAGGACTGGAAATTCACAGAGAAAGTGCTGTTTGTGAAGAAACAGCAGGACACAGAATTCTGGGAGCCGGGGGGGGTGGGGGGAGAGGTAAGACTCAGAAGAGACCAAATTTCCACCAAGAGGATCCTGGACTAGAGACCCTAAAGCGGGACCTGTAATGAGACACTCCACAGAGGGACCCTCCACTTCAGACCCCACACTGAAAGACCCCATAGGATGACCTCAGACTGAAAAGCCCGAGAAGACCCAGCAAGGAAAACCCTCGAATGGAGACCCAGTCAGAGAGATCCACAGAAAGTCCCAAGCTGAGAGATCCCTCTGAGGTGCCACTAAAGGGGAACCAGACACCACTGAGGGGCCGAGACTGAGAGAGCTCTCAGGGTGGTGCAGGTCGACTAAAGAAGTGGGCTGGGGAGGGGCAGCAAGTAAATGTAGACCAGTGAGTCAGGCAACCCACCCAAGGTAGATGGGAACCGTATCTTCGGTTTAGCTCAATCTCCCCTTTTGCATTCGGAACCAGGAGATGGTGAGGGAGGCGTCAGCCTGGAGCTTCCTCCAAGGCTAGGGTGTGGGGGGCTTGGCCCTCTCAAAGCTCTCCTCTCTGCCAGATCCTCTTAGCCCCTAGGCATTTCCCTGCTGGGTCCCAGCTGTCCCACCTCCTCCCACTTCCTCTAGAGCGGGAGCCTCCAGTAGACAATGAAGTGGAAAACCCCTAGGAAGTCTCTGATCTTGTCCCTAAAGAACTTCCCACTGAGGGCCCACCTTTCTGAGGTCTTGCTCCCATTCCAGCCTAGGCCTTCTTGGTGGGAAGTGAAGTGGGGAGAGCAGGGGAACAGCCCCCAGGAATGCCCAGCTCCATGTTGGTGCCACAGGGTCTGGAAACAGACTTTCTCCAGATATTGGATGACACCCAGTTGGATGCTTCCTTTGGCCTCATCTGGCCCTTTCTGGCATGTCCTGGCACCTGGGGATCCACGCAGAGTCAACATCTCTCTGTGAGGCTGACTTTCATTCAGCCCTGCCAGGACCATGTTTGGGGAACTGTGGACCCTGGGTCTCCTCATGCACCTGCTGCTGCCTGTTTTCAGGATTGGTGGGACCCAGGAAGGGCCAAAGCCTCCAGACTGCTCTGTTCTTTGGGGTGGGTCAGGAAAATTGCCTCTCCTCACTCTTCCTCCCTACTCCTCCAGAAAGGAGAGCAGGTACAAAATTCCCATCAACAGCCCTGAAATCTTAAATAAAAGTTATGTGGTGCCGCCCTCCCTCTCTGAGAGGCAAAGTGCTGGTTTGAAATGGCCAAATCAGGTTTAGCCTTCTACACCTTGAGTCTGTTCTCCACTCAAAGCCTCAGACCTCTAGAAGGCCCACCCTAACACCAAACGTGACCATTCAGGATTAGCAGCACCTGCCCCAGCCCATCTGTGGAAGGATGGATCAGCAGGGTGAGTGGAGGGGCTTCGGTGCACGCCATGCCCACACACCATTCACACAGGGGAAACTGACTCCTGGAAAAGCATTTGCATCCCCTAGCTTCCTTCCCCTGAAGAAAGGGGGGCTTTGTATCTGAATCCATGTGACATGGAACACAGAGGGTGGACCTCTCACCAGCCCCTCTGAGACACGGAAATGGAAACACCCGTAGTACCACCAGTATATCCAGAGAGTCTGTGGGTAGGCACCGCTTCACCCGTGGGGTCTGCTCCACCTCCCCCCGCAACACACGAGGACAGTAGACTCACCTCTGATCCACAGGGACACATGTTTCCACAAGCCCTAATCAATACATCGCACCTGCCCCAGGTGTGTCTCTGTAATTGCCAGGCCCCACTCGCTTCTCCTAGCGCACCCCCACCAGACCTTACAAATGCCCACTCTGCCTCCACTTCACATAAAGGACCGAGACACAAAACACGGAACATGTGGATACAAGTATTTCCCTCACTTGTGCACTCCCAGGTCCACACCCCTGGCTGAGTGAGTGAGCCACCCTATTGCGATCAGTGAACAGAACTTCAGCCAGACAACAGCTCAGCATGCCCAAGTCCCACACATCTGCCACTCTCCAGATTGGAGGCTTCAGAAGCCCTCCCACCCTTTACACCCGTAGTCCCCACCTCCATTCTTTTCCAGGGTCCCCCAACATCCACCTTCCCACGCCGCCGGCCCCTGGGTGACCCGCTACCCACACTGCCATCTCCTGGTCGCTGGGGAAGCAGACAACCCCCCCAAGAACGGTGCCCCTCTCCTTCGCCCCCTTCGCCCCTTCTCTGACACCTGTCAGCGCTCACTCCCTCCGCCCCTCACCTGTGTGCATGGGTTCCAGATTCACCATCCTGCCCCAGGCGGGGCCAAAGCCAGCGCCCCCCCAGGCCCCTCGCGACTGCCCCAGCCGGGCCCCCTGGGAAGCCAGGGTCTCCTTCCTCCCGCCCCCGGCCGCCGCCGCCGTGGAAGCCGCTGCCGGGGCCGTCGCCGCCGCTGTCGCGCGCTCCGCTGCTCCCGCCCGGGCAGCGCTCCGCACCGCCAGGATTGCCACACTCCCCAGGTGAGCACGCGGCGCGGCGCGGGGCGGGGGCCGCCGGCCACGCCCCCCTGGCAGGGCCCCCGCGCCTGGCCCCGGGCCCATGCAAACCAGCGATTTGCATACGGGGAGCTGGGGATCTGGGGAGGGGGACAGGGGCTGCTGCCGGGGCGGGTCCCCACCCTGCGGAACACCTGTCCGCTCTAACCTGGCCGGGCAGCCTCTCCCTAGGGCGCCCACAGCCACCCAGACTCCTGGTCCAGCTCGCCCTTTTTAGGAACCCCTGATGGATTCTCCAGCCGGGGCCTGAGCTGCTGCCTGGACAGACTCCCAAAGGGTAAGCGCTGCAAGGAGTCTAGAGCGTTTAGAAAAGCCGTGGGGGTGTTCTGGAAAAAATCTGGCTTTGGAGTCCTCTCTCTCCATCGCTTACCAGCTGGGTGACAAGAGCCAAGGCTTTTCACCTTCCTGCGCTCAGTTTGCTCATCTGTAAAACGGGCGGGTGCTCATCACAACTGGCATCTATCTATATGCAGTTTAGCAGGTGGCCAAACTCACCTAGCGCGCCCCCCACCCGGAATGTGCTCACAACATCCTGGGAGCTGGATGGGGCCCAGCTTATTATCCCGTTTTCAGGGTGAAGACATTGTCCCATGCCTGTCCTCCAGGTCCCAGGTAGCTCTGAGTTTCTATGAGAAGATGATGTGAAAATTATTTGCCAAGGTCAGGGATTGTGGGGACAGCCACCTGCCTCATCTACAGAGGTGGGAAGAGACTCACCAAAGGCATACCATTTCCTAGCGAGGAGCCTGACTCAATCAGGTCTCTGGACTCCCACTCCAGTGCTCTTTGTAGAACCCATTATAGACTCATCATCTAAGCTCCCCCCACTCTTCTCCTCCATTCTTTAGGTCCCAGGAAGTGGTGCCAAGGCCAAGGGCTTACCTGTCTGTAAGCCCAGAGAGCCATGGGCTGACACGAGCACAGGACCTTGCCCTCCTTCCAGACAGGTGTCCCTACTAACCTACCTTCATCTTAGTCTCAAGGACTCTTTCCTGCTCACAGAACAGGTCCTGAGCTTTTCTGCCTCTCTGCATCTTTACAGTGTCTTTCATCTGACACGTTACCCACCCCCCACCCCAATGATCCCTATTATAATATCCAGCATTTATTTTTTAATTTTTTTAAAAATATTTTATTTATTTATTTGACAGAGAGATAGAAGAGCACAAGCAGAGGGAATGGCAGAGGGAGAGGGAGAAGCAGGGTCTGCACTGAGCAGGGAGCCCAATGCGGGACTCGATCCCAGGACCCTGGGATTATGACCTGAGCCGAAGGCAGACGCTTAACCATCTGAGCCACCCAGGCGCCCAATATCCAGCATTTATTGAGCTCTTGCTCTCTGCCGGGCACTGTGCTAACCAACACTTTAAAGGCTTCCGATCTTGTGTAGTCCTCATAACAACTCATAAATGGGACTCTTATTATTCCCATTTAACAGATGGGTAAAATGAGGCTTAGAGAGTGGAACTTGCCTGATGTTGCACAGCCAGGAAGTACCAGGGCTCCTGTTCTGAAACACTGCACGTTACTCCCTCTGCACAGTTCAAATGCCACCTCCTTTCTGAAGTTGGAAATGATCTGATCTTTTACTAAATTAGCGTAACACTTCAGTGTGCTTCGTAGCCCTTGTAGTGGGTTCCGTGGGACTTTGCTTACCCTGCCTCCCGGTCGTTAACTAATTGGCTGCCTGTACTCAGTGCCAGGACACACAGGCTTTGGGGGAGGGCTCAGTGGGTGCCACAGAGGCCGTGGAGAAGTAGGAAGTGCCCAGTAAGTCCCTGTTCGGGTTCATACGAACCATGCTCCGCCAGTCACATCAACTTTTCTTCCCACTCTCGGCAAGAGGGAAGAGGACTTTCTTCCTGATTCTTTGGCTGGGGGAAGAGATCAGTAAAGGCTCCTTGGAGGCCCCCTGAACCCAGGGATACCTCTCAGGACACCTCTACCCTGTCCCTTCCTTCCCTCCTCTTCTCCCTCCTTTCCCTTCCCTCCTCCTCTCCAGGTCTGGCTCCTTCCCTGAGGTCCCTTTCTCATCTACAGCTGTATTTCGCCTACCATCATGCTAGAAAAATGCCTGCGCATAGTTCATATACCCCCACGTGCTTGTGATTTCCATATGTCAATTTGCATAGCATCTGTGTGACTGTGTACACCGAGGGTCTGCTTCTCTGACCACCATATCTGGGACCTGCTGCTTCTCTTTCCATGTGCAGAGTTACCTTTCTTCTCTGGGCTTTGGTTTTCCAGAAGCCCGGGGTTGCGGGTGGGCGGGGGGATGGTGGTGGTGGCATGTGACTAATGGTTTCCAAGGGCCTTCTAGTTCCAGCAGGCTAGGATTCTGGGGCCCTGGGGATGAGGTGGGGGCAGAGCTCTTGGGGATGGCGAACCACTGAGCAGAGGTGGGACCTTGAAGGTTCACAGTGGGAAGCACAGGATTCCAGACAGGGGGTGGGAGGATGGGAGGGTGAGGGGGTGGGGGTGGGGAGAGGGTGACAGACATTACCTCACCTTCATCCCTGGACTCATTCATTCAATAAATATTGAGTGCTTCCTATCTGCCAAGAGAGGCGCTACATGCTAGGCAGGCACCTTCTTATTTACTCAGCACACCTTTAGGAGGAAGATACAGTTTTGAGACTCCTTTTATAGACGAGGTTCACGGAGGTTACTGCAACTAGTAGATGGCAGAGTTAGGAGTTAGAACAGGTCTGCCAGACCCCAAAGCTGGAGTTTTTATTTATTTATTTTTTATTTTCAAAGATTTTATTTATTTATTTGAAAGAGAGAGCCAGAGACAGCGACAGAGTTATAGCAAGAGAGAGCACAAGCGGGGAGTGGGAGAGGTAGAAGTAGGCTCCCCGCTGAGCAGGGAGCCCAATGTGGGACTCCATCCCAGGCCCCACGATCATGACCTGAGCCGAAGGCAGACGCTTAACCCACTGAGCCACCCAGGAGTCCCTAAAGCTGGTGCTTTTTTTTTTTTTAAAGATTTTATTTATTTATTTGAGAGAGAGAGAATGAGAGAGAACACATGAGAGGGGATAGGGTCGGAGGGCAAAGCAGACTCCCTGCCGAGCAGGGAGCCCGATGCGGGACTCGATCCAGGGACTCCAGGATCATGACCTGAGCCGAAGGCAGTCGCTTAACCAGCTGAGCCACCCAGGCGCCCAAAGCTGGTGCTTTTAATCCTACCCTCCAGTGTCTGTGCTGAAGTCTCCCTTTCTCTTCTGTGATCATGTCACTCGAGGTAGAAGGAATGTAGACTATCATTCATATGAGGAACCCAGGTCCACAGGGGGAGGAACTTGCCCAGGGTCACGGGGCAAGTGGATAAGTCACAGCAGAGCAGAGACCTTTCTGTTCTCCCTGCTCCTCCTTCATATGCTCTTCCAGAGTCTTAGCAGGTCAGGTGTGTTAGTGGCATGCAAATATGGGGCAACGGGCAAAGCTGGACAATCTCTATTCCTTCCCTCTCCGACTTGCTTGATGATCATTTCAATTAAATGAACTGAATGGGAGTGCAAAAGACCTCTTTATCCCTTCCTCATTCCCAGAACTCAGAATCTCCATGAAACCAGCTTTTTGAGTTCTGGGCAGATGGGAGATCCCGGGGAAGGTGCCAACCCCTGGGCCTAATACTCCGTGTTCGCTTGTTTGGCCTGGGAGAAGAAAAGCTGTGGGCAAGAGAAGAGAGATAGGAGGTTGCCTGGAGGTTAGAAAAGGAACAGAGGAAAGAAAGGGAAAAAGAAACAAGGAGGGGAAATTTCATTGCCTTTGGACATCAAAAGAGGCCTATGCAAATACAATGCAAATGACATGCAAATGAGAACTCCCTGCTTCCCTTACCCCCACCCTTTCTCAACAGCTGGAGGACTTTCTCAGAGAGTAGCCAAAACCTTACTCCAGGATACTGTAGTCCCCAAACTGTGATCAACTCTGACTCTGCTCCAGGTCCTCCTGGTCTTCCTGGGGTGACATCTGATCCCCTTGGAAGTCCCTAGCTCCCGAGGCCCCATTTCTACTTGAGCAGGCCCTCAGCTTCTTTTGCTTCAAGGACAGAAGCCTCCAGGAACCAGCCTCCCCTTTCAGACACACTGCTGGATGCACTATCTCCCATTGAGAGAAGGTGCTTAGGGGAGGGAGGTGGGCCCCTGGCCCTGTTCTCTGCTTCGGCAAAGAGAAGTGGCCTTCTTGGCTGTGGGCCCTGTTGCTCACTCTCATTTCCTGTCATGTCAGCTGGATTGAGTTGTCAGGGTTGGGAGAAGGGTGGGGAGGGAGGCATCCTGGAAGGCCACCAAACAACAAGTCCCTTCTAGCTCCTTCTGTCTGCCAGATGGGCTGTAGTGCCCAGAGCGTGGGGGTACGGGGTTGGGGTCAGCTCCCTGCCCTGGGGCAACCACAGGGAATGGAATAGATCCCAGCTCAGGCTTCCCAAAAGAGCAGATGGAAGGAAAGTAGAGGCCAAGAAGAACTTGCAAGCCGCTTTTAAAATCACACCTCAGAGACAATCTGATGGCTCCATTGCCAGGAGGAGTATTGCAGAATGGGGGTGGGGGGGGCTATTGTCAGGCGACAAAGTGAGAGGTGCCCTGGGAACCAGGATAAAGCCACTGTTTCTGGGGAGTGGACCAGAGAGGACAAGGGAGTCAGGGCACTGAGCTATTCCCTGCCCCTGATATCCCTAATGTTGAGTCCCCAACCCCGGACACGGCCCCCCAATACCAAGCCTTCGCTCACCTCTACAGGTGAACGTTCTGAAAAAAAGTAATGATACGGATTTGATTTTAAAACAGCATAACAACTATCTTCCAATGAGCTTTTTTGGTCTCGGGGACTGCATTGGGCCTGGGTCTGGCCACTCTGATGACACCTTCAGCAGAACCCTGCCTCAGTCCTTTCCGGACTCTCTGGGTCTACTTCAGCCCAGGTAAGCCTCCAGGTCCACCCGCTCGCTCGGGGCAAGTCTAAGGCCAGCGCGCCCTCTTGCGGTGATCGGGGGGCGTGTGCCCTGGGCTCGAGCATCCTGACTTGCAAGACTGGAGACATCTCACGGCTGTGGTGCCCTGAGTGTCCCCTCCGTGGCTGGGGGGCTTTTGGGTGAGGGCCCCAGTGCCAGGCATGGCGGAGATATTGAATCTTGGTTTCAGAGTGCTGTTGGATCTTTGGTCCGCGCTCCCCATCAAATGGGGAGTTTGCCATGGAACCCCAGTTTGAGTCAGCCAGCCTTAGCCCAATCAATGCAGTGACAGGAGTCCTGGCCTTGTCTGGTGGCCATCCTGTTGCTGGACAGCTCTGCTGGTTAAAATATCCTACCTCCCACAGTGCCCTCCAGGGCTTCTGAGCTACACCCCGACACATAGAAGGTCAGCGGCCATTCCCCCATTCATCCATTCAGAGAGTGTAGTGAGTACCCACTGGTGCTGTGCGTTAAGCTAGGGGCTGGAAACGTATTGGAGACTGACCCTGTCCTCAGGAAGCTCACAGCCTGGTGATGCTCGCGGAGCGGGGAACAGGGAAGGCAAGTCCCTGATACTGGAGCATGTCCTCTAACTGAAAAATGGAGGGGTGCTATGGGGGCCTGCTGTGGAGCATGACCTACCGAAATCTGGGGGTGGGCACCAGGAAGAGCTTCTTCGAGGACCAGACTTCCGAGCTGGGACCCCCAGCAGAGGGGAAGGAAGTGGGAGCAGGCGTCAGCAGTACCAGCGAAGGCCGGCAGATGCGTGGGACGCCGGAGTCCCTGAAGCAGTGGAGACGACATCCCAGAGCGCCAGAAGCAGGAAAGCCCGGGTGAGGGAGGGCCTGATTGAGTGGGAGTAGTTCACTGGTGTCAGGAACAGACGTCTTGCTACTATGGATTGCAGCACAGCCTTGAGTCGAGGCAGCAAGGTTGGGAATTGCTGAGGAAGAGGACGTTGGCAAGAAGCGTGACTGAAGACACAGGGAGAAATAGGGCAGAGGTGGAGAGGGACCTGGGGATGAGGTGTTTGTTATTCTGTTTTTGAGGTGGGAAAGATTTAAACCCTCTCAGGGCTGATGGGAAGAAGGCAGGAAAGAGGAGTGGGAGAGAGTGAGGCGACAGTTTCCCCAGGGAGGAGGGGGGGAGGGCTGGAATTCAGAGCCCTGGGGTCTGGAGAGAGGGGGGCACCTCCCGCACCATCACGGCAGGAGGGGATCAGGAAAGGCCTGTGGGCATGCGGGCCCAGCAGAGATGGGGCGGTCTGTGCCCGCTTCCCATGACACAGGAGAGGGGGAGCCACGAGTGGAGTGGGCCCTCATCCCGCCTCTCCCTGCTCAGGAGTCAGGACATTCCCTCAGCCCGACCCACAGCCGGAGCCACGGCCGAGGCGGGCAGCGGGTCACCGCAGGGGAGGTGGACACCACACCCGCCGGGCCTGGGGCCTGAGGTAGCTTGTGATGCGCCTTCATTCCCTCGCTCCATCTGAACCCCACTCCCCGCCGAGGCCGGGCTCTTCTCCAAGGAGAAGGGATGCACTGAGTCCCTGCCACGTGAGCCTGTGTTTTCCTTCACCTCCCTTTTGCTTTCTTCCTTCCCACTGTCCATTCTTTTGGGTCCCCAGCCCGGACTGCCATCTGAGCAGTCAGGGTCTCTGCGGGGAAACAGAATCAATGCAACACGAGGAACGCCTTTAATGAAGGTGCTGCTGATTCACGGAGGTGCGAGCAGGATTAAGGGAACCAGGGACTCAGGACGCTGAGAGGCTGGGGCTGAAGAGGCAGGAGGAGGAAATTGTGTCCTAGGAGCCCAAGGAGGTCTGGAGCTTGGAGGAAGGAAGCCAGGGCAGAGGTGTGGTCCAGAAGCAGCAAGGAGCAGGGATATATGCCTGGAAATTCCTCTCGTCCTGCCCTCTGATCTCTGGTGCTTCTCACTGGCTGAGCCCGAGGTAAACGGGCCCAGGTGAGACCGATCCACAGGTTGGTGTCCTGGGGCACAGAGCAGAGCAGAGGAGTGTAGGGAATGAATTGGGGGGGGGCGGGCAAACTGGAACAACCAGCAGGGCTACCTACCTGTTACCTGGCTTCAGTCAATAGTTGAGATCTGAGAGGAAACCCCAGAATGCTTTATTTAATGTTTCTCAAGGTCAAAATGGCCAACACCGTACACTAAGATCAAGTGATAACAGGTGTGATGTTTCATTTCCCATGTCAGTTTGACTAGGCCATGGTGCCCAGTTGTTTGGTCTAACACGAGTCCAGATGCTGCTGTGAAGGTATTTTTGTGGATGTGATTAACATCTACAATCAGTTGGCTTTAGAGAGATTGATTGCCCTTGATAATGTGGGTGGGCCTCATCCAATCAGTTGAAGACACTGATAGCAAAAAGTGAGGTTTCCCCAAGAAGGAATTCTGCTTCAAGACTGTAACAGAAATCCTGTCTGAATTTCCAGACAATTGACCTGCCCTGCAGATTTCAGACTCAGGACGGCAACATCCACTTTTGCCTAAGCTGCCAGCATTTTGGAGTTTCTAGACCCCACAATCACGTGAACTAATTCCTTACTATAAATCTCTCTCTCTGTGTATCCTATTGGTTCTCTTTCTAGAGAACCCCGACTGATGCAGCAGGAATGTGGGGAAACGGACCTCTCATGCACTTGCTGGTGAGGGTGTAAATTGGGACTGCCCCACGTGGAGGGCAGCTCGTCAGTCTCTACCAAGTACTGGGCTTTGCAGCGCTCCGTGTTTAGCATTTCTCTACAGCATGGCTTGGAAGAGCCAGTCACGGACAATTCGATTGTCCCCCAGTGCCACATGCCTAACAATACGAGGTAGAATGCCAGGCCCGCAAGGACACACTGATCGCCGGGTCTGGAAGCCCTTCGAGGCGGCCGCCTCCTTGCAGATGAGGAACTGGGGGCTGGTGACGGGCGTGACGTACCCTAGATTGCACACAGCTCAGACGAGGCCGGTACCCCCATTCCTCACAGGCATCGTTACCCTCAAGCTTTGCTTCTTGGGAGAGGTCCTTGCCCTATTTTTTCCAGGCTCCTTGGTGGCTCAAATCACCACATCTAGGTTCCAGGACAAGACTTTCATTGACTAAGGTTGCAGAGAGAGGAGCCTGAAGAAAACCCATGGAACATACGGCAAGGCCCAGCCCAGGCTGGGGTGATCCTGCCAGGGAGCGCCTGGTACCGCTTGTGGTTCTCTGGCTTGAAGAGGCTCCCATGAGACCCAGGGTCCTGGCCTCCCACCCGGAGCCCTGCTTACCTTGGCCAAAGGGACCAAGCAGGAGCCTGCTCCTGCCGACTCCAGTCACAGGGGACCGGTGTGCGTACCCCCATATATTCAGTGCTTGCTACTGCAGGACTGCCCCCCCAGTGGGGGCTGCACACCTCATACTGCGCCCCCTCTCCCCACCCCGCGGGTGGGGTGAGCTGTGCTCTCTAGGGTTCTAGGGGGCCAGACTGATAAACCCATTAGGGTTAGTAGGTATGTGTGGAGTAAGAAGGCTGAGGGTTGGATCCCAAGGGTACTCTAACTAGCTGTCTGACCTTGGGCAAGTCACATAATTTTACTGGTGAGCCACATCCATAAAGTGTCACAGAACTGATGCTACAAACGAGCCGATGAGCTACTTGATAGGAAGGCGCTTCGTCAACTCGGAAGCACCAGAGAAAAGCGCGGTGGACCCGGAGCAGCTACGTCGGGGACCATCTTCCTTGTAGATACGTTACCTCCCCCGAGGGTTTTCACAGTGCACAAAGGCCTCCTTAGGAAAGTAAAGCCTTATCCGGGTGTTTCTCAAATAGCTGACCCTGGACATGTTTTTAATGAGCTGCGCTCCTGAGTGATTCTGAGGTACACAGAACCCTGAGACCCTTGCCAGACAAGTGACTGTGGTGGTGGCATTGGAGGGACCTGAGAGCGAAGGGGTGGGCAGGGAGGGGGGAGGGTCGCTTGGAATGAGCGGGAGTGTGGGCTTTGCCTGAGTGTGACATCAGCCTGAAGTTTCAGGGAATCTTAATTCTCATCCCCATGCCCTAAGACCAGGCAGGGTAGTCTGTGGTGGCAGGGTCCAGAAGCCCCCTCATGGCAGGGACAGGCAGGCTGGGAGGTGCTAGTTATTCCCAAGGAAGATTAGAAAAGCACTCTTCAAAAAACAGCCTTATTTTTGACCATTTGAAAGTGAGTAAGAAAAGTATATGACCTGGGGAGCCCACCCCCAGCAAATAAGGCACATATAAGGTGGGAGGTGGGAGGTGCCTTCTCCAAGCAATCTCCTCTCTTTATACTGGGAGGTACTTATGATGTGAAGAGGCCTTCAAGAGGTCTGGTTTAGCTGTCTCAGGTTTACAGGTGAGGAAATGTCTGCTCTTTTCACTAACGATATTAATAACAGCGAATACAGTGAGCACTATGTGCTGGGCACTCCACGTGTATGAACCCACGTCAGTCTCACAGTTAAGCTCATTTTATAGCTGAGAGAGCTGAGGCACAGAGAGGTAAAGTAACTTGACCCAAGACTGCACAGGAAATAAGAAGCAAGGCCAGGATTTGAACCCTGGAAGTCTGGTTCTGGAGTTTATGCCTTATTTCTTACCTTAATCTAGCTTATGCTGATTACTGTCTGACTTGCTCATCTATGTATGCCTCTTCTTCTTAAGTGCAGTTTTGTCTTATCCTTCCTTAATATGCACACCCCCCCCTCCCCCATCCTCTCCCCTCCCAGCTGCCCAATGGCTGAGCACACAGCAGGTGCTTTAGAAGGTGTCCCAAGCCCGGTCACCGGTAGAGTAATGGAACCCTTCTGACACCAGGTGGCAGCATTGGCCAAGAGTTCTCACAGAACTCTGCATTGGGCGCTGTCAGTCAAATAAAAATTTAAACTTTTATTTCTGGTACAAATGATAAATACTTTGCATTAAAAATCTGGAATTCAAGTTTTCCTCATACTTCATGCTCCCTCCCTGCCCCAGAGCCTTACAAAAATATTTCCGTCTGGGGGGGCACGCTGGTGCCCGCTGTCTCGACAGAGTCTGGGTCTGGGGGACAGAGTCTGGGTCTGGGGAAAGGCACGCGTGGTTTCGTCTCAGGGCTGGGAGGTCCTCACCTGCCCCAGCGCTGGAGCCAGCGATGACAAGAATGCGCTGTGATCTGGTGTAGGGGCTATGGCAACGTCCCCGACAGCCCCCTCTCTGGGGCAGGGATCCCCTTGGTGTTGGGCATGTGATGGTGCAGAGGGGCCGGCTCCTTCCAGACGGGCGAGTCGGGGGGTGGGGTGGTGTGGGGGCGGGGGGAGGTCGGCATCCCAGGCATAGACACCTTCTAGGGTCTAAGCCTTCAAAGAGTTAAGTAGAATCACGGGCCATCACATTTTGGTTGCTTGAAAGAGAACACTTCAGGGGAGACTAAGGGGAGGAGGGCAAATCTGGAGAGCCCCCTTCCCTCTGTCCCCAAGGGAGGCACGGGCTGGGAGCGGGGGCTGCCTTCACGAGTTAACCCCTGCCGTGCCACACCCCTGTTCACAGTCTAGCATGATGGGGCCAGAGGCTCCGGGGAAGAAGGGAGAAGGGCAATAAGGCCTCAGTGGGGGAGGGGGTGCTGCCACCCCCTCTGGAGGCTGGGGGAAGCGCGGTGGACCCGGAGCAGCTACTCAGGGACCACCCCCGGCGCCCCTGCCCCGGCGCCCCTGCCCCGGCTAGGACTCCTCGTCCCAGAGACACAGCTGCTTCTGGGGCACATAGAAGTCGAAAGTGTAGCTCTTCTGGCAGCTGCGGATGCCGCACTTGTAGGGGGCCGGCCGGTCGCGGCTGTGGCAGTATTTGAGCAGGCAGGGGTACCAGGCCAGGCTCAGGCCGTAGCGACAGACGCACGGCTTCCCGCTGTCCGCCACCTGCCCGCAGCGCGGCGGCTCCGAGGCCTCGGGCAGAGCCTCAAACACGGAGCTGTCCACACCTGGCAGAGAGGGGCAGGGTCAGCGGCGGGGAGAGAGCGGGAGCACCCCCCCTGCACCCCTCATGGCCTCTCGGGGCCTCCCGTCAACCCCAGCAGCTAAGTCTGGGCCCGGAGGGGTGGAGCGATCTCCCTGAGGTCACGGAATAAGGACGGAGAGAGAAGGGAACCTGGGCTGTCTGACTTCAAGGCCTCCACGTGGCGCACGCTGCCGCCCGCGCTTAGACACCTCGCTGAACTAGAATGCGACGGGATGAGTGGGAAGTCAAGGGCAGCTGCTTCAAGGAGGTGGTTGCGAGGAGGGCCAGCACGAACGTCCCGGGATGTCAGCGTGGCCAGGGCACAGGCGGGGGTGCTGGAGGGAGATGGCAGTGACCTGGTCTCTGGCCACGGGAGGGACCGGCCTCGGGGGTGGGGTGGGGACGGTATCAGACTTGCACCGCAGTGTGGGGTGCAGCTCACCGGGGAGCGCTGTGTGCGGAGGGCAGGACCACAGCTCTGTTGGCCATTTCAAAATCCAGGGGTGCCCTGGGAGGGGCAGGCACTTGCCTAGTGCTCAGCCGGCTGGGCAGAAGGACCAGAGACCTGGACTGGTAACCGTGCCATCTCCCTGTGCCCTCTCCACGGAGGACCTGAGGACAGTCCTGGGAACGCCAGCAGTAAAGGCACACGGGCCGAAAGGCAGGGAGCACACAGGGATGGGGGGGCGCTCAGGGATCGTGGGGGAGACATGCTGGCACCAGGGGAGGCACGGAAGAACGGAGAGGCGCTGACTTCCGAGGGGGGCGGCAGACATGGGTGGGTAGGAACGGGTGTCTTTGGGCCCCACCCAGACCCTGCTACCTGGGCCTCCCTCCATGAGGTCCCACCTGTGTTCTCACTAAGGGAAGGAACGAGGTAGGTGCTGCCCGGGTATCTCCCTCCAGGGGGCCTAGCAAGTCACAGTTCTGTGTGTCTACCCGGAAAGGGTCACTCCTCTCACTGAAGAGGCACACAGGCACCCCTTCCTCCAGGAAGCCTGCCCTGACCAATCCCAGCCCGGTTGAGGGGTCCCTCCTCTGATCTCCCGTATGTCATGACTCTCTATCACGGGCCCGGCGATGCCGCCATGCGTGGCACCCCGCTGACCTTGCTCCAGCCAGAACCGGACGTCCTCCTGGCGGGTGTAGATGCTATCAGCGGCCTCGGCACACACATTGCGGAGATGGGGACTCAGCAGGCCCCCCTGGCTGAAGTTGACGGCGATGTCCATGTGCAAGTGCTCCGGGCCCCGTACCTCCTCCGCCTGCCTCACCGCCCGTGGGTTCTTCTGTGTGGAGAGGAAGAGCCACTCCCACCTGGCCCCAGAATGTTCTCTGCCCATCCCTCGCCTGATGCCTGAGTGTCAGTCCAGCCGAGGCAGGTCGCCTGGAGCAGGCTGGCAGTCAAGGGCCACTAAGCATCGCCTCTAACTGGTGGAGAAACCAATGCTCAGGGCACAGCCAAACCTTTCCAGCTGGTCACTGGCTGATGTCTGGGGGCTGATGGGGAATTCTGACAGTGGCTGGTGGGCAGCCAGGCAAGCTGTCCCAGGGCAGAGGACTTCTGGGGTCCTAGACTTTCCAACATGCAGGGAGCGGGGTCTCTGGAAAGGGCCTAGAGCAGGCCGAGCTGGAGAGTTTAGGGAACTTAGGTGAGGCTGGGGAGAGGCTCAGGGTCCAGGAAGGGATGGGGCACAGGCCAACAGGCTGAAGCATTCTGAATACTGCATGCATTAGCTCATTTAATTCCCAGAAATTCTCATTTTTCAATAAGAAAATAGAGGCTTTGCAGGCGAGGTCGCTCCTGCAACGTCCCCTGGATGAAGAGTGGTGTCGCTGGGGCTGAAGGCAGATTTGACCTCAGAGTCCAAGCCCCCAGCCTCCACCATAAAGGGGGAGGAGCTGAGATTAGGGGACTGGAGGGATCTGGCAGTTGGGGGGTCCGTGCAGATTATCGATCTGGGGTGTTGGGGTTAGGTTTGGCCTGGGGCAAAATCAGGGGATGGGGAGTACAGGGTGAGGGTAGGGTGCCAGGGATGAGGGCCAGGGTGGGTCAGGTGCTGGGTGGGAGACTGAGGCTGGGGTAGGGTCCGGGCTTGGAGCCAGGCTGGCTGCAGGGCTGGGGGCTCTGGGGCAAGAGCTGGGCCAGGGCAGGCCTGAGGCAAGCACTCACCTGTCGAAGCTTGGCCATGGCCTCACTGGGGATGATCTCATTGTGGTGCAGCCGGGTGACAAAGCAGAGCGCCTGGAACTGACTCTGCCCCTTCTCCAGCTCCCCCAGGATCAAGGCTCGGAAGATCTTCACATCCTGATGGGAAAGGGCAGGAGGATGGGGACAAGCTGGAGTGGGTGGGGCCCCCCTCCCAGCCCACCCAGGGCTCTGCTCAGGCCTCGGACAGGACGCAGGCCTGGACCCTGCCCTGCAATGGACATTTCCCTCCCGCTGGTCTAAGAATTTTTATCTTTTCCATTTAAACCCATGACTTAAAAGAAAGCACACACCCCAGATGTTCCAAAACCTCCTGGAAAATTCACATAGTGAACCACTAAAAAGCTTTTCAAAACAGAGCTGTTTATAAGTATAGAACTTCGCCTTAAAAGAAACAGCACTTTTTTGGGGTGCCTGGTTCATTCACAGCTGATGCGGCCCCTTGGTGGCACACCCCTGTGGCACCCACATCAGGGTGGGTCACAGGCGCTATAAACTACCTGACCAGGGCCTAATAGGGGAAGGGCTGAACTTCTTACAAGGATAGATTCCAGAGTTTCTCTCACAGACATTCTTATTCGGGAGGCCCAGAAATTGGTGCTCCTCAAAAATGCCTCAGTACTTCCGATCTGCCAGACTCCAGAGGGCACAGGACAGGGCTCAGGGCAGACGCAGCTCAGGCTGGCTACAGCTGTTGCCAGCTTCTGGCCTGAGGGAGCTGGGATGGCTCACCTTTCTCCTCCCCTCCCCACTTCCCCTTTCCCCACCGGCTTACTAATGGCATTACCAGCAGGCCAATGGCTCCTTTCTGTTACTCACTCATTGCATGAATGGGGAAGACTAGAGGGGAGCAGAGGAAGAAGGGAGAGGGGGCCGCAGGGCAGGATGGGATCCCCCTCCCAATCTGGCTGCTGGAAGCCTGTGCTCTGACCCACCTGCACTCAAGGTAACCCCTGCTCTCACCCAACTCTGTGCCTTGGCTAACTGCTCCCAGTGAGAAATCAGCAGGTCCCGGTCAAAAGGGGTCTAAATCTGCCAAGACCCCCCGGCCAGGGAGGCACCCTGGCCATAATGACCATGCCCCTCTAGAAACCCAACGGCCCTGCCTTGGCACTGAGCATAGACAGCCCTGCGTAGCTATTCATCTTCCAATGTACATGCCCTGGCTTCGCCCACTAAAAGAGCCCGCATTCACGAAGGGCTTACTGAGCGCCTGCTAGAGTACAAGTGCTCCGAAACAGGGGCTGAGGGCCTGCAAGGCAGTGAGGGGCAGCTGCACCCCAACTCTGCAACGTATAACCAAGCCCCAGACATATCTTCCAGCTTCTGTAAGCCTCACTTGTAAGACAGGGACACTGGGCGATTTATCCAGACCCCGACTCAATGCTCAGCAGGTGCTCGCTGTGGTGTATCTCCTCCCTGCAGGTGCTCGGGGCCAGTGAGTGCCACACACCCCCCCCCCGCCCCCCGCCCCCTGCACTGGTGAAGTCCCTTGCCTCCACAAGGACTTTTCTCTTGCTTCCTTCTACTATAAATGATCTCTAGGACAAGGAGGTGTGGACATGTATGGGAAGATTTCCCATCTAATAGTGCAGAAATGGAAACCGAGGCCCAGCTAGTGAGAATGGTCCCATGAGGGTTTTGTTGATGCCAGACTCATGGGGAAGGTGAATCAGAGCTCGGGTGAACCCCAGCTTCCTCTCAACAGGAAATCCGTTCTTGGGCCATGAGGCTGGCATCTCCTCGCCCTGCCAGCCTGGGCCACCCAATCTTCCATTCGCTCAGGTCGGCTGAGAAGACACTGGAGGCTAGTCCACTAGTGTATTTTCCACTCGGGGCTCACTTCCTGCCACGTGAGACCTGATACCAGACTTCCCCTCCGAGGGCTTGAGTCAGCCGGGTATCCCTGGCAGGACCCCGGGGCAGGAGCCAACGTCTACTTCCCGGGGATTTTCAGCAATGACTCTTCAAAAAAGAACCTTATCTAGAATAGTCACAGCGTCTTCTCCAAAACCACAGCTATGTGCCATACCCTGCGGTCTCTTTGCTCAGAGATATCACCTGCCCACCGTTAAGAGAAAGCTTTTGAACTCTTGGACCAGGCCGGAGGATAAAAAAAAAAACCCACCTGTTCTGAGTCTTTCCCTGACTCTATTATATTAAACAACAATGTTGGCGACAACAGCAAAATGATACCAAAATGGGAATCTGATGGGGGCGAAGAGAGGGACTGAGGATTTCTCATTGAGAGAGAAGACTGACTTGTGGAGGGCAAAGATTTATTGAAGTTTATAACTGGAAGGGACAAGTCATTGTTATTATGAGTCAAAAAGGATGTATTGTCCTGTTTAAAATCTTTACAACTATAGGAGGTAGGGAGGATGATTATTACTTAGTTGGGAATGGGTTACTTGCTCAAGGTCATGGGACTAGGAGGAAATGTGGCTGGAATTTTAACCCTGGGCAGTCTGACTCCAAAGCCTGCGCTCTCTCAACCACAAGGTCCCCACTGCCTCCCAGATGTCCTTGATGCCTAGCTCAAGCAACTGAGAGGCAGGGTGGGCCGCCTTTGGCCACACAGCTGGCAAGTGGCAGGGCCAGGAACAGAATTCAGTTCCCTCTTCCAGCCATGCCTAGAAGTCCTGTGCAGACCTGCCCTGCGAGTGTGGCAGCTGACATTCACAGTTCGGCGTGACTAACAAGAACCAGCGTCTGACACAGACAGGAGGGTGACATGGGGCCGGGCCACCCTCCTACTCCACCTGCCTGCCTACCTGCCCACAACCTCTGCGGACCCCACATTCTCCAGTCTTCCTGGTCCTATTTCTCTAGAAAAACCACCTTCCACTTGCTGACCCCTGGAAGGGAGTGGGCACCCCTAGCTTCTGGATGAACTTGGCTCCATCATCCTGACCAGGGTCCTTCCTACCTTCTACTCTCTACACCTCCAACTAACTGCCAAGGTGCCAGAGGCCCCTTTCCCTCCAGCACAAAGGGCAGGGGGAGAGGTCTGCCTGCTTCAGCAAACATCTGGCCCGATGCTAGGCCCAGGCCAAAAGGAAGCCTGGCTCCCAAGCTTCCTCCTCGCCCAAGAGTGCCCTGGGATGAGTCACCTGGATGTGGCCTAATGCCCAAGGCAGATGGCACAGCTGGAGATGTCAGGGTGCTGGAGGCAGGTTTCTCAGGTCCAGGACTCAGGCTAGGATGCCCGAGATGGAAGTTTCTATAAGGCTCCTGCTCGCATGAGCTCCCAGGAACCTCCAGCCCACCGGGAGTGGGCCACCAGGAAGACGCGGAGCATGGGACACCAGGGCGGCCACCTGAGTGTCAGGGTGTGGCGCATGCGCCATGGAGATCGTGAGCAGTGGCTGAAGTCCTCTGTGGTTTTAAGTCAGGAGTAGGTAGGTTGCCGGACAGCACAGTGATTATAAGCTCGGGCTCTGGCGTCCGCACCACCCATGTTCAATGCTGGCTTTGCTGGTATTAGCCATGTAACCTCGGGGGAGCTCACCTCCCTGTACCTTAGTTTCCACATCTGTTAAACGAGTTAAACTCACAATACCTACACCTCCGGGGATTATTGTAAGGAAAAAAGTCAGTGAAAGGTCTCAGAACAGAGTGGGCTGAGCCCTTTGTCTATTACTGTTGCAATCTCTGGCCTTGCTCCAACTGTGATCTACTGCAGACCTGTAGAAGCAGGAGCAAAGACCGTTCTCCTCAAGATGCACCTGAGGCCCAGAGAGGTCAGGGGACTCCTCTGGGGCTTGTAGGGAATCAGCAAATCCATGGGAGAGCACTGATTAGCATTACCCGGGGCAGAGCCTTCACAGGCACCAGGCTGGGTGGGAAAATGGCCAAGACCAAGGCCGAGGCCCCTGTCTTCAAGGGGCTTCATGGAGATGCTGCCCCTCCTACAACAGTCAGTGAACCACATAAGGCCTGGGGTGGAGGTTTATGGGGGACAAGTGCTATGGGGCAAAGGATGGATGAAGGGGCATTTGTTGTTCCCTTAAGGATGGGACTGGGAGGCGGCGAAGGAGGGAAGACTTCTCCAGAGTGAGGGACACTTCAGGGGTCCCTGATAGTCAAAGGATAGGGGGTACTTTCTAGCAAAGAGAGAGAACTGAATTTACAGAAGACAGGGAAATGTGAGGCTCTCATAACATCCCCACCCAATCTGTCCCTCCACGTTGTCACTGATCTGCCTAATGCCATTCAGAAGCTCCTTTTGCCCTCGCCCTAAAGTGTACCCTCCCAAGGCTGGCATCCGCTTCCAGTAACAGCCCCTCTTGCACTCCCTGAGCACTGAACTAAAGAGCTGGCAATTCCCAGAATGAGCAGTTCCCAGCCTTGTGCCTGACCCTGAGCTGATTCCTCTGCTGGACATGCCCTCTCTCCCTATGCCTACCATCTCTCAGGGCTCGGTTCACATGCATCCCCTCCTCTGGCCTGTCCTCCCAATGTTGCCCTCACCAACCCACCAGCAGACTCAGTCGGCCCCGGCTCCTAACCTCTACAGCACGAATCCCACTGTGTAACCACCTCTTGCCTTATCTTCCAGACTCAGCTCCGTGAGGCTGGGAAAGTAAGGATCTTATTTTTTTTTTTTTAAGATTTTATTTATTTATTTGTCAGAGAGAGAGAGAGAGAGAGCGAGCACAAGCAGGGGGAGAGGCAGAGGGAGAAGCAGGCTCCCTGCTGAGGAAGAAGCCCGATACGGGACTTGATCCCAGGACCCTGGGATCATGACCTGAGCCGAAGGCAGATGCTTAACAGACTGAGCCACCCAGGTGTCCTCTGGGAAAGTATCTTATTTGCAGTGACTCCCCGCCCCCTAGAACACAGCAGGTGCTCAACAAGTGCCTGGTAAGGAGCACACAAACAAGAGCATGGAAGCATCCTGAGCAAACCACCTGAGACAGGATGGGGCAAGGGAGGGCAGAGTGATCAAAGGAAGAGGCTGGTACGAGAGGCAGAGCAGCGGGCCTGAGTCCAGCCAAGGAGTCTGAGCTTCAGCTAGCAGATCCCCCGAAGTCGCTGGACTTCGTGGGTGGGTTCTGAGCTGGATCCGAAACATGAGTTGTGCTGGTCCAGTGTGCACCTGATTTAAATGCCTTCATAGAGGACCCCATCCTCGTGTGGCATCTTCTGCCCCGGCAACAAGTCATCCAGGCCCCGCCTGAGATCTGCTCCTGGTTCAAGGGCAGAGACTAGACCCGACTTAGGCAGTAACCTCAGGGTCTGGCCCAGAGCCGGAACTCAACACTCAGTAGCTGAGTGAATGCCCGCCTGCATGTGCGCTCTGGGGCCTCTATCGGCTGGCTCGCCTCCAGCAAGAAGACTGGTAGTTCTACCACTGCTATTTTGGCTTTCAGCAGGTTCAGGGGATCATTTAGTTCATGACCCAGTGAGGTTCCGGCTGGGGAAGTGACCTTCACAAGTCAGGCGGCTGCAGAGCCAGGATCAGCAGCCCGGACCTCCTGACTCACAGTCCAGGGATCCTTATGCTCCTCCGGGCCCCCCCTCCCACCCCCGTCAGCCCCTGTCCACATATCTTCCTTCTCTGTGTTCACCCCCTGCCAGGCTGCACTTCTGAGATCCACTGCATCTCAGGGAGAGAAGTCTGTGCTGGCCCAGGCAGGCTGGGGCTCGGGGTGAACACCTAGGAGGACAGCGGACAGGTGCCTTGGGACAGGCAGGGGCCCAGCCCTCTGCCCTGGACCGACAGACATCTTGTGCCAGGCCCAGGTGCAGCCTGGCTGGCCAGAGGCCCCAGGGGAAGCTTACTGCTCGGAGGGGGAGCACTGCACAGAGCCCCTGGAGTTCAGCGGGGATGACCGTGGAGCCGGCACCCTGCCCTCCGCTGCCCACTTCCAGCCTCGCAGAAGATGCGGGCCGCTGCTGGGGTTTTATGTTACAGCCCAGCGCAATCCTAACTGCTTTCCAAACCTGCTTTCCCCCATTCACAGGCCACACATCTATCATCTTCCTGGCGCGCTTGCTGCTTCCCGAACAATCTCTTTCACACACAGCTGCTCCCGTCTCTCCCCGGCCCCCACGGTTGCTCACGGAGCACGCTGCCTCCCTCGGTGTCCCCCGTGGAGCCTCCACGTCACCCCTTTCTCCAAGCTTCACCCACTCCCTCATACACCCTCTCAGCCACGTCGAACAAGGTCCTCACAATGCTGTCCCACTCAGCCCCCTCCTCCCGAGAGCCCGCCTGCTCTCTCAGCCCAGCCCTCCAGCATGGGGTGCCCAAAACTAAGGGGGCCGGGGTGGGGAGCCGCCCCGTCCCTCACTGCCCTCTGGGACACCCAGGCAGGGGGCCTTCTCTAGGGTTCTCGCCGAGCACCACATCCCCCACTGCTCCCTGCTCCCGGACAGCCGGCACTGTCCCTGGGAATGTGCCCTGCCATCTTTGTCCCCTTCCTCTCCCAGCAAAAAGCGCATGATTCTGAGGCCCGGGCCGAGCCAATCTAAATATTTATCCCTCTGCTCCTGGCTGGAGCTGCTTCATGGCTAGAGAAGGGGCCAGTTTTGTGGGGCTGTGGCCATGAAGAGAGGCAGCCAGGAACCAGCACTCTCCTAACCCCATGCTGGCGGCCCCGTGGCAGACATGGGAGCACCTTGGTGACTCTGCCCAATCCCCCTGAGCAGGAACAGGGGTGAACGGAGTCAACCCAAAGCCAGGCCAAGCCCATTCCCAGACCGGTGCCCTGGGACTTAGGCTGGCCCCATTAGGGGCGCCTGTATACCCTCAGGGCTAGTCCTGGGACAAAAGCTTCTTGTTAAGGGGGTATTAGCGCAGCCACCAGCCATGAGCAGCGGCCCCCTGAGCCCCCAGTTCTCTGTCAGCCAAATTGCAAAGGTCACTACTGTTCCAACTGCCCCAGGGAACAATGTGAGGCTTTATGTGGATCAACTGCGCCCCACTGTCCCGCTGACTCAGGGCTCCTAGGATGGGCTCCCGACTTCTCCCTCACCCAGATCCCCAGCCCCAACGCCTCCCTTGCTCCCTGCCCTTTATTGGAATGCGCAAGTGGCCACTGCTTAAACACTTGCCAACCTAAGGGATGGAAGCTCCTAATGATGCTCTGGCCCCTAGAGCGGAAATAAAGGTGCCGGAAGGATGTGCTTCCCGGCGAGGAAGGAGAGCTGGGGCGGGGTGGGGGGGGGCTGCCTGGGCCCTGGCTGGCACCGCTACTTGACTCCTCACGTGCCTCCGCTGGCCTCCGCTTGGCGACAGCCTCTTAGAATTCACCGCTCACCAGCCTGTGAGCATCATGCTATTGTCTCCGTCCTGCCTGTGCCGCGTCTGAGCCTGGGGCACAGAGAGGGTGAGCGGCCCGTCCAGGCGCACGGCTGGTAAAGGGCAGACAAACGTACACAGTGAGTACTCAGGGGTCTCTGTGAGATCTCTTACAAACCGCCCCCGCACCCCCACCTCTCCAGAGGAAGAATCTCTGGCACAAAGCTCCCAAGGGGTCAATACTCACATCCACTGGGGGTTATGGGCTCGGGGGGAAGGGGTCCAGCCCAAGTCTGTACAGAGGATTCTGCATTAAGGTTTTCTGTCAAACTCCTTGCCTTTCCTCTCCTCTATTCCGGTTTCTTCAGTCTTCTGGAAGGAGCCTTCTTATGGTACGGCCCGCACAATCATGATACAGTGGAAGGATACCTGGATCCGAATCCTGAATCATTAGCTACTTGATCTTGTCAGAGTTACTTTGTAGCTCTGAGCCTCATTTTGCATATCTGCAAAACGGGGGCAACACCTGCCTCACAATGCAGCGGGGAGAATCGGATGAGGCTGTGCATCAAAGCAACCAACAGCATGTGACTTGAGTGACCTCTCAGTGCATGAGATCCGGGGATGTGCATTTCCCATCACAAGGCTGCACCCTGTCTTCCTGGGAACAGGAGTCTGTCCTGAGTTTTTCTACAACCATTACCGCCCCTGCTTCTCTGTAGCTTGGGCAGCCTGGTAGGGAAGAACCCCAGTCTGCCTCTCCCCATCTTACTTCTAGTAGCCACTCCTCTCTTGGTCCAAGGGGCAGTCTTCATTGCCTGATCCAGGATCTTTGGCTAGGACTCCCCCTGGACATTGGCATTGAAGGGTGGGAGATGCTTGCCAAACTCCAGGGAGCACATCTGCATCTTCAGGCAGGCCCAATGATCCCTGATCCATGGAGGAATTCCTCAGACATGGCAGAAGGACCACTGTTAGATCCAAGGGCCCCACGGACATGAGCCAGGTCTTTCCATCTGGTGACTTCTCATAAACTCCTATGAGGAAATGCTCTGGACTCCAGAAATGTCTGGGCCTCTCCTGAAAGCATCTCTGTTGCCCTCTGTTCCCCAAGAAGACAACCCATCCATCACACGCCTGTGTTCCAAACTGCTACATTTCAGGGACCTCACAGAGACAGGGGAGGGGGAGACTGGTGTCTAAAAGCTTCTCCTGTCTGACCTCTGTGTGATGTGACAATCCTGTTATAATAAACAGCCTCCGGCACCCGGCGCAGTCATTTGCACATTCCACATCTTCCAGACGGCTTCCCACGCTGCTCCCCCACCCCAACCAGGAGCCCCCAAGGCAGGGACTCTGGCGCTCTCTGGACTGTTCCTTCCTCTGACTCCCACTCACCCACTGGTGCTTAGGCCAGGGCATGGAGGGCTCACGTTTCCACTCCTTCTGGGTCCTTCAGAGTGACCTTGGGCTGACCCACACCACCATATGGCTCCCCTTATCTTGGCTCCAGCTCACAGCCCCTCAGGATCCCTCCCGCCGCACTTCTGGAGTCTGTGGTTCCTTCCTCCCACCACCCCCCATTGTACCCACCACCCCAAAACAGTTGCACATGACTTTCCCCTATCTTTCAGCCCCACCCTAGCCATCCGGTCAGCACCAAACCACGCCGCCTGGAACACGACTCATCCCCTCCTCCAGCTTTTGGACATTCAGACTCGGGGTAAAGGGGAAAGAGAACTTGGACAGGGACACGAGCTTGCGGGGGGGACCAAGAGGGTTGATGGACAAAAAGCCAGCTTAGAGCCTGGGGGGTGGTGATGTGCCTGGTGTTAGATATGCCCAGTGAGTATGCACATACGGGTATAATTACACACACAGGGTCCGGCTTATAAAGGAGAGTATTGCCTGTTGGGTGCGTATTATGAATTACAGTGTGTGTACTGAGGGCATGTGGAATTAGGCCTAACGCCGATCCGCTGCTTCAAACACATTAGGGTTATTGTGCGTAGAATGACAGGTTGCAAAGAGGTGAGTGAGTGTGGGCTCTACCTTCATTTAACAGCCTAACCCGGGCCCTCCTCCAAGTCCCCTCCCTGGAGCAGCCACGCCAGTGGTTCCCAAACTCACTGCCCACTGGAATCCCCGGGGCCTCTTGAAAAATACTGTTGCCCTCAGAGATCAGATTTCATTGCTGTGGAGGGAAGCCCAGGCATTGGGAGTTTCCAGAGCAATCCAGGTGATTCTAATGGGCATCAAAGTTTGGGAGCCCCTGAGCCATGGCACTTCTTTTTGAAACCTCAGCTCCGTCTGCCTGATGGTCAGCAGCCTTGGGACAGGGCGCGCAGTGACACATGACAGTGACTGATAGCTCCAAGCTACTTGCGGAGTTTATAATCCTTGCCTGGGCTCCGGGCTATGTGTCCTACAGCGAGCCGATTACTCTCAATGCTCTTACTGCCTCACCGCCTACAGGTCCAGCGTGGCCATGTGGAGAGAGCCAGACGGTGCTAGAACCCTGCCTCTTGGAGGAGGTGAACAGAGAGAGGGGGCTGAGGGGGGGAGCTGGGATGGGCCAGACCCGGGGCTGGGATGGGTCCAGCCCAGGGGCACTCCCCACAGTCCTGTGTATTTGGCAGGACAGGAACGATGGTTCTGGGCTCGGAGGGGCTGGCCAGCAATTGAGGAGTGTGACAGTTAATTTTATGTGTCAACTTGACTGCATGAATGGATGTCCAGATAGCTGGTAAAACATTACTGCTGGGTGTACCTGTGAGGGTGTTTCCAGAAGAGACGAACATTTCAATTGGCAGAACGAGTAAAAAAGATGGCCCTCCTCAGTGTGAGGGGCATAATCCCGTCTGGTGAGGGTGTGGACAAAACAGAAAGCAGAGGAAGGGCAAGCGTGCTGTCGGCCTGAGCTGGGACGTCCACGTTCTGCCCTCAGACACTGGTGCACCTGGTTCTCAGGCCTTCAGACTCAGACTGGAACCAAGCCGCCAGCTTCCCTGGGCCTCCAGCCGGCAAACGGCAGATCGCAGGACTTCTGAGCCTCCAAAATCATGTGAGCCAATCTCTTGCCATAAATTTCTCTCTATATCTCTTGCTCTATGTTCTATTGTTTCTGTTTCTCTGGAGAGCTCCAATACATGGTGCTTCAAGGAAAAGGTTATGATGAGGGGCTCAAGGCACCCTGAGCACCTTGAGTCAGTGCTGACTTTGTGTGTGACTCTGGGTCCATCCTTCAACCGCTCTGAGTCCAAGCTCAGCAGGGAGAAGCCACGATGTGGGCAACGATTAGGAAAGTTAGCGGCCTTCTATTTCTCAAGCACTTAGCACAGCAACAAACGCCTAGTGGGTATTTCAGACGTATTACCTGATTAGTTCTCTTGAAAGCCATGGCTTGGTACCATCATCGCCCCCATTTTACAGATGAAGAAATGAAGGCCTGCAGAGATCAAGTACCTTGCCCAGGTTAAACCAGGTCTGTTCACTTCAGCCTGGACTGTCTCCCAAAGGTGGGAAAAGGGCAATGGTCACTATTCCTAAGTAGACTTGGGACTTTTGCCAAAGCACCCCAAATGTGTTTGGTACATAAAAGAAACACAACGCCCAAGATTTCTTGGAAACAGGAAAAATCGTTCCTTCCGGATAGAACCTTGTGCAAATCTGCCAAAGACCGTGGGGCACGAGGAAGCCTTGGGAACTAAGTGAGCCACAGGAGAGGTGAGCCACCTCAGAAGGATCTGCATATAAAAGCTGCTCTGGCCAGTGTAGACAGTGGCCTGGGGCAGGGGTGAAGGCTATTCTGCTCCGCAACAGGCCAGGTGAGCAACCCGGAGCTGGGGAGACTGCAAAGAGCTGCTTCCCTTTCTGCACCTTCCACCCCCGATTCCTGCCCTTGCTGGTGAAATCGGAGATGCCAGGGAGGGTGTGAAATGCCAGCTTCTGGGGCAGAGGCTAACCTGAAAAGCAGACTTTGGAAACCTGGGTGGAGGTTTGAACCACTGCAGGGATTAAAATGGGGCTCTGGCAATCCACTCCAAATGGATTCTCTAACTGGGCCGTCTGCCCCCCAACAATACTCTCAGCTCCAGGCCCCAGTCCTCCACCTCACTGCCACAGGGGCTCTCCCCTCTCCTTGCCTGCAGGGTAGAGCAATAAACTCGTTCATGCTGCAGCCAGGGGTTATAAAAGCTCAGCCCTACCCATTGTGCCCTAGCCACAGCCTGGGAGAGGTCCCAGGAATGGGGAAGCCTCTCTCCAGGGTTCCAGATGCCATAGAACAATGGGCAGGGGGCAGGAAATTAGGAGACTCTCGGCTGGGCCAGAGGCTCGCTCTCAAGGACAAAGGGCTTCGATGGAGGGTTCAAGGGGAAGATTAGACCACTGCCTCTTGAGGGGTCCAGCCACTGTTGGGATTTCCCAGGAGAAGAACACACGTGACAAAGTTCGCCTGGCGTATGGGCGTGGGGAGGCAGGAGGTGTTCTGGCCCTGTCAGCTTCCCTCTCTCCACACTCAAAGCTGCCCTTCCAGGCCCCTGCCTGAATGGGAGAACCTAGCTTGTGCCTGCCCAGTAAGGATGGGCTAGAAAGTCTTCCCACCTGTGACCACCCCCCACACTCCCACGGTCCACCTATGTCCCATGTCGGTGATAACTCAGTAGTTTGGGGACAGATCAGCAGTCAAGCCCTATCTCCACTGTCCACTGGATCGCCCCACGCCCCCACCCTGGCCCATGCTCTCTATGGCAGTTTTGCTGGGTCCCTAGCTGACTCCCCAAAGTCTGCCCCCTCTCCTCTCAAGCTCGCATTCTCTAAGGGGGAGGAGGGAGAGGTGGCTTGGGCCAGCCTCTACAGCCCTGAGCTTCTCCAGCTGTCCAGTTATCTAACTGTCCCCGCCTCTCCAGTCCCCCAGAGACAGGGCCTCTTTTTTAGCAGAAAAGGGGCTGGGTGTGTGTGTGTGTGTGTATGTGTGTGTAGATCCCTTTGAGTACCTACACCTCACCCACCCTCTTTCCTTCCAGAATTTCTGCTGTGTGTGTGTGTGTGTGTGTGTGTGTGTATAGATCAGGAGACTCCCTTTGAGTACCCACACCTCACCCACCCTTTTTCCTTCCAGAATTCCTGCTGCTGGGTCACTGTTAGTCCCTCGCTAGCCTTCCAGGCCCATTTGCTGATAACGCCCCAGTTCCTCCACTGCCTCCCCCATCCCCAGCAACCTTGGGGGCCAGGTCCACCTTCCAGTCCTTCCACAAGGTTCCCTCTGGTTCCTTACACACACCCTGAGTAGAGGCTGGTTTCTGTCCCCCTTCCTGCAATCTGGGCCAAACCACGGAGGTTGGCCAGCTGTCCTGCCAGGCAGGGTAAGGAGTGGCAGCTCTCGAGAGAGTGGGGACCTCATGTGGGGCCTCTCCCCAGGTCCTCCTTTTGCAAGCTTTCCAGCCTTCCAGACCAAAGAGGAGAGGTAGCTTCTCCTTGGCTCCGGAGGGACAGGGGACAATCAGCTCTTACCCCACGCCCTGCCCCACCCCCCACCCCCCATGTCTCCACTCTAGGAAAGTGAAACAGGAGAGTTGGTTTATGGACTCCAAAATGTCAGGGCTGAGAGGCCTGGAGCCACCGCACTGACCTGTACAGAGGTGAAAAAGGAAGCCCAGAGAAGGAACGGGACTTCCCAAGATCACAGGGCAAGAACCCAGGATCTCTGATTGCTAGCCCAGGACTTTCTCCTCTAGAGCACAGGGAAATTGCCCCAAGAAGGGAGTCAGCACCTGGAGGGCCCTGGGAGATCTGGAAGAGAAGTGGGCAAAGGGCTGGTCGGGGAGTGGGAGTGAGAAGGGGCCTGGGAACCCCGAGCAAAGGGGTGAAAGGCTGGAGGGGGCGGCGGCAGAACTCCCCGGGGCAGAATGAAAGGGCCGGGCGCTGGGGGAGCCTGCACAGGGGTGTAGAGAAGAGCCTGACGACCTGACCCTGGCTAAGCCGTGTGCCCCTCCCGGCGGCCCGCCTTCCACCTGCAGGCCTCAGTGCGCTCGGGCTCCCAGGTCCCGCCGGGCGAGCGAGGGTGCCTCACCTTCTTGAAGTCGGCGGTGAAGGAGACGAGGGTGCCGTCGGGCTTGCGCAGCTCGAGGCTGATGCTGTCGGCGTCGCTGTCCGCCTGCAGGCTCTCCTCGGTGACCTGGCCGTCGGGCAGCCGCACGCGGACCCGCAGCTCGGCCGGCGCGCCCGGCCCCGCGCCCACGCCGCGCGGCGCCCCCAGCAGCAGCACGAGCAGC
>NC_058413.1:95273946-95366004 GCF_002201575.2 Neomonachus schauinslandi
GGAGCAAGTCTAAATACCAACACTCAGGAATGCCCATGGAGGTTTTAAATAGCTTGACAGGGATGTTTGAGTCTCTGGGTAGGAAAATTTATTAACAATGCTTCATGTCTTTCACTCTCCCTGCACAATGTTTGATTCAGAGAAAATATGAAAACATCACTGCCAAGCCATTTCCTTTCTCCTATAATTAGGTACTCTGGATTTTTAGTATCATTTTGTGTGAGTGTGTGTGTGTGTTTGTTTCTTCTGATTTCCACAGGCTATTTTTAGAGCAATCATGACTTACTTCTTGAAAGGCATAAGAGAAAAAGTCATGCTCCCCAGCAATCCAATGTACCCGTCCCCTGAGTGACGCATATTTAGGTAAGTCATAGCTGGGTGATGGATCCCGGGGCCTGAGGGAGCACGCAGGAGGAAGTCCCCTGTTGTGCGGATGGAGGGTGTTGAGGGAGACATCACCCCCCACCGTGACCTGCAGTCCCTGGCCCCCCCCCACACACCCCTCTGATTAACCCTCTTCTTCCTGCAAGAGGGAGATGCATGCAGGTTCTCAGACAGACGTGCTGGTACCAAGGAGGTACGGCTGGCTCTGGAAAAGGAAGAAATGAGCATGAGCTACCAGGAGTGGGAGGGGCTGCCCCACAAAGGAGTGAGCTCCCCGTCTCTGGAAGGGTTCAAGCTGAGCTGGATCAGTGTTCAAGGCCCTTTCTGAGGCTGACTGTGTGAAATCTGCCAGGGAGCCTGCTGGAAGAATTCTAGCTCTGAAAGGGAAACCAAGCCACAGTGCAGAGGGATGATCCGACAGCAGGACTTCGGGAAGCAGGGGACACCAGCGCCCGCATCTGCACTTGTCCCCCACACAGAGACAAGGTCGGGGGCGCTGAGGGCATGCACCTCCTCCATTCAGCCTTCCTGGAGTGATCCCTCTGGAGACAGAAGTCCTTGAACACTTCCCCCCGTCGCTCCCAAAGTAACATCCATACTCTCCCTGCCTGCCTTCCACGGAAAAAGGCTTTGAGTGCAATTTACTAGCTGGTCACGGATTCAGTGCCTATTTCCTTCAAGTACTCACAGCCTTCCAGAGACTCCTGTAGGTACCAGTTCCTTCTCTTGGGGAGTACAAGACCTAAGATCAACCTGCGGGACGTAACGCGCCTAAACACAACACGCTGCCACACACACACACCGGAGCATGTCCGTGCCCCTGGTGTGACAGAGAGAGTGTGCGTGTGTGTGCGCGCGCGTGTGAGTGCAAGGGAGGGGAAGGTATCCGATTGACTTCGGGTCATGTCTAAATTACACATGCCCACCACGAGTCTGCCATCCCCCCTTCCCGTCCCCCACAACATTTAAGAATCACCCCCGTGGAGGGCCAGTGTTACAAATGATTGGGGAACCACCGGTAGAACTTTACAGTTTGCAAAGCCCTTCCTCATCCATGATTCCGGATTGTCCATTCATTCACCAAATATTTATTCAGCACCTGCTCTGCTCCAGGCACTGTGCCAGGCATGGGGAGTGCAGGGTGACCAAAAACTCAGTGCCTGGACTCATGAAGCTCACAGCCTAGCGAAGACAGACGTGAGCAAACAATCAGAGAAGTGTGTATTTACAGTCCACTCAGGTAAGCTCGAGAACAGAAAATTATACAGTGCTGTGGAGCGTATAACCAGAGCTGACCTAACCTGAAAGTCAAAGAGGGCGGCCCGGAGGAGGGGGCATTTGGGCTGAAGCTGAAGGGTGAGAGACGGGTCATCAGGTGAGGGGTGGGAGACGGGGAAGACAAGAGGGAGCCCGAGCGTTAGAGGACTCAAAGATAGAGCAAGCCTACGTGCTCATCCAGGAAACCCGGAATGCTTACACACACATGTTCAGGGGTTCCTGGGTCCCGGAGGCGCGGGGCAGCCGGGGCAGACACAGCCCTGCTCTCCCGATCCTTCAGTCGAGACAGGAAGGCAGACATCTTTAAATGTCATCGTCACGTTATCACCCTCAGGAAAGTGCACCCATGGTAAATGTTTTTGTGCAGGGCAAGTTTCTTCATCTATAAGGTAGAAACAGAAGCTCCCTGGAACATACTTAGAGTTGGAATTAGTCAGACTCGCTGGCTGGGTGAATGGTGGACAGACTGGGGAGGCTGAAGAGAAGGAAGGGATTTCTACCTCCACTATGACCTCAGGTTGGTGACATAGGAGCCAGAGCCCTTCCAGCAGGTTCCATGAGCATGATTTGGGGTGCATACAGCTTATCCCAGGGCTGGGTTCTCCCTAGGATACGATGAAGAGGAGTTTCAGGAAGGCTTCTAAGAAGGGGTCCTAATTGAGATTGCTCTTGAAAGGCAAATAGGATAGGAAGGTGAGGGAGGCGTACCGTTGAGGGGGACTCTTGGGAGGGGCCACGGCCCTGGGCGAAGTCCTGGAGGCTTGACGGAGCTCCCTTAGGGAACTCATGGAGCTGGGCTTGGCGGGAGCAGGGTGGGCCACAAATGAGGTGGGAGGTGAGGATGGAAAGTCAGGCAGGGGGCAAGGAAGCTGAAGAGTTTGGACTTTATCCTGAAGATCAAGGGGAGTCATTGAGGAGTTTTGAGAAAGAAAATGACGTGGTCAGGGACATGTGCTCTGAAAAAAGAAATCCCTCAGCCTGCAGAGAAGAAGAGGAATTGGTGGGAGTGGACAGAGAAGCTGGGGGGTGGGCTCAAAGCCCAGGGGCACTTAAATGCTCAGATTGACAGGACGCGGGGACTCCCTGGGTGTGGAAAGGCGGATCAGAAGTAGGAAGTGAAGGTGAATCCCAAATTGATTCTCTGCTCAGCCATTGGATGTTGAACTTGAAGGTCTTATGAAAAATGCACTTAAAGATGGCCAGAGGTGGCTGGAGAAGTGAATGCAAAGGTCAGGAGCATGGCAAAGATGAAGCGACAGGCCTGAGGTACATCCAGGTTTTAGGGTGAAGATAGAGACAGAGGCCATGCCCTCCCCCTCCATTCTCTGGGCTCATGTGTGGCCTGGCCTTTTGTCCTGTGGCTTAAGGCAAACCCCAGAGGCACTCCTGAATCTTTCTTCTCCTTCATCACCTCTGGGGCCCTGTCTCCACGGCAGGTGGGCTCGGTGTCCTGTTCCCTCCACCTGCTCAGAGCCCCGTTCCTCTCTCTGCAGGGGCAGAGCAACAGCCCTACCTGCCTCCTTCCCACTCTGGCCAGCTCCCCACTTCCTCCCAGCAGTGACCAGGTCCCATTCCTGAAGAGCATCAAACCCTCCAGTGGCTCCACCTCACCCCCAGAATCAAATGCCAATCCCTTGCCTGGCTTGCAAAGCTGTGAGGGATCGCCTCCTCATCCCGCCTCCCTGCTGCCTCTTTGCTCGGCTCCTCTCTGGCCTTCCCCCTGCTCCTCTGGCGGCCTCCCCGACAGACAGGCAGACAGAGGTGTGGCGGGGTGGGGGGCGGGTTGGGGAGGCAGAGGGAGAGAGAATCTTAAGCAGACTCCATGCCCAGCCGAGGAGGATTTTCTCTTGAAGCGTGGCTCCGGGACCTAGCAGAGACGACAGAGAAGGGACACCTGAGATGACACAGCAAGCGAGTGGCACTGGACTCCCCAGAGATTTACAGAAACACGCGGCTGCCCCAGACAGAGTCATCGTTTGTCACTCATTCAAACAGAAACCTACTCCACATGCACTTAGAGGTAAGGTCAAGGGCAGCATGGGGGAGGAGGTAAGAGCTAAGGCCACGGCATGGCCTGGCCTCCCATCTAGTTCTGGCCCCTGATACGCACTCCACACCCACAAAGCAAAGCCAGAGGCCAGCAGCTAATTGGGCATCCTCCCCAAAAGGTGACCGAGGGACCAGTTAGCTATTACTACTTGAACATGCCCCTTTGAGGTCTCCCCCGGCACCCCAAGCAGATGCTCAGTGTATCCCTCCAGACCATCATTTCCACTTCCACTCCCCACGGGGAACACTTGGCAAGTCAATACACCTCTCTGCAGCCTGTACCATTTCCAGTGATATATCAGCACCCGATTTAGACTGACACCCCAAGATCAATAACACAAGGGTGGGGGTGGCCGCTAGAACTCGACTTCTCTGTTCCATCCAGTTCCAGCTCTCTCAGAGAAAGCCTGCGTGTCTGATAAACCCTAGTATCCTTCATTCTAATAGCTAAATCTCAGAGAATGTGTCATCAGTGATGAGTGAACGACGCTCCTTCCGGGATGGCTGGAGCAATCTGGCCATTTGAGTGAGGATGTGGAAATGGACAGAAATTGTAGCTAAGGACATGCACTTATGAAAGATTCTCAAATCCAGAGACAATACGACATCTCGTAGGGACATCAAATACCTTCTGAGACAGGAACCACTGGGTCGTGAGCACAAAGGGAAAGGGAACGAAGCGGCAGGTCTGTTCCGGGGAGAATCTGCTGTGGTGGGAGATGAGGATGGAGACTCAGGCAGGGGGCAACAGACACACCGGGGTCGGAGGGCTGTGGGAGGTGGTGCGGAAGGTCTGAATGAGCAGAATGAGCGGCCTGGGAGCCAAATGTAGCTAATCCTAAACAATTGCAACAGGACATCCATTTTTAGCAGTTTTGAGGAAATTGGGGATTAGGAGTTGGCCCAGAGGCAGCGGAGGCTTATCCAGGTTGGGGACAGGGAAGGATACGAAGTAGCCAAAAAAAAAAAAAAAATCACAAAACGGGGTTGCTGGCTGTCAGGAGCAAACCTCTCCTGCTGAGGGCAGTTGGCCTCCAGAATCTTCTCGTAAGGAAGATGCGGTGGTCCCGTTGTTTTGTTCATTTAAAGCCAGATGGGCCAGAGCCCAGAGCACGGGTCGTGGGGAGCGGCCCCGGGGAGAGACGTGTGTGTAAGTGCGTCTGGGGCAGCGCCCGGCGGGGTATGTAATGAGCTCTGTAGGCGCGATTTCCCAGCACTGGCAGCCCTCCTGTGTGTGAGGGTCTGCCCCACTCCGGCCCCTGGTCGCCAGCCCCAGGGCCTATTTTCATGAATTTCAGCCCTTGCCTGACTCACCTGGAGCCCTAGGGAGGTGGGAGGGCAAGCTCAATGCTGCAGATGAAAAAGAACAAGTTAGCAGAGCGGCCCAGCCAGGGCATTGAGAAACCCTCGGCTCCCCATTTTAAATATATGGGGCACTGGGCCCTGGAATATTGATGCTTCCTTTTAGCCTGTCTCCCTCCTGCTCTGCAGGGCCCCGGGCTTCCAGCAAGTACAATTTAGAGGGAGGCCAGGGCCCCCATGCCAGGAAGGCCAACGCCGCCGCTGCTTATAAGAGCCAGTGATAGGGGTGCCTGGGTGGCTCAGTTGGTTAAGCAACTGCCTTCAGCTCAGGTCATGATCCTGGAGTCCCAGAATCGAGTCCCGCATCGGGCTCCCTGCTCGGCGGGGAGTCTGCTTCTCCTCCCTCTGACCCTCCTCCCTCTCCTGCTCTCTGTCTCTCGTTCTCTCTCTCTCAAAATAAATAAATAAAATCTTTAAAAAAAAAAAAAAATAAGAGCCAGTGATAGATACTGAGTGTTCCCCTCATCAGAGTAAAAGGGAGTCTGATTGGGAAAAATACCTGCCATCTCTCCAACTGAAGGAGGCCAGCCTAGCTAATGGAGGGGAGAGCCTCCCAGCAAGGAGCTGGAGGAATCCAAAAGAGGCTCTGCTCCCCATTCTGCCAGGCTGGGGAAGGGCCTGGGCCTCTCCCCTATCCCTCCCTTTAGCACCTCCTCTTCCCAAACCTCCTTTGCCAGTCTGAGCTTAGAACGCACAGCTGATGAAGCCATTTCCCCACACTGACCACAGCCAGGGTCCTAGGTCATGTCCCACGGTCCACACGCCCCCGGGATGGGCCCAGGGAGAGGGCTGGGAATCTGGACACTGTTGCCTGCTTCCCTAGAAGCAGAAACAAAACCCTGAAGAGTCTGCCAGATCCGGCAAATAAAAACACAAACTACCCAGTTTGATTTGAGTTTCAGATAAATGATGATTAATAGCTTAATCTAAGTATGTCCCAAATATTGCTGGGATAGACTTATATTAAGCACTTATTTATTGTTTAATTATCTAAAATGCACATTTAACGAGGCATTCTATGTTTTGTCTGACAGCCCTCACCCTGGACCTTCTATGAGGGGTAAGCAGCCTGAAAAGGAGGCTGATCAAGGGGGGAAGTCTTCCCCCCACGCCCAGCAGACAGGACCCAGCCTGCTGCTTCTAACACTTCCATAGGGCTCTGGAAGGTCTGTTTAGGGGTCTCTGTTCTTCCAGGAAAGCCTGGGCCATGGCTTTGGCTCTCACAAACCCTACAGGAAGCATCCACAGAGATGATTCCAGAGCTCCCTCTCCCCTACTGTCCCAGCCAAGCTCACGAGCAGGTCTGCCTCCTAAAGGCTTGAGGCCAGGCCGGGCCTCGGCCATCTTCCCACCCCACCCCTACTCTGCCGTTCTGAGAATCAGCTTCCCAGTAAGCCCTCCTCTATCCTCTTTAATGAGAGTCCATTTACTCTCAGCCTTGGTCCAAATGCTTTCAGTGAGAGAGAACTTCCTGTCCTGTGGTTTTGATTCCGATCTAGAACATTTCCCTTCAAACCAGGAGCAAGGAGAAAGCCGAACACCTGCCTTTCTGTTGCTCTCCCTTCGCAGATCCCCCAAAAGGCTATCTATCCCTCCCTCCCCAAGGCCCTGGAAGGGAAGCCTCAGCTCCACTCTGCCTTTTGCTCCTGCTCAGGCTAATCGAGGCTGGCACCGAGCAGTGGCAGCTAATGGGCTTCCTCCACGCGAGCTCCCGGCCGGCACATGGGAACAAAATTACCTCCTTTCCTGACCATTACGTGGGGCAGCCAACACCATACACGACTCCTGGGTGAGCAGCCCAGCTTATGGACTGGCAGGGGATGTGGAGCTTGGGCGTTGCCCAGCCCTAACCCTGCTCAGAAAGCAAGTGCACAGGGGAGCCGGCTCAAGGTGCTGGCCGCTATGGATGGCCCGAGACGCCAGGGCCAAACTCCCCAGGAGAGCAAGGAGTCGGGCTGCCTGGCCAGAGCCTCAGACCTAGGCTCTCTCCACCTCCATGCCTTTCTGGCAAAGGGCGTTCAAGCAGGGCCCTTGGGTCTCTGAGAGACATCCCATTGCTCCCGGCCATGGCCAGGAGATGGAGTCAATTGGCTAGGGCAGCTGACCCCAGGGGACTCTGGTGGAGGCCTCACATGGGGTGAAGAAGCAAGGAACAGCCGCCTCTTGGAGCACTGCCCTCCTTTTGCATCCCACTAACTCCTACCATCTCCCAGAGTTTCAGTTAAACATCACCTCCTCCAGGCAGCCCTCTCTGATGTCCCAAACTAGGTCAGATCTCCCAACACACATTCCCTAAGCCCCTCAGTTTCTCTTGTATATCACTCCCCAAAATTGTAGTTACTATAATGAAAGGGGATGTTTATGACAACTCAATGGGCAAGACCAAGTAACTTTATTTTTCCGCCCCCAGGTGCTTCTTGATCCAGGTTCTCCATTCTTGCTGGTAGGTGGGGTTCTGGGAAGGGAGGGAAGTGGTAGAGAGGAGATCAACAGGCCAGCAAGTAGTAACTACATTTAAAACTTTCCCTTTTAAATAGTCAATCAAGAACCAAAGCGCTTTTTGGTCCTATTTCTTTCGCCTTGAAGAGTCTCTGCCCTCCATCCTCCTTCCTTAAACAGCCTTGGGGCAGGGGTCCTTGGCACCAGCCTGCTGCCCTCTGGGTTATTGTCAGCCTCCTGAGATACCACCCCCCCACCCCCCCGCCAGGCCACCTGTCCTTGGTTTCAACCAGGTGTCCTCTGGCCCCACCTGATCTTTCCTGACATCCCAGGTGCTCTCCCAGATGAAGTCCAGGTCTGCAGCCATGCCGTCCAATCATGTGGCCGCCTCATCCTGACCTCGGGCCTCCTACCATCAACCCCTGCTCTGAGACCCTCTGTGAACTGGATGCAGGGCATGCGAACAGGAACACGGACGCAAACCCATCCCAGACACCTCCGTGCATCGAAGCTGCAGCTGAACTCTGGGAAGCGTGTCCTCTCCTCAGGCTCCCCTTGGAGAGCAAGGCCCAAACACCAGTATTTTCAGGCTCCCCGCAGCTTCTCGGGAACATCTCTCTCTCACCCAACCTGCTCTGATTTGAAGGCAGAAAGGGTGACACGGAGAATGGAGGGTGTTCACAACCCCCCCTCCCCTCCTACAGAGCCCAGAGAGCGTTCCTTCTCCTCTCCTTCCCTCTTGTGGGTCTCCTCACCACCACCACCACCCCCCATCCCCGCCTTCAACTCTCTGCTCATTCAGACCTCCAAGCTCTGTTCTTAAAATGTAAGGAGTTGCTTCCTAAATGCAGAAGAGCATTTTATCTCTACAAATGAGGCTGTCAGGACCACAGTTCACCAAGGCCTTTAAAAAGCAGAGCAATGACCTCTTTGTTCCAAGTCATTCCCTTTCTTCTGTGTTTTCTCGAGTATAAAAGAAAGAGGAGGGGCGACAGCTCTCCAACCCAGGTTTTCAAAGTAACCTTAGGAGCACACTGTAAAGGTGAACCTCTGAACTCCACAGAGAACAGGTGGCGAATCTCTGCAGCCCACCATCTCCCAGGGTTCTGGCAGCCAATGGTTCTTCACCCCAGCAAGGGAACGAGGTCAATATACAAATAACTGCGGCCTAAGATGAGACCCGGAAAATGTCATGAGAGAGGTACGAAGCCCCTTGGAAGGTCAACCGAGGAAGAAGACTCATCAATTAGAGTGCCCGTTCTCAACATATGTTTTAACCCATGACCCTGCTACCTTTCTCTTGCTCTCTACTATATAATTCCACCAGTCAAGAACAGTTTGTCAACTTTACTCTCAGCAGTTTTATGTAGAAACAATAGACACCTTGATTATGATTTTTCAAACTACACATTCTCCCTGGCCACCTCCCACCCCCACTTCATGTAGATTCTGATGAAGCCTTAGCAGGAAGGTACTCAATAGTTTATTAAAGTCAGGGGAAGCTCTCTGGGTGGCATGGAAACAGGACTTGAAAAATGGGTGAAATCCAAACAGATAAGAGTGAGAGAGAGTGTTCTAAGCAAAGGGAACCCCACATATGCAGGCAAGGAGAGCTATGGGCATGTTCAGAGAATGGCAAGGGGCTGAGTCTGGCGGCAGTGGGGTACACAGAGGGGAGCAGTAGGAGATGAGCCTGGGTTGCCAAGCTGGGGAATTTGTACTTGGACCTGAAAGCTGCTCTGAAGGCTGTCTTGGGGCTGATCAGGGGAGAATGTGTTTACCCTGCTGAGTAGGAAGGGCCTGATCATCCAGGATGTGGATTCTCTATACTTCTGCTCCAGCCACATCCCTGCTCCTGAAGACGTACTTTCAACTGTGTGTAACAGACAATCCAGCTCAAAGTCACTTGAACAGTAAGGAATCTACTGGCTCATTTAATTGGAGTGTTCAGAGGAAATGTTGGCGTCAGGACAAGTTTGATCCAGAGGTTTGTGATGTCCCATAGGACTTGGCTCCATTTCTTTTTGATTCCCTCCACTCTGCCCTCCTAATATAGCAGCTTCATTCCCAGACTGAATCCCTTCATAGTAGGGAAACCTTTGCCAGCATCTCTGGGACACCACGCTCCCTTTTTCATAACCAGGAAGGGGTAAAAGACTTTTCTTACCCCACTTTTTAACAAAAATCCCAACTTTCTCTCTGATTGGACCAACTCTGATGACAAGGTAGCCCGTGAACCAATCACCAGGGCCAGGAGAATGCTATGCATTGATTGGCTTGGTCCTGGGTCACATGCCTATTCCTCAACCAATCCTGGACCCATGGATGGTTTAAGCCAGTTAGGGACCAACTCAGGAGTTCAGTCCTACCCAAGTAACAGGCTCTACACAGTGAGAGAGGGTGACTGGATGCTGGAGGAGCAGACAGTGTTGTCCAACACATGTCGATTTTGCTTTTTTCCTGAAAAGTCGGGTGAGAGTAGGAAGAGATTAAAATTAGAACCTTCAAAGTAATTTGAATAATCCATAGAGTCAATTCACCCAATCCCCAAGGTCGCACAAAATTGCAAGGCGGCCATACTATATTTTTCATCTTTCCCTTCCTTTCTCTCTCTCTAACCTTTCCATGTTTCCTTATCCCCTTCCTTATCTACTTTTCCCTCCTCGTTTCTATCCTTTCCCTTCTGTCCGTGTCTTCATGCCTCTCCACCTCCTGGTTCTTTTATCTCAAACCCATTCCTCCCTCCCAGCCCACATCTCCAGCCACCCTTTCCTGATGCCTCCGAGTTCAATTTCAGCTCGTCCAAATTGCTTTATTGGTTACACAGAAAAACAAGGCTAGCTAGAGCCATTATGGGTGCGTGTGTGGTGTGCATTAGACTCAAAAAATATTTAAGGAAAATACTCCGGCAAATGAAATCAATAAACTCCAAATCAAACATTCGCTGGGAAGAGGAAGAGGTCTGCCTACAGCTACAGTGTGCTTGGAAACCACTCAGCAGTTCAGAAGCAGGAGGCTGAAGCTGGTCCCCCGCCCCACCCACAGTGCACGCGGGCCAGAGCAAGCAGTGAAGGTCACAGACCCCAGCACCCCTCTCCGGCAGCTGCACCGGCCCTGACCACACCTCCCCACAACACTGCAGGCCCCCCACTTCTCAGTTGTGCTTCAGAGAGACCAGTGGCCTCCACACCTGTCCCCGGTGCAACTCTCAGGGGGCCCAATTACGAAAGGGAGAGGGAATGGGAGGGGAGGGAAGAGGATTGGGGGACCAGAGGCATTTACATGGAGGTATTTTTAGACTCAAAGATTAAATCTTTAATAATCATAATTTTTTTCTTGAAAGAAAATGAGAGTTTGGTGTGTGGTGCTTATACTCTCCCTCCTCGGTCCCTGAAGCAGAGGGGGGAGGAGGCAAGAGTAAGGGAAATGCAGAAGACAGAAGAGAGAAAGCCAGAAGGGAATTAGCGCCCTGAGGCTGGAGTCAGGCTCAAAGCAGTGTTCTGGTGGATTCCAGGAAGGAGGAGCCCAGGCAGTGGTCACACTGGGAGTTTGGAGCTGTCTCCAGAGCTCTGGGTTGCTCCAGAGACTGTTTGATAGGAGAGAGGAGAGAATAGACTGCAGGAATCACCTCCTCCAGTGGCACTGAAATCACCATGTCATTCTATTCACAAGCCTTTGCTACTCCCCAGTGCCTTTTGGGTTATGAAGAAGCTAGTATTAACCTCCCAGGCCCCTCAGGAGAAGGGTCCCTTCTTCCAGAAGAGGTTCCCCTCGTGGGTCCTCCACCCACTGATAGTTCCCCAAATACATCTCAAGAACCTGATTCCACCCCAAGCAACCAGAGGATCTCGCCATCCCCAATACAATGCCCAGAAAGAGAGCTGCCCCTCTTTCATGGACAGCGCCACCACCTCACCCTGGACAGCCTGGAGGTTGCTGCGGCAGTGAGTGAGGACCAGCACCTGACCAAGGGTACAGACATTTGGGATAGAGTCCTAGCTCTACCACTGTCTGTGTCAACTTAGACAAATCTCTTCCCCAAGGTAGACCCCAGTTTCCCCAAATTCCAATGAAGGAGTGGATAGACCAAAGGATTTCAGACTAGAATCCATGAATCCCCTGCATCTGCACAGGGAGCGCTGTTTGTACGCGCACTTCTCTGGGACTGGGTTTTGTCATATTCGCCAAGTGGCCTGTGACCCCAAAAGAGTTGAAAGCCATAGAGGAAGCCAATGCTCAAGTTTGCACGTGAGTCAAGTGTTCTCAGCCTTCCCAAACCTCCAGGTGGGAGAGCTGTTAAAAAAGTCCTGGCTTATCAAAAAGAATGAAATCTTGCCATTTGCAACGACGTGGTTGGAACTGGAGGGTATTATGCTGAGTGAAATAAGTCAATCAGAGAAAGACATGTATCATATGGCCTCACTGATATAAGGAATTCTTAATCTCAGGAAACAAACTGAGGGTTACTGGAGTGGAGGTGGGGTGGGAGGGATGGGGTGACTGGGTGATAGACACTGGGGAGGGTATGTGCTCTGGTAAGCGCTGGAATTGTGCAAGACTGTTGAATCACAGATCTGTACCTCTGAAGCAAATAATACATTATATCTTAAAAAAGAAGAAGAAGAAGAAGATAGCAGGAGGGAAAGAATGAAGGGGGGAAATCGGAGGGAGAGACGAACCATGAGAGACGATGGACTCTGAAAAACAAACAGGGTTCTAGAGGGGAGGGGGGTGGGAGGATGGGTTAGCCTGGTGATGGGTATTAAAGAGGGCACGTTCTGCATGGAGCACTGGGTGTTGTGCACAAACAATGAATCGTGGAACACTACATCAAAAACTAATGATGTAATGTATGGTGATTAACATAACATAAAAAAAAAAAAGTCCTGGCTTGCCCCTGGAAGGGGTACTGTGGCCCACCCCCACTCACACCCACTGCTGTCACCATGTCTGCCTTCACAGGGCTGTGGCACCTCCTTCCTCCACGGCCCACACCAGCACACAAACCTGTTTCTTCCTTTTAGTAGAGTTTACACGGGTTTCTTTCTTTTTTTTTTTTTAAGATTTTATTTATTTATTCATGAGAGACAGGGGGAGAGAGAGAGAGAGGCAGAAGCAGAGGGAGAGGGCAAAGCAGGCTCCCATGGAGCAGGGAGCCCCATGCGGGACTCAATCCCAGGACCCTGGAATCATCACCTGAGCCGAAGGCAGATGCTTAACTGTCTGAGCCACCCAGGCGCCCCTTCACGGGCTTCTTCTATTACAACAAATTTTACAGACAAATGAAGGAAAATAAATACATTACAAATGACATTAAGTTAGCCAGGTTCTCAAAACCTTACAGATTTCACTCAGAGTATCAAAGAGTTTATTTGGAGCCCAAATGATCTCTTTCTGAAATAACTGCTATTTCACCAATGGGCCAAAAACTTCATAGGCACAAGTTTGGGTTATGTCCCATCAAATTGCCTCTCTTCCCAAACCAGCCTCTGAGCCCCAGAATCATAGACCTCTGGGAGCCATCTTCTTCTGGGCATCCTGGTGCTAAATTCCTTAGATCTCTTGCTTCATTCAAGGATGAACATCCCTCTTAAAATTAAGACTTTCCCATTTTCTGACCAAAGTTGCTAATGATAGCAACTCAGGCCAAGTAGTCCATAAATCCATGCTGAATTAATGAGTAAGTCAATGAAAAAAATGGATGAATGAATAAGTGCATGAAGTAAATGAATGAAAACTTTTCTTCCCCCAGCTCCCACTAGGAAGAATTCCTGTCTAGCAGGGACCTCAGGCCCCATTCCCATCTAGGCTTGGGGATTTGCTAAGTACTAGTTCCTGACTCTCCAAACCAGTGAGTGACTGAGCCCTCCTGTGTCTGGTACAGATCAACTCACCTCTGGAGGCTTCTTGAATCTACAGGCTGATGTCTTTCCTCAGCAATGGAAAATCTGAACACTTCTTCTGCCCGGTCCCTTCTCTTCTCTTCCCCATTTCCTTCTGAGACCCCAATGAGACATATATTAGAACTTGTCCCTTTGGGGGCACCTGGGTGTCTCAGTCAGTTAAGTGTCTGACTCTTGATCTCAGTTCAAATCTTGATCTCAGGTCAGGAGTTCAAGCCCCATGTTGGGCTCCACACTAGGCAAAAAAAAAAAAAAAAAAAAAAAAATTAACTTGTCACGCTGCCCCCTTTTCTTTGACCATCCTTTCTGTACCTCCATCTTTCAGTCCCTCAATACTATATCCTAAACAGTTTCTTCTGACTTAAATTCCAATTGAGTCATTCTCTTCTTAGCTCTATCGAATCTGTTATTAAACCCATCCATCAAGTTCTTACTTTCAGCTGTGGCATTTGTCATTCTAGAATTCCTTTTCCAAAATTGTGGTGTGTTTTATAGTTTCCAATTCTCTGCTGAAGTGTTCAAGCTGGATTTTTATCTCTCTGAACATTGTTACATACAGTTGTTTTATAGTTGATGTTAATACTTCCAATACCTGGAGTCTGTGTGACTCTATTTCTGTTGTCTCTTGTTTTCTCCTGGTTCTCGCTCATGGTGTCTTATTTCCCTGTGTGTTGGTCATCTTTGAATGTCTGATGGACGTGCATTTTGCCCCAGCTACCGTGTCTCCAAGCTTCTTAGAGAAACCTGAGAATGAAGGACATTAAGCACGGTGCCAGCTCACGTTATTATTCAAAGTCCAGTTAGAATTTCAGCTACTCAAAGAGAGCTGAAACAAACTGGGACTCACTCCTGTCAACGTCTGCTCCACTCTTGGAATGTGCTGATGTGTGCTGGGGTGAAGGGGATGGGGAAGATGTAAGGGAGGAGAATCTTCTGAGAGACTTCCATTCCACCACATGGAAAACTCACTAACCATGATCCTGCCAAGGGCCTTGGCTCCATTTCCTGAGTGCCCAGAGAAGGAGGAGCTTTCAGTTGAGCTTGCAGGGAGCAAGACAGAGGTGAGCTCAGACTTCAGAGGTTAAAACCTGCCACGTGACAGAGCCACATTCCATCCTTAAATGTATCTTGTCTGTTTATTGATTTATTTTAAAATACTGCTTAGAACTGATTTGAACCAACTTTTAAAAGTCAAGTTTTAGCTTCTCTTGAAGGATTGGAGGTTCTTACGACACTGCGCCCTGATGCCAGGAAGTAACGGTCGGCTGGAGCTGAGGAGCTCCCGAGAAGCAAGTGCTCTCCCTTAGGAGCTGCAGTGGCCACCTCTTAGGCAACAAACATTTGCACTTACTCTGGCCCATGTCCCACTTTGTGTGATTACTGCCTGGCCCTCAGGAATTGAATTTTTCACTCCTTGAGCTAGAGAAAAGATGGTATGTAATTCTGACCCCCAGGAATTTCCACAGCTAGGAGAAGTAGAGAACACAGGGTCAGCGGAGCAAGAGATCAGTGAGGCAAGGTGACCTCTCAGAGTCCCTGCTAACGCCCCTGGAGAACGGCTACTGCTCCGCCTGGCCCCTCCCCAGATTCCTGGCCAGGCCCCCTGCCCAGGCCAGGCGGTGGTCTCAAACTCAGCTCTGCCACTGCCTGCCAAACCAACCTTGGGCCACTCCTTTGACATCTGGAAGCTTCTATTTCCTCCTCTGCCAAAATAAGGATAATAGTAGTTCCTGACTTATAGGATTGTTATGAAATTGAATAAGGCCATGCATGAAAATGGCAAGTTATAACATCCTGTCCATAACAAATGTTTGTGGATATCAGGGGTGTCTGCCCTGCCCACCTTTATGCTCTCTGTGGACACTTGGAACGAAAGACTCCAAGAGCCAGGCTTGCCCTCATCCTCTCTGATGTAGTAATGATGGAACCAAAGCCCAGAGAGGTGAGGTTGCTCTAGATGCTGGAGTGTGAGCATCTACCCGTGGTCCATTGACACAAATCTGGCTTGAAGCAGGGACTGGTCACACCAAGAGTGAGGCTGAGAGAGAAGGCTTTCTGGGGACGGCAGGCTATAAGCAGGATTTGGAAGGAAAAGTGGAACACAGATTGGCAGAAAGAGGGGCTTTCTTATGTATTGCTGCCCACACACTTTGAAAGAGCAAAGCTGAAAGTATTTGTGCTTTGAGCCCCAAAGAGTCCCAACCGGATCCTCACCCAGCTATCCTATCCAACAAATAGGCTCAAAGATAAGTACCTAGGCTCCCCTCCCTACCTTCCCAGCTAGAACTGGAAAAGGACACGCGTACTCCCCGACACGCACATGCACAAGCACGCACACAGGTGTTTGTCTTCTTTACGGGCCCTTGCATCACCAGCTCATTTTTCCTGTGGAGAATCCCCACACAGATACACAACCAGACGTCCCTTATCAGAATTATGTTTCCTCTAAGGCAGCGATCAAAGCAATCTGACTTAACCAAGGAAATTAAGAAGGCTCCAGCAGGAATTACCATGGAGAACCAAACTCATCTAACTCAGGCACTTTCCTTTGTTTTTTTTCTAATGAGTTTTAAACTGGGCCCCATCCCCTTGGGACATTTAACAAATACGAGGCTTCCCAAAGTTCCTTTCCTCCCACTTTCCTGCTGCCTACTGGCTCCTTGGCTGGGATTTCAGGACCCTCCCCCTCAGCCAGAGCCCCTCCCACCCCAGAGAGCTCTCTTCTTCCAGAATTTTCCTTAGGTTGGTGTCTCCTCTCTTCTCTCTTCTCTCTCTCTCCCTCTCTGCTATTGCAACTCGTGGGGTTCTCTCTCTGCCGCCTTTTGCAATATGGCTTCCCTCCCCATCACTCCCCTAGAACCACTCCAGCCAAAGCCATAGTCAGCTCTCTGTCCTCATTTTATTTGATCTCTCTGTAGCCTTTGACCCAAAAGGCAACCTTCCTTCTTGAAACACTCTCTTCCCTCAAAATGCTGGACCAGCAGGAGGTTCCCAGGCTACAATACAGATTCACTCCATCTTCACGCACACACTCTTATTTTTAAAATCTTTTCTAATCTAATGGTCAAAAAAATTTTTTTTTTATTATTTAAACTTCTATTTCTTTTCTAATGGAAAATTCTGTAGGGCCTTGTAGTCCATGGTAGAGTTTGGGTTTTATTCTAAACCCCAACAGAGGAGTCATAATCAGATTTTCATTTCTAGAAGTCTGGCTGGCTGGTGGCTCAGATGCTTGGCTGAGGGGAAGGAGGAATCCAGAGTGATTCTTGGGTTTTTGGCCTCAGTAACTGGAAAGATGATACCAGCTACCACTTCAATAGTACCGACTCTGTGACAGGCACCCTTTTGAAGGTTAGACATAATTTCACTCATTCCATCTCCTCAACTCTGTGAAGTAGGCACTATAATTCCCATTTACAGTGGACGGCACAGAGCCAAGCAGGGAAATGCTAGAGCCAGGATTCCAACCCGGAGTCCACACTCCTAGCAGACATGCTCACAGCCTCTATGGAGGAAGGTGGAGCCATTTAGGGGAATAGAGAAGACTGGGGGTCAGGGCGAGGAGAGCCTCAGGCTGGAAACTGATGGAGCTGAAGCCTGGGCATCTGCATTCTTCAGCACTCAGAAGACCTGACCCTGGTCGGGCTGTGCATTATGACCATCCTAGTGACTCTCTCAGGAAACCAGCAAAGAGGTGGATAGCAGAAGAGCTGAGCAGGCTCTAGGAGGCATCTTCAGGGACAGGAGGGGCCCAGGTGAGAAGTGGGGAGTGGCTGAACTCTTCATTGGTCACTTGAGTTTGCACTCACCCTGCGCTTATGCTGCGCTTAGCCCCCCGCCAAACACCTCCCTTTCACACTCACACACCAGCCCTTTGCCTCTTTTAAAGAGATGTACCTTTTTATTTCAAAATATTTTTGCTATTTTTTAAACTACAAAAGTATATGCTTATTGGAAGACATTACCCTGAAATGAAGAAAAACATTAAACTCACCCATAGGTCACCCAGAGAGTTACCTGTAATATTTTGATGCTTATTTTAGATAGAAAGAAAGATAGATGCTTCTTTTTTTAAAACCGGCATTAGTCTACATTGTTTTGTACCCTGATTTTTTTTCCACAGTATTCTTCTCAAACAATGATTTTCCTAACTGTGTGGCGCTGTTGTCTAGAAGCACCATCACTTAACCTCTCACAGTGAGCATGTATGTTGTTGCCAGTTTCATGTTTTTATACCTAAAATCATAATGAACTTATTTGTATGTAAATCCTCGTATGTGTCTGATTATGTCCTTGGGATAAATTCCCACCGTGGCCTTGCTGGTCCCAGGGGTTTAAACTTTGTGAGGTTTGATCCCCATCCCCCTGCCAGGGCCCCCCTGTGAGCATCATCATCTCCCACCTGCACTGCTTCCCTAGGCTCCTGATTATCCTTCCTGCTTCTGCTTACCCAACCCAGGCCACTGTCACAGCACCCAGAAGCTCTTCAAGAAACAGTAACAGCAGGTGGTATCACCCCTCCAAAACCCCAGCAGGGCTCCCCTTGCACTTTGCAGGCATCCCTCCCCAGGTCGTACTTCCCACCGTGCTCCCTTCACCCACTGTGTCCGCTCTGGTCTCTTCTAAGTTCATCAAAGATCTCTCCCACCACAGGACCTTTGCATGTGCTGTTTCACTCTTTCTTATCATCTATGACTCAGCCTAACTCTGCCTCTTTGGAAAAGCCTTCACGGACCTCCCCTCCTCGCTTCTCCAGCTCCCTTTTGATTTCCTTCAAGGTCCTTCACATGTATGAATATTTAATTGTATTTTCACTTGTTAATTTTCAGTGTCTCTGCACTAAATGGTATGCTCTGTGAGGGCAAGGACTTAATTTCACTAAATACTATATACCCAGTTCCTATCTAGTGCTTAACAGAAAGTAGGTCTCTATAAATATCAAATTATCCTCCAAAAAGGTTGTACTCACCTATGCTTCCACCAGTAATTCATGAAAGTGCAGGTCACCGCACCCACCCCGACACTGGGAATGATGCTTTTTTTTGAAAAAAGAAATCTTGGCTAACATGATGGCAAAAAATAATATTTCATCGTTCAAATCTGATGCCTAGTAAGGTCAAACATTCTTTCATGTTTATCCGTCTTCTTTTGTAGTGAATAATAAAAGAGCCTATTTATAACCCGCGAGTAGTGGCTTCATTCTTAAAGCTATTCCAGAAAAGAAGGTGCTCTAGCCTCAACTTCTGGACTCTTCTAGAAAAAAAAAAAAAAAAGTTGTTTCTGAAGTCTGACCTCAATCCCTCCTGCCGCTAACTGTTTTCAATCTTCCTCTTATTGGGCCCTTGTGGGATTGGCAACAAAGCATGCGAGTGCCCTCCTGGTCCTCTTACCGGGTCCCTCTCCTGCCTCCTCTGCCCAGCGTGAAGGAGCGAAGCCCACGTGCCCCTCCCTCCCACACCCCTAGTGCTGAGCAGCAGATTAAGCGATTCAATTCAAGAAGGAAGCTTGCACTGGTAAGGTGTAATCATCTCTGACTAAAATCTCTTTTTCAGATATATAATGGTCTAATCAATATTAATAGAGAGGCTTATCTGTTTTCCTCATCTCCCATGTCCTTAAGAGTAGATAAAATGCTTGTAAAATAGGATTCTATTCAGCATATACTGATTGCTTCCAAAACGCATTTTCTCGAGATCTGTCATCAAGTGCGAGTCATTACTGAACCGCTAGGCCCAGCACCGCAGTTGACAAATTTGGGGAAGATTCTTTGATTATTTTACCCAACATATAATTTAAGGGCCGCAGCTTCTCTTGATTCAAATTGGTTCTTGCCTGTCCCGCAGGGGCATCTCAGAAGGCAGAGGATTTTCAACAAATGGACATTCAGAAGAGGCCGGGCTCTAGAACCGAGATGTAGGCCCGGCTCCGCCAAGGGAGACCACAGGGCATTAGGGCTGGGTGCTCTCTCACTGGTGGGAAGGGAAGAGGCAGGGAGCGGACCCCCACCACTACCCCATGGTATCCCACATTGGAGTCTGGCTCTGAAGGGAGGAGAAGCAGGGAGAGAACAAGGCAGCCTCAGGGACAGGCCCGGAGGTCTGCTGTGTCCTGGGCTTGGCTTCCCGAGACATGGGTGTCACTGCCATTTTTGCCCTTTGCTGGTGGTATGAGCCTGGGCCAGTCACCGGACGCTAAGCTCTTTTGCTTGACCTGAATCCAGGACGAGCCCAGTGCCTTCCAGACCCCAGGTCTTATCCTCATCTACTTCTCAGGGGTTTTGGACAACATCTCCCTTTTGGGATGCCTCAATTTTCACAGCAGTGGTACCCAGCGACTACTTCGTATATTTTGAAGACACTATGAGTTCGTACTATATTCAAATACAGTATGAACAAAAATGGCTGTAGTAGCCAAACAAAAAATTAGGAACAACTTAAAAAGCCACAACTAAACAATCCAATGACTTAAACAGGCTGTACTTGACAGTTTGTGACATATGTCATAGATAGATGTCACACATAGATGTAATCCAGTGCAGCAGCTTAAAAGAAGAGATCTAGATGTGTCGACAGGAAACGCATCCAAGATACGTTGCTGAGTGAAAAAGGCGAGATGCAGAATGATTCATACAAGGTGAGCTATGGGAGGAAAGAAGAAAACAGTATTAACTAGCATGTATGTAACATCTTAGTGGGAAAAAAAGTCCAGAAGGATATAAGAAACTGATAACAATGGTTACTTCCATGGTCCCTGCTCTGGAGCGTGGGTCAAAGAGGACGTTAGCATTATCTGTAATGTCTTGGGATTTTTGAAGGGGGAACGTATTCACACATTATTTGTGTAAGTAAAAATGATTAATAAAAACATCTGGGTTAATTGGATTTCCGTATCTTGACCCCTAGCTTACATCAGACACAAAAACTCAATTCCAGATGGACCACAGATCTACATGTCGAAGGTCTAATAATAATAAAGCTTTTAAAAGAAAATAGAAGAATATCTTTAGAGGTTAAGGTAGGCAAAAAAAATATTTTTTTTTAACTGGACACAAAAGGCATTCACTATAAAGGAAAAAGCCAGTAAGTTAGACTACATTGAATTAAGCTAGCTTCAAAGGGAGGGTTCCTGCTCAGAGTATAATGCCAACAGCTGGCTGGGAGAGGATGGGGGAGAGCTGGAGGTAGAAGATCATCCTTTGTAACCATTATAGTAAAGATTGGTGCAGGCGAGAATCATCAATGGATGCTAATCTAGGGGAAATTTTGATGAGAAGTGGAATATTTGCAGGATCTTCAAGTATATCCCCACAGGTTGCTTATCCATTTCAAAGAAAAAAAAAATATCATAACTGGACACCACCTTGACCAGATGATGAAAATTAGCATCATTAATGAGGAGCAGAGGCTCCAGATGTGAGCCCCGGAGAAGGACATAACACCATTCATGCAGATGCCAGTCAGCAACGCAATATCTCCTCTAATCATAAGAAAATACCAGACAAACAAAATGAGGAACATTCTATTTAAAAGGGAAGAGGGGGAAGGACTGTATTCTTCAAAATGTCAACGTCATAAAAGACAAAGAAAGGCCATGGAAATGTTCCTGATTGAAGGAAACCAAAGAGACATGACAACTAAGCACAATGCCTGATTCTAGACAGGATTCTGTATGGGAAGAGGGGAAATGCTACAAAGGACATTATTAGATCAACTGCAAACATTGAAAAACAGATAGTGAGGTAGATAGAAGTATTATAGCAATGTTAAATTGACGGAATTTGGCAGCTGTAGGGGGGGCCATGTAAGGGAATATTCTTAAGAAATACTGACTGAATTATTTGGGGGGGGAAAGGGTTATCATGTATGCAACTCACTCAAATGGTTCAGAAAAGTGTGCAGTGTGTGTGTGTGTGTGTGTGTGTGGAGGGGAGCGGTGTGGTAAGAGAGTACACATGATAAAAGCAAATAAGAGAGAGCCAGTTAGCTCCCTGATCTCTTCTTATAAGGACACTAATCCTATCAGATCAGGGCCCTACTCTTATGACCTCAGTTAGCCTTCATTACTTCTACGAAGGCCCCATCTCCAAACACAGACTCACTGGGAAGCCCTAAGGCTTCAACAGATGAATTGGGGCAGGACACAAACATTCAGTCCATAACAAATGTGAAGACCAAGATGCAGTCCCACTCCGAGAGAGATATGTGCATATGTGCACCAAAATCCCATGCAAGAATGCTCCCCGCACCACGATTCACAACAGCGCAACGGAAAGCAGTCCTAATACCCTTCAGGTATCAGTGGATAAATAAATTGTGTAAAATCATACAGAGGAATACTATACATCAATAGGAATGAAAAACTATAGCCGTATGCAACATAAATAAATCTCTATAATCGTGCGGAGGGAAGAAAGCCTTTACCCAGATTCACCTACTGCTCGGGGAAATTTACCAGACACAAATGAGTACATATTTATGATTTCATTTCCATGAAGGTAAGGAAAGGTAATGGCAAAATTAATTTACAGTGTTAGAAGCCAGATTGGGGATTACCCTTGGCAGAGGGAGGAGGGAGGCTGGAATAAGGCAAAGGGCACTTCTAGGGGCTGGTGATGTTCTGTTTCTAGACGTGGTGTGTTCACCCTGTAAGAATTCATCAAGGTGCACATTTATGACTTTGCACATTTATGTATGTATTCTTTAATTAAAAGTGTACATTAAAGGGACGCCTGGGTGGCTCAGTCGGTTATGTGTCTGCCTTCGGCTCAGGTCATGATCCCAGAATCCTGGGATCAAGCCCCGTGTCAGGCTCCCTTCTTGGCGGGGAGTCAGCTTCTCCCTCTCCCTCTGCCTTGGCTCATGCTCTCTCTCTCCTCTCTCTCTCTCAAATAAATAAAATCTTTTTTAAAAAGTTTATATTGGGCACCTGGGTGGTTCAGTTGGTTAAGCCACTGCCTTCGGCTCAGGTCATGATCCTGGAGTCCCTGGATCGAGTCCCACATCGGACTCCCTGCTCAGCAGGGAGTCTGCTTCTCCCTCTGACCCTCCCCCTTCTCATGCTCTCTCTCATTCTCTCTCTCAAATAAATAAATAAAATCTTTTAAAAAAAGTTTATATTAAAAAAGAGACATCTGGGGGCTCCTGGGTGGCTCAGTCAGTTAAGCAACTGTCTCTTGATTTCAGCTCAGGTCATGATCTCAGGGTTGTGGGACTGAGCCCTGCATCAGGCTCCAAGGTCAGGGGGAGTCTGCTTGAGATTGTCTCTCTCTTTCTCTCCCTCTGCCCCTCCCCCTACTCTCTCTCATTAAAAAAAAATAATAATAACTTTTAAAAAGAGACATCTGGATACTTATTAAGTTTGGATTCTAGAATCACTCATGGCCCCTCTAAAATTCCATATCAGTGGGTAAGGAATGGGGTGAGTGGGAGGTAAACAGGTCCCAAATCTACTTTTAAATTTTTTTATTCAATTTATTTAAAATGGATTTTTAAAAAACAGTTCACCTATTTCTCCCACCTCCCACCTCTTGCAACCACCACACCAATCTTTTTTGTTGTTGTTGTTAAAGATTTTATTTATTTGGCAGAGAGAGACAGTGAGAGCAGGAACACATGCAGGGGGAGTGGGAGAGGGAGAAGCAGGCCCCCCGCAGAGCCGGGAGCCCGATGCTGGGCTTGATCCCAGGACCCTGGGATCATGACCTGAGCTGAAGGCAGACACTTAATGACTGAGCCACCCAGGCACCCCCCATCACACCAATCTATTCTCTAGAGCTATAAGTTTGAGGTTTTTTGATGTTGCGGTTTATTACTTTTTGGATTACACATGTAAGAGAAATCAGATGGTATTTGTTTTTCTCTGACTTATTTCACTTAGCATAATATCTTCCAGGTCCATTGGTGTTGTCGCAAAAGGCAAGATTTCATTCTATTTTATGGTTGAATAATATTTCATTTTATATATATTTATATTTAAATATATAAATAAATAAATTCCCCATTTACCCATCAATGGACACTGGGATCGAGCCCCGTGTCAGGCTCCCTTCTTGGCGGAGAGTCAGCTTCTCCCTCTCCCTCTGCCTTGGCTCATGCTCTCTCTCTCTCCTCTCTCTCTCTCTCTCCCCTTCTCTCTCTCTCAAATAAATGAATAAAATCTTTTTTAAAAAGGAGGGAGAATGATGCCTCTAGCTTTGTTCTTTTTTCTCAAGATTGCTGTGCCCATTCAGTGTCTTTTGTGGTTCCATACAAATTTTAGGATTGTTGGTCCTATTTCTGTGAAAAATACCATTGGAATTTTTGTAGGGATTGCATTGAATCTGTAGATTGCTTTGGGTAATAGGGAGGTCTTAACAATATTAATTCACCCAATCCATGAGCATGGAATATCTTTCCAATTATTTGGGTCTTCTTCAATTTCCTTCATTAATGTCTTACAGTTTTCAGAGTACAGGTCTTTCACCTCCTTGGTTAAATGTATTTCTAGGCATTTTATTCTTTTTGATGTAATTGTAAATGGGATCTCTTTCTTAATTTCTCTGATAGTTCGTTATTAGTATGAAGAAATACAACAGATTTTTGTGTGTTGGTTTTATATCTTGCAACTTTACTGAATTAATTTATTAGTTTTAACAGTTTTTTGTTGGAGTCTTTAGGGTTTTCTATATATAATATCAGGTCATCTTTCCAATTTGGATGCCTTTTTTTTTTCTTTCTTTCTTTCTTGCTCTGGCTAAGACTTCCAATACTATGTTGAATAAAAGTAACAAGAATGGGGGCGCCTGGGTGGTTCAGTTGGTTAAACGTCTGACTTCAGCTCAGGTCATGATCTCAGGGTCCTGGGATCAAGCCCCACGTCAGACTCTGTGCTCAGAGGAGAGTCTGCTTGTCCCTCTCCCTCTGCCCCTCTCCCTGCTTGTGCTCGTTCTCTCTCTCTAATAAATAAAATATCTTTTTAAAAAAAAAAAAGCGGCAAGAATGGACATCCTTGTCTTCTCCCTGATCTTAGAGGAAAAGCTTTCAGCTTTTCACCACTGAGTATGATGTGAGCTGGGGGCTTGTCATATATGGCCTTTATTATGCTGAGATATGTTCCCTCTATATCTACTTTCATAAATGGATGTTGAATTTTGTCAAATGCTCTTTCTGCATCTATTGAGAGGATTATATGATTATTATCCTTCATCTTGTTAATGTGGTGCTTCACATCAGCTGATTTGTAAATATTGAACCATCCTTGCATCCCCAGAAGAAATCCCACTTGGTTATGGTGTATCCAAAATCTGCCTTTTGAACAAGCAGTCAGGTAAGTCCTATTGGTTCTGGGGCCACTGTTGGAAAAACACTGGTAACCATTTATATTTTAATAACAGCACAATCCATGTCCATAGAGAGACATCATGGAGAGGCAGGAATATTCTATTACAGTTATCTCTTCAAAATGTCCCTTTGCCCTGCCACCCCCAAAGATATTTAACGTCGTGCTCGAACTCCCTGCACTAAATGCTTTCACCTGCCTGCCCCAGGTATCGTGGATTTGGTCTCAACTCCCAAGGTCTCCTGTCCCCCTCCCCCTCACCATGAGACTCTCAGGCAGTGATGATTGTCATCAAGGAGTGACTTTTCAGCCATCTTTGGTTCCAATATTTGTACAGGTACAGGACTCACAACAAAGAAATCTTCACAGAACCTCCAGGCTGTGACTGCTCATCCCTCACAACAGCCCCAGCTCTTCTGTGAATATTTCTATCACAGATCGAAGGCATACATCTATGTGTGCATTGTCTCCTATGTGAGACCATATTTCCCCATGCTTAGTACAGTGCCTGGAACATAGCAAGTGCTTAATATATACTTTTTTTAAAAACCAACTAAATAGAAGAAACCAAAGCTGAAAGCCCCCACCTTTGCCAGGAGAATTCTCCTTCCTACTCTGCCCTGGCCTGCCCTTGCCTCCAAAAATCCTATTACCCCCAGTCTCTCCTGGATACACCCTCCTCTTCTTCTCAAGTCCCTTTTTTCTTGCTTCACTGAGGCTCGGCACCAATCCTTCCTTTTCTCTTCCATTCTTTGTCCTCCAGCTCTGTGCGTCTGGGTGAAGGGCAAGAGAGGGCTTTCTAATGCATAAGATAATTTTCATCTTTATCAGCACACATAACATTATCACCTGACCAAATTCCCGGCTTTGCCAATTAAGCATCCTCTCTGGTCCTCTCCCCAGCACCCCCCCCCAACCACCACCACCACCTTATCCCTGCAGAGAAACTATCTAGTTGTGCACACCTCCTCTCCCAAGTCTGAGAAGGGAACCCTCTCAATTTGTAAACCCTCATTCCTGCCATCAGAACGGAGGCCATCAACTCACTTTAGAACCACAGGCTTTGAAGAGGGAAGGAGCGGGCAGGAGGGGTTCCCAGTGGGCAGGAAGAAACTCTGGGGGGGAGGTGGATATGTTGCAAAGGAGGAAAAACTTCCTTCTGCCCTCTTAAGGTTCTGTGACTGGGCCTAATAATTAAAATGACATGAGACATGAGAAAACAGGAAAAAAGCATACACACTTTTTTAACATTTTTACTTGTACACAAGGATCTTCAAAAGGAAAATGAAGACCCAAAGAAACCATTAGGCCCCGATGTTTGTATCCTTTTTAAATAAAGAATGATATCTTGTGGGGGTGTGATGAGCCAGATGGGCTTAGACCAGGGCCAGTAAGCTGTGGCACAATGACCAGGAGATGTGGGGAAAGTATTGGAAGATCAGGGTTACTTTGGTAGGTCTGTCTGCACAGAAGCATCTCAGTGTTGACTCTCAGTTTCTAGCGCTAAGAGTGTTCTCCTCTGCCCAGTACAGGGACGGCATCTTTCTCCCGGGAAATGTTGTGACCGGCTTTTAGGTAGAAAGGGGAGGTCAGAGAGCCCTTTCGGCACCTGCTGTTTCTCAAGTGTCTCCAGCTCAAAATAATCAATCAGCAAAAGCAGTATATTTTGAAGTGGCATGTTCTGTATCCCCTTCAATGCTCAGTATCTTAATTGTGGCAATGGTCCACAATTGAATACATATGTCAGAATGTATCCATTTGAACAGGTTAAGTATATGCAGTTTACTGTCGGTCAATTATACCTCAATAAAACTGCAGGAGGAGGAAGAGAAGGGGTTAGGGAGGAGGAAGGAAAATAAAGAAATTCAGTAAATTTTCAGGATACAAAATCAATATACAAAGAAAAATCAGTTGCATTTACATACATATGTGGACTCTTTTAAAAAACAAACAAAAAAAGGCAACAAACTCATAGAAACAAAAAGTAGGGGCTAAGGCTAGGAAGAAATAGGGAGAAGTTGGGAAAAGGATACAAACTTCCAGCTACATGATGAGTAAGGTGTGAAGATCTAATGTATGACATGGTGACAGTAGTTGATAGCCCTGTATTGCATAACTGAAATTTGCTAAGCGAGTAGAAGTTCTCACATTTAAAAAAAAAAAAAAAAAAAACGTGATAATTAACTAGGAGGGGGGATCCTTGCACAGTGTGTATATATATTTCAAATCATCATGATGTACACTTTAAGTATCTTGCAATTTTACTTGTTAATTACCCCTTGAGAAACTGAGGAGGAGAAAAGGAAATGAAAAAGAGGGAAGTGACTTGATTTGCCCAAGGTCCGGCTGAGAATTCTAACCCACTAGAGTCTTGATCTTAAATCTTTCTTCCTGCCAGGACTCACACCATGGTTTTCAGGCCAAACGAAAAATTTCAAGAAGCTTCTATTTTTAGTACGTAATTGGCCACAGGAAGGCTGGACTTGGTCTGCAGAGACTTAGGGAGACTTGGCCCTGGTCTTGACCAGGATTCGTTGTCACAACAGACTTGTCAATGGGGCAGACGCGATGGAAGCGTGGGTAGTCCCTTGCTCCCTCCTTGGCCTCCTGCCTCAGTGAATGGTGACTAAGAGTGGGATCCTGGGGTGCCAGAGGAGCAGGTCAGCACCCCTGTCCCCCAGGAGCTCATTCCAGCGGGGTGTATGGATCCCTACCCAGATCATTACAATGGAGCAGCAAGACAAGTAGGGCATGCTCAACCCAGCCTGGGCCAGACTTCCTGGAGGAGGTGAGGCCCCTGAATGGCTTTGCCTCCCCTTGGAGGCCCCCACTTCCACTTCTGTTGCCCCTGTCCCCTTCTCCTGCTGCCCCTCTCCCTGGCCCAAGTGTTCCCCAAACCCAACCTCTTCCTTTTCTTCTCCTCAACACAGCTGACAGGCACCTTTTCAGGAGGAAGTTAGCTAGAAGTTGAAAAGTATAAATAAAGAAAACTACCAGCCATCTGGCTGCCACGGGCCGAATTTCTGCTCCTGCCATGACTGGCAACTCCACCCCACGTGCCTGCTTGTCTCCCAGAACCCAACTCATTTGCAGCCATTCCTCCGTCTCCATCTTGATGCCCATCCCTTCCTGAAAATTCACACCAAGAAGACATGCTCTGGGCAAGCGGTGGGTAAGAAATGGGCTTAGCACCCCTCGCCCCTTTCCACAACAGGCTTAGAAGCCCTGATCTCTCTACCCCATTCTCAAGAGCATCTTTGGGTTCTTCTCCTAGAGAGGGATCCCCAGAAAACTTTGTACCCAGGAGGGCAGGGAGAAGGGCTTCAGAAGAGAAGAGAATGCGCAGGGCATGGAATCTGGAGTGGGTACCATGAGGGGAGATTAAGAAGTCGGCAGGACTGGCCTCTACTTCTCTACACCCGTTTGCAATCCCCCTTCACACCCATGATCCCCTTTAATCCCCACTGTGATCTTTAACGAGGTAGGAATAGTCTCAAAGGGGTGAGATAACATGCCTAAAGAGAGGAAATAAGTAGGTATTGAGTGAGATCCACTGGGTCTGCGATAGACAGAATAATGCCCCCCCAAGTGTCTACCTCCTATTCCCAAAGCCCTGAATATGCTCCCTTCTGTGGCAAAAGGGACTTCGCAGATCTGGTTAAGGATCTGGAGATGGAGAGAATATCCTGAATTATCTGGGGGTGGCGGGGATGTGATCACAAGGGTCCTTATCAGTAAAAGAGGGGGGGCAGGAGAGTCAGACTCAGAGTGACACAGCACAAGGAAGATTTCCTTGGCCATTCCTGGCTTTGAAGATGGGGAGAAGGGGCTGTGAAGCCAAGGAAATGCAGAGGCCTCCAGAAGTAAAAGAACAGATTCTCTCCTGAGCTGCCAGGAAGGAATGCAGTCCTGCCGACACCTGAAATTTCAGCCCCATGAGACCCAAGTTGGACTTCTGCCCCTGAGAACTGTGAGATCATCAATGTGTATTGTTTTAAGCCACTGAATTTGAAAGTGACCTAGCAGAGGACAAGGAGTCTCCCTACAGCGCCTCCTGTGTTTGTCCCAGCAAATCCCATGAGCAGATGCTGTCCCTCACTTCGTGGTTGAGGGCACTGAGGCGCACACTGTCAGATGACTTGCTCCAGGCCACCCAGCTGGTCTTAGGTTTGGGTTCTTCAGCAGCAGAGCCTGAGGCAGGCGTTCTCAGTTCACGACTTCTTGAGGGAGCACCCTTCAGCCAAAACCCATAAAGGAGTCAGGGAAGCACAGAGGGAAGGGCATGAGGAAGGATGGGGTCTTGGGGCAAGTCAACACTGGGCCTGATGCATGGGTCACTCCAGAGCATAAATCAGCCAAGAAAATTACCCCCGCTCCTGACAAGGGGCTCAGCCCTTCGTTCCCTGGGTCAGCCGGCCATTGGTTGGCTGGTGGCTGCCCCAAGGAGCAGCCGGAGGTAACCCTTCCTGGCAGAGGGCAGTTCTCTGCGGAAGGGGCAGCTGTGAGCCCTCAGCAGCCCGCACTCACGCCGCCAGGGATGGGCAGGCCACAACAGCATCCCCACCAGTGTGGGCCCAGTGCCCTCGCTGCTGGGAGATGGGAGAGACCACAGCCCGGGGCATGTGCGGGCTGGCCAGAGAGCAATGCGCACAGTGGCCCGGAGAAGGGGCAGCCGGGGCAGGGACAGGTGTCCAGGCCGGTGAGGACCCCCACGGGGCCCAGGCCTCTGCATCCAGAGCAGCAACAGTGAACATCTGGGCCCCGACCCGGCCCCCCTCACCCCCCCGCAGGAGCTGCTCCCCCGAAGCTCAAGGTCAGCACCCTGACCACGGCACCTCATCGCCCCCCAGCCCCAGACCAGAGCCTCAGAGGGTTCCTGAGTATCTGAGGAAATTGGATGGTAACGGTGTTCTTAGCTTCCTCCTCTCCTCCCCCTTGCCCTCCCCTCTTTCTTTCTGGGCCTGCCCCTGAAGCTATTAATATCCAACTTGAACTAAACTGCGACTGTATTTCAACTTTCCCGTTTTATTTGCCACAGGTGGGTTATTTCTCCGGGGCGGTGAGGGGAGCAGGGATCCTGCTTCTTTCCAGCCCATGCTCCGGGGGCTGATCGTACAGAAGAACCCAGCGGCCAATTCCGGGTCCAGGAGGAAAAGGAGCGTTCCATTTTCTGCATCTTCTATGTGGTGGCAGCTTCTGTTCCCGTCAGGAACCTTCGAACACATCTCATGGTCGCCTAATGGAGCAGAAATGTGCTCTCCATGGGGCCAGTGCCAGGCCACGGGCAGCTCTGGGAGGGGCTCGGCCCCTGGGCCACTCGCCCCTGTCCGGACAGGATGAAGGAGGGAGGGTGGCAGGCAAGAGGGCTGGAAGCCTTCCCAAAGGAGGCGCGAGGTGGCACCTGTCGTTCTCAGAGGGGTCTACCGTCTCCCATGTCTTAGCTCCTCGATGATGCTGGAAGGAGTGCTGCAGAGCACCCCCGTTCACGGGTGGGGAAACCCATGCCCAGACTGACCTCGTGCTTTGCCTGTGGATACTGGAAATGTCAGGGATGGAGCTCCGGTGTCCTGACTCACAGCCCACCCCCACCCTGGGGCTCCAGTCTGTGACACCAGGATGAGAATAAGATGGGGCTCTCCCAGGCCAAGCCACTGCTCCCTGAGCTTTCTTCCCTTCCCAACCAGTAGCCAAGCAAGGTATACGCTTCCCACCAAGCCTCTTGGCCCCAGAACCCTGTCTCCTCCGCCTCACGCCAAGGCAGGTGGAGCCCGGGGCTGACCCTAAGCCCCCAGAGCCAAATGTCACACAGTCCTTCTCCCAACCCGGGCACACGGCCCCACCAGGCCCCCCAGACAGTAGTGCTGGGGACTGCTTTGTCCCAGACGCGGGATGACATCACTCTTGAGGGAAGTTCACCAGTGCTGTGTTTGGCTGGGGCAAAGAAACCCTGGAAGACGAACGGCCCAGAGAGCTCCTGGGCTTGGCCGCCGGGCTGCAGAGCAGTCTGCTGGGGACAGAGGCAAGCATCGGGTTGGCCCGCCTGGGACGGGAGCTGGCTACTTGCTTACTAGAAGTAGCTGCTTGTGTCGAGCTCCGACTGGGCAAGGAGCTTCACGTGAGCCACCTCAAGCACCCTGCGCGCTGGCCCTGTGACGCCCTGGGTCCAGGATGGACTCTCCACACCGGACATTGAACAGGGGACCTGGAGGTCCCTCCCCACACACCCAGTCCGCAGACGGCAGCCACCGACAGATGACAGATACTACTCCCTGGGAGGAGAAAAGCCCCATGACAGCCCTGCTCAGGACACTGCCCTCCAGGGTCTGTGCTGGGGGCACATGCGTCCCTTCAGTGGGTGTTGACTAAGTACCTATTCCCCAGCAGATACTGTCACCCCCGCCGTCTGGTACACTTTATACCCCATTACATGCTCCTTCTGTTTCACACGCTCCCAGAAATGCCCGCATGTGTACACATGCATATGCACACACATGCACACACACACACACACTCCTCCCTGACCAGCAGCCCCTAAACTAGGTCAGGCCCTCAAGCCAAAGTGAGGACAAACAGAACAGATGGAGGGATGCGGTGGCTTGCAGACCACGTCTTGGAAGAAGAGGACGTGAGCAGAGACGGAGAGGGGAGCGGGCAGGTGTGGCTGCCTGGGAAACGGGGGGCAGCCTCAGGGAAGCAGCAGGGGCTCGCTGCAGGGAGCCCCGGTGTGAATCTGACATGGGAACGGGCAGATGCGGGCAGCCCTCAGCAGCTTAGGTGCAATTCAGGGAGGTGGCTGCATTGGGAGTCAGCCTCTTAACAACGTGGGGCCCGGGGAAGGTTTACAGGCCTGCTCTGGGCCTCCAGTTCACCATCTGCAAAATGGGGGTGCTGGTAGATGGTGGGGATTACATGAGCTGGGGTGTGGGGCATGGAAGGACCTCCAAGGTGGGAGTCCCCGGCAGGGTGGCTTTGTGTGCTCTGCCCCCACCCTACCCATAACAGTGAACACAAGCTCAGAGGGTGCTCTGGGCCCCGCACTGTTCTAAGGCATCCTCCTGCCCATCCTTGGAGGTGGTGCTCTGGCCATCACCCCCATTTCCAGCAGGGAACTGAAGCACAGCGCTTGCCCAAGGTCAGAGCAGAGCCAGGCTCTGTGCTCCTTTCCTCTACCCCACCCACAGACTCTGCCGCTCCGTCTGGCTGCCCGGTGGGGAAGGCACAGCGCCCTGGCTGCTCTGGGCAGCCGAGCAGGCATGGGGGTTCACCGTGGGGTAAGATGCCCCGAAAGGCCTCCTTGACTAGAATCATCTCCCCAGCTGGCTTACCCCGAGACCTTTAAAGCAAATTGAGGCACCACCCCCAGAAGACCCCGGTTGACACACATGTCGATATGTGGGAGGGCTGTCCCACTTCTCTTTAGCAGAGATTGGCCACTAGGGTTGGTTCGTTAGAGGACTGGCTTTGGGTTTAGAGGTGAAGAGGGAGGTGGTCAGGAAGAAGAGCGTAGCGCCCTCCAGGGTCCGATGTGGACAGTCTGCAAGGGAGGGGCTGAGGGAGGCATTGTGGGGGCGCAGGAGATTGACGCTGGGTGGAGCGCAAGGCGGCAACTTCACAGGGTTAAAATACATTTGACTTGGAAATGAAATACAGACCACAGACGAGGGAGCGGCTCTAAGTAAAATGGAGATGGAGGAGAGGGGGCAAGGTCCTTTTCACCCAACCTCCATTACCCCCCATCACGGCCCCTCCAGGGCATCTCCACAGGCCCGGGTTTCCCCGAGGAACCCAGTTTGCAAACCACCGATCTTAAAGTGAAGAGCAGTGGCCCTGGAGTCAACTCAGGGGATCTCATCTGTAAGGTCTCTCTCTCCTAGCTGTGACATTCTAGGTGGTTTGGGGAGAGGAAGAGAGGCGGCTGGCCAGGAACGGTATTGCTGACTGTAGACCCACCCTGGTTCAGCCGGGCTTTGTGGTCACATTTCCTTCCCCCCGAGCCCTGACCCTGAGCACACACTTCTGTGGACACCTGGGATTGGTATGCAAGAACTGGAGACAGATGACAAAAGATGAGGTGTGGGGTCCTGTCCCTGATCCCCCAACTTCTCACAAATTCCACCCACATTTCTCCAGTGCTTCGTGTCTATACTATTTCCCTGCCAGGAGATGGTGGGGTTTAGTGGATTGATATGACGAGGTGTGGAGTCAGCAGCCTCGGCTTGAGCCCCGTCCTGCCCCTGCCTGGCTGGGCCTTCCTAGGCCATGAGGAAGCATTACGACATTCTCTCCCCTCAGAAACCTCGTGGGACCAGGAGGGCAGAGATGATTGTCCTCCTTGTATAGCTGAGTGCAGTGGGGCTCAGAAACATGAAATGACTCATCTAAGGTCACGCAGCTAAACCCTGGCAGAGCTATAAGTAGGATCTAGTCTTTTCCCCCACGGGGCTCAGATGCTGGAATTACAAAGCTCTCAGCACCAGGGGGCAGGGGGAGACGCTCACACGTCCTCTCTGGAGGACAGCAGGGTGCACAGGCCTTCGCTTGGCAATAGAGGTTGGCTCCAGAGAGGGAGTGGAGCAGGGCACCCAGGGCCAGAGGGACAGCAAAGACCTCAACTCATCCCCGGCACTCACCACTGCACTGGTCACTCAACAGAGCAAGGTCTGGTGCCCAGGAAGCAAGTGGACAAAACCACGGTGGCAGATGAGCTAGCAGGACTCAGACACCTCACTCAGGGTGACTCCAGGAATGAGCACTGGGCTCCCAGACAAAAGGTTCTGGTCCTTGGTTTGGAGGGGCCCCACGCAGAAGGGAATGCAGGCAGAAGCCCCTGGCCATGGCCTGGCCCAGGACCCCCTAAGCTCACACTCCAGGGCGGTGGAAGGAAAGGCCACTCTGGAGTCTGTGTGGGAGCCCCAGATCCAGGGTCTGGCACGAGGCTTGAAAGGAGAGGGGGTCAGGATGAGGACAATAAGCTGGCATATCATGGGGATGCGGGCATATGGCAGAAAGCCTGCAAAGCAGGAGGTGACAATGCCGTTCCCCCCTCTGAGCCTGCACCCTTGTCCTGAATCCCTTCCCCTGGCCAGGACAGCCCGGGAGGCCCCTGCTTCCAGCCCCCCACCTGCAGCCAGCATGGCTCCTCTCTGGCTCTGGCTGTGTTGTCTCCCCTGCCCGACCCTCCGCCTCTCCCACCGATTCAATTATTCATCCAGTGAGTTCTGGCATTGAAGTTCATCTCGCCCCCTTCTCAGCCACCCCCAACTCCCCCCTACCAAGTTTGGGGTGGGGAAAAGCGCTGGCGGTTCCGTGTGGTGTTGATTAGAGTATTGATCCTGGCTGCAGCCTGCAGTTGCCGCTGAGCATCCATCAATGTCAGGGCGGGAGGGGCGGAAGAGCGGCCTGGGGCCTTGCCGGGCCAGACCCCAGCATGCCCAGCCTGCTCTGGGGCTGTGAGCAAGCCGGGCAGGTGCGCTGAGCGCCGTGAGGGAGGTGGGGCTTGGTTGTTGCTACTTGGGATCCCTCCTGCTGGCTCGTCTTCCAGCCCCCAGTGCGTTTCCGCAGGGCTCTCTCTCCCTTTCGCTCTGTGGCCCGTTGATTCACGGCTGGTTCTCTCTGGTCGTTCTAGCTAACAGCTGTCCCTGTCCATTATCACACACCTCCAATATGCTAGTCCTCTGCTCGGAGTTCTTCCTTCTGCCGGCACTCTAGGGAGATTCGTGCCACTTCTCCGGATGCAGAAACTGAGGCTCACCAAGGTAAGGGGAGGTCAGGCTGCTGGAGCAGAGGAGGGGCCAGCCCCGAATGTCCCTTTTTCACGAGGCCACAGCGCTCCCCTGGCAAAGAAACAGTGACGTTCATTGAGCCACTATGTGCCAGGGACATGTTCTTTCACGGACAACTAGTATTTATCTTGTGATGTAGAGGTTCATTATCCTCATTTTACAGATGACGACACTTAAGTAACTTGTCTCCCAGGTGCACAGCTAGGAAGTGGCAGAACCGGATCCAGACCCTTGTCTGGGAAACTCTGGCCCCGAGCTCCTTCTGTTTGGATGGCAAATCCCAGTCAAAGAGTGGTTTTCCCCACATGCTCTCATTTTCTCTTTATACTCACACTGCAAGCGAATTGGTGCTCTTATCCCCCATTTTTCAATCAGGGGACAAGAGAGGAAACTGAGGCACGGTGTGGAGAAGGGGCTGGAGATGGCAGAGCCAGGACTCTGCGGCTAGGTCTGCTGACCCCTGATGCTCTTATGCCAAGTCCACGCCCACATGGCCTCTCCTGGGCTGGGCTGCCACCAAAATTCTACTTCCTCCTTTTCAAGGAAGCCTTCTTGGGCTTGCTGAAGGGGGGTCAGCCGCTCTCTGGAGCACAAACCGAGGGGGGCATCAGGGCATCTGTCTCCACGGGCCCAGTCCCTCTCCAGAAAGATCTAAGTGTGCTCAGTTCTATCACCAGCTCCTTCCCTCCAGCAGGCCTCCTCTCTTTCCTACCTACAACCCCTGCTCAGGTGTGCCACGTCCAGGGAGCCCGAGCCCACCTAACCCCATCACCCACCCCTCAGTCTAGGAGGAGGGCTTCTGATCTCGCCACTCAGCTCAGGGGCCTGGGCAAGGCGCTTCTACTCCCGGATTCTTCCTGTGTGCCTCGTTAGAATCACCCAGAAGCTCCGTAAACAACTCAAATACCACGGCCCCACTCAGATTCCGAGTCAGTAGCTCTGGGGTGAGGCCGGGTCACTTGCATTTTTTAAAGCATGCAGGTTTTCATTCAACAAATATTGATTGGACGTCTGTTATGGGAAGTCCGGCAAGGACACCAGAGCCACCGCACTCTGGGTGGCCCCAGGGGGTTGCTGAAGCTCTGCTCTCTATACCCACAGAGCATCACCCCACTTGTACAATGGGAGCTGGAGCGAGGGTGAGTGTGATGTGGAAAGAGCTGGATGTGTGAGGAGCAGGATGGTGTCACCCTCTGACCACTGTGTGCTGCAGTGGTCAAGAACTGCCAGGCTGGGTGGTCTCTGGGGTCCCTGCCACTCAGAGAAGGCCAAAGCTCCCTCCGCATCCGCATCCGGACCATCCCCTGCCCCTGGGAGAAGGCCCCTCGCAGGGGGTGTGGCCCAGCAGGCCTGAGGCTGGTGGACTCCTGAGTCCCAGTCACCCACCTGCTTCCTCCCCCACCTTGAGCTCTAGTTTCGGAAGGCAAGAAGGAAAGCAGGTGGTGGCCGTCCCAGCACCAGCCCTTGAGTTACGCTGGTGGCAGTGCTGGGACTGGAAAACAGCTATGATTGCAAATTGATCTGTTGTGCACTGAGCTGGTTATGGAGAAGACACAGCAAGTCGTGGATACGGCATCACCCACTGGGATCCAGAGCCTCTCCCTTGGGCTACCCGGGGAGGGAGGGAGGGAGAGAGAGAGAAGTGAGAGAGAGTGGGGGGGCGAGCTGCTCCTGCATTACCTGGAGTCTTTGCAGGGCCCTAGGGCGGGAGGGAGGGACCCCAGGCTCAGTCTCAGCCTCTGCTTCTGGGTAGCCCTGGGCTCTCTTGTTTTTCCTCCAGAACCAGCCTGCAGCTCAATGTGGAACAGAAGAGCTAAAACAGCAGATAATTTAGAAATGTATTTCTGTCCGGTTTGTAATTCTGTAGTCTGGCATGGGTCTGGGAGCCGAGGACAGACCCTTTGCCTTCCTCCAGCCGGCTCAGGGGACTGTGTTTGCATTTCTGCAGCTCTGTGAGGGCAGGAGGCTGGGACGGTGCTGGCACCCGAGGCCCTGGGAAGGGAAACCCAGCCGGGGTTGCTCCTTTGGCAGCTTAGCCAACAGGTGGTTCTGTGGCGAGAGCACTGAGAGTCGGGTCCTGCCAGCAACTCAGTGAGCCCCGGTGCTCTGGGTGTTCCCAGCCCAGAGACCCTCGCTCTGTGCCCAGGCTTCACCTTCCCCTCGGGATCTCCAGCTGACCCATACTCAGGCTTCAGGCCAGACCTGCTTCCTGTCACTCTGGCCCAAGCCTGGCCATGTGGCCCTCCCCTTACACGGGGTTCAGTCACTCGGGGGGCCCAGTGGTGCGGGCATAGTCCCAGAAACCTCGCACCCCCTCTGGATCTGCAGTCACAAGCTTTAGACCCAGGCTTGAGTTTGAACCCGGGCTCTTCCCGACCATGTGATCTGAGAAAGCTGCTTTACCCCTCTAATGCCGGGTTCTTCATCTGAGCAATATGGGAGGACAAATCCCTGCTCATAAAGGCACAGTGAGAGCTAAACCCCAAGCACAGGCCTGAGCCCACAGTACACACTCGACTTCCGATGGCCTTTGCTGCTCTTCACGTGGCATGGGCCCCCCTTAACTCCGGCTGTCCAGGAATGCTTCCGACACCCAGCTCCTGCTGACCCCTGCAAGTTGTCCCTTGCGCTGGGGGGGTACTTCCCTGTTCACGGAGGACCTCCTTCTTCTGATCAGTCCTCTTCTCTGGCTGACTCACAACTGCAGAGTCCTCCTGCTTCGGGGGGAAACGCTGCCTGTCCTCACAGGCAGCATTATCCTACCAGACCCCCCCACCAATGACCCCAGCATTCAGTCAGGGGCTACCCCCATACCGCACTAGGTAGAAACTGCCACATCCACCAATGGGGGGGAGGGTATTTTTAAATAAAGACCCAGCCGCTGCTGTCCACTTTGTGGCCATCTACGAGAATCCAGCATGCCCCGAGCGTGGTGTTTGGTCACGAGCGAGAAGCACCGATGTGGGTTAGTCCTGCTCTGGGGGCTCCTGGCCACACGGACAGAGCCAGGTACGAGCTGCTGGGGTACATCTGAGGTACCACAGAGCCAGACCACGGGGTGAGAGAAGGCTTCCTGGAGGAGGTGATGTTTGAGCTGAGCCTCAAAGGATGAGAAGGGGTTCTCCAGGCAGCTGCAGGAGGGAAGGGCATTCCAGAAAGAGGCCATAGCTTATGCAGAGGCTCCTGTGGCCACATTCTAGGGATCCACCTCAGGCTCCATCACTGAAGTCAACCAATAGCTGTTGAATATCTAGTATGCACCAGGTCCAGGGCAGGGGCTGAGAGGTTGGAGGCAGGGGTGGTGGGCACTCAGAGAGACAAGTGGAGTCATTTCAGGTCCCTGTGCCCTGGAGGGAAATGAGACAGGTGCCCAGCAGACACCAATACCCAACAGACAGAGAAGCAAGCAATGTGCAGAGGGAAACGGAAGGGGGAGGATGGCTCTGACGGGGTGCGGTGGAAGGGTGGGGATTTGGGAAAGCTCCTGGGAGATAGTGTGCCTCACCTGCATCTTGGAGGAAGGGGAGACCGTGACAGGTCCTGGGATAGTGGGACCACCGAGCAGTACAGAACGCACATACCTGATGCAGAACGCACATACCTGATGAAGGTGGGTAAACCAACATCACGTTCAATGGGAGAGCAGTGGCCAAACAAATTGGGATGGACTGAATACAGGGACATTTTACAAATGTGTTGGCAGGGTGTAGAGGGGAGCAGAGGCACTGCCACCTCAAGGTCCAAAGGGAGAGAGTGGTTTCTGGAATGACATGAGGAGCACAGACCTTCAGTCAAGGGACATGGTCAGCCCAAGGCCACCACCCCCCCCCAACCCCAGGAGGAAGACAGGAATAAAGACCTGACTGCTCCCCCGTCGGTCTCTCTGATGCCCTGCAGGAGCTCCCCATTGGCAGAACCAGGGGAATCCAGAAGCTCGGGATCAGCCTCCCTGGAGCAGAGAACAGGGACAGAGGGTGGAGGGTGAGCTGGGGGCAGAGCACTTGAAAGCTCTCTGGTACCTGTTCCGTCCCTGACTCTGAGAATGTTCCCCGCAACAGGGGGTGTGATCATGACAGTCCCAAGAACCTCCCAGAGTTCTCGAAAGGACCAAGTGAGATAACAACGTCAAGAGGTTTTGTACCAAGATCATTGCTGCTCCTCATGGCAGGCCTGCTGGGCATCACCCTTCAGTTCCGATCCTTTTAGGACTCACAAGGAGATCATTTCACAGATGAGGAGACTCAGGTTCAGGGAGGTTATATCACCTCTCTATTGGTCGACTCCTTACTCTGCAAGAGACAGAAACCCAAGTCAAACCAGCTTCAGCAAGAAAGAGAAAAAAAAGCAACTGGCTGGTGGAAGTGAACTGTCCGGGAATAGATACAGTTTCAGTGTTTCAGGTGCGGCTGTATCAGGCGTTCGTTCAAGGTAATTGAGTATCTGTTTTCTCTGTCACTTCACTCTGCTGTCCTGTGTTGGCTTTATTCTCCAAAAGAGTTGCCCCAAGCACAGACAAAGCAGCTTTGGGTACACTTCTATCTGCTTAGCCATGCCAGGGGAAAGAGGGCCCCTTCCAGAATTTCCAACAAACGTCTTAAGGCTGACTTCTCCATCTCCGAACCCATCCCTGTGGCCAGGGTCATATGAGCTCTCAAGTCAATGTGGCCGAGAAAAGACTGGGAACAGGAAAAACCAGACAGCTGACCACCCAAAGCAAAGAAGATGGTGGGGCCACCAGAAACAGCGAGACGGAACAGCCCACCCAGGGGCCAATCTGACTGACTTCTGAGCTCTTTTTGGTTGGGGTTTTTGTTGTTGTTAGTTTGGGTGCATTGTTGGGGTTCTTAATGCTGTATCCTATGCCAGGGAGGTGACGAGAAAGCACACAGAGCATGTGGGGCGGAGGGTAACTAGAAAGGCAGGGACGGCTGCGAAGGGTCTGGAGTCCTCAGCCGAGGAGTCTGGGTTTGGGGCAGGTCCCAATACCTGGGGTCTTCTGGGAGCCCGGCACTTCACTGCAGGCTGGTGGCCACAGGATCAGCTCAGAGCCTCCGAGAGTCTGAGGGCTGACCTACACAGACACGTGCCATGATGAGTCCTAGGCGGCAGCCTGCAGGCCTGGAGGACAGGGCCCCGAGAAGCTAAGGCCAGTGTGTATGTCTCCTGCCCGCTTCCCCTCATTTGCTCACTTCCCTCTAAGAGCCTTTCCAGTGATACACATGAAGCACCAAAGTCACTGCGACCTCTTTTCTTTCCCACTTAAAGGCCTCCTTCCCCTCCCCATGAAGGCATGGAGCTGTGTGGGAGCCGTGTGCGCGCACATGCATGAGCATACACACACATGTGTGCATGATGGCATGTGGCAAAGGAGGCCCTCCTCTGGGGTGGTGACACCCATCTGGGGACAGCGGGGGAGAGGGCCCGTGAGGCTCCCGGGCCTGGCCTCTCTCCAGCCCAGCCTCCTCTTTCTGTATTTACGAGGGCATCCAAAGTGAAGGCGGGGAATGGGATTTCGGGCAAAAGCCCTTCAGGCTCAGAAAAGAGATCAGACAAGGAGCAAGAAAGAAGGGGGGTGAGATGGCTGAGGAGCAGGGAAGGAGAAGCGCAAACATGCGCTGCCCAGGTGGACAGAGCAGGGGCCCGACGCGGCCAGGCAGCCGGCCACAGGGAGAGGGCACCAGAAACGGTCGGGCCTCGGACCCAAGAGGAACAGGGCCTTGGGGCCCTGGGCAGTGAGCATGTCTTGGCCTGGACTGAGGGACAGATGGCCCCCCAGCCTCTCTGGCATTGCCTCCCCCTGCCCACATTCCCCCTTCCCCAGAGGGCCGAGCTCCAGTACACAAAGCCTAAATGGACATGACAGGGCCCCTGCCCCTTTGGGCTCCCTGTCTCGTTCCCAGCTGGCGCATTTGCACCCCTACCAGCCTCCACAGCACTTCCCTCCAAAGGGCTCAGCACACCAGGCTCATGTTGGGGTCCTTCCAGCCCGCCCCCACATCCCAGCCATAGCCATCACCAGAAACTGGGTGCCAGCATCGGAGCAAGGATGGGGTGCTCTGCAGCACTCCCAGCCCTCCTTCCCCCCGGGCCCAGCGCAAGGGGCCTGCAATCCTTGCCGCCCGATCCAGCCCAGGAGCCCCTCACCCTCATGGGTATGAAAGGGACAAACCGCAGGTGTGAATGCGCTGCTGCAGAGGGTCTCCGTTCCCGTCCGATGACCTTGGAGAAGGAGCCAGACCAACGTGGAGACTTGAATGGGGTTTCTGGACACTGCTCACCTCAGAGAGGCTGCTTCCCAGTTACCACCAGTGGTCCCCAGATCATGAGCTGTCCACTATTCCAGAGATGCCCGGTCTGATGGGGCACAGGAAGGTCACATGAATCGGGACCCCCGCACTTCCCTCTCTCCTGCCTGCACCTGCAAACCTCTGGGCCGGTCCTTCAGCTCTGCCTCTGGGCCCACGGTCAGTGTGCTGGGTGATGGGGCGCGGGACAGTCATTATTACAAGCCAAGGAAGTCCCCAGCCCAGAAGCCAGAAAAAAATAGATGGACAGGCATCTCCCCCCACACTGTACCCCCAAGGAGAACAGAAATGTTTCCTCCAGCCCCACTCCATCCTGTGATTCACCACGCAGGATAGGACGTAATCCCCGCTCCATCTCCATCTCCGCCTTTCTAGAAACTGCTGCTTCATGAATTTTGCATCAGGTTCAGAGGCAGATGTATAGCAGACACTGCAAGACTGCTCTCATGTTGTGCTGAGGGGTGTGTGTGTGTGTGTGTTCACACGTGCGTATACACACACCAAGTTGTGCGCGCTCCTGCACACACTGACCCCAGCACCTTAACTCATGCACACACACACTCTGCATCCCTACAGAGCTCAGTCAGAATCTCAAAATCCCTTTCACAAAGTCACACACACATCCTCACACCCTACCTGGCACGCAGGTGCACGCTGCCATGCAGTCACACTCAGACACGGAGCCCACACTCCCAGACTCTCAGCAACAGCCAAGGGCTCCTCTGGGGAGCCTCCTCTTCGTATTCAGCGCAAATCCACATCTGAGCCGACGCAGTCACACCCACATTCCGACATCCACCCCACCCCGAACCCGCTGCAGACATTCCCATCCCCGTGACTCATACCACTCCACATTGGGGACGCACGCGGGAAGGCTCGCTCTGCCTTTTCCCTCTATTCATTTAGAAACCCTGGAAAACTATGGATATGTTTTCTGGCCTCCAAAGCATTCATGTAGATTAGCTTACTTCTTCCTCACCAGAGCCCCGAGAAGTGGCATTATTATTGTTGTTGTTACTGTTTGCTAGGCGAGCACAAGAGTGGGGTTTGCTAGGAGATCTAACGGGGTTGTGTGTAGCCCAGATGGGCCCGGATCCCAGCCTGTCCGACTCCAAATATTCAGCTTCTCTTCAGAGACTTGTTACTAGTTTACCGGACACCTCTGAGCAAACTAGGAAAAGTGCCCCCTCCAGGCAGGCATAGCCCTGGGGCAGGGTGCCCGATCTGGCAACCAGGCGTGGGTTCAAGGTCAGACCTCACTCACCCCCTGGCTGAGTGCCTGTGTGCTGATGGGCACCTGGACAACATACTGGGCAGCCTGCTCTTTTCCCCCTCCGCAGCCCTTTCTTTCCCCTGTGCCGCCTCCCCAAACCACCTCTGAGGTGCAGGTCCTCACTTGACTTTGACCCCAAACCACTGGCCCTGGCCCCAGGATGCTGAGGAAGCCCCTCTTGCTGGGGCCCCAAGGGCAGTTCCTGCAGTCAGCCCCAAGACCCACCGGCCCCTCCCCGCCCCCCAGCACCGGCCTGGCTCCCTACTCCCCTGCCCACACAGCCCCAGTGTCAGCTCACAGAGACAGCCTCACCCCTTCCGAGCCCCCCTAACTTCAACTCCCTCCCTCTTTCTGGGAGCTTTCTGGGGCTCTGCATGCTGTTTGGTAAATAAATCGAGGGCAGCGGGAATAATATACCTGTCAAACAACATCCAGCTTCCAATTTCCGCTGTCAGCCCTGCCTGGCCGCGCCACGCAGAGCCCACTGACACGCTGCCACAAGCAATACATTCCCCAGGCCCCGCAGGGGGGCGGCAGGCCTAACCAGGGGATTCCCACCAGTCAGTGCCTGCTGCAGGGCAGACCTGAAGAAGAACTTCCCACGCGAGACCTGATGGGAGAGGGGCTGAGATAAGGTGGGCTGTGTGGGAGGCAGGGGAGGCAGAGGTGGGAGGGGTATGAAGATGACCCTTGGGGCCCCTCTCCCCAGAAGGGGGTCAGGAAGGGCCGGCATACCCCATCACTACAGGAATATCTCCCCAACACTGATCCTTCCTGAGATCAGGCAGGCTGAGGTCCTAGGACCTGGGGGATGGATAGGATCCCGGGGGAGGGGGAGGAAGAGGTCCTTGATTCCAGCCCCTGGCTCCTGGTTGAGCTGCCATAGCAGGTGTCTTCTTTCCAGAAAAAGCAGCACCCAGTTCGGCCACGACGAGCATTTTAGTTAGGAAGTCCTTTCTCCAGTCTAAACTTGCTACTGTTGCCTCAGACCACCTCCCCTGCTCTGATCTTGAGGAACTCGTCAGTGAAGCCTTCACCTTCCGGGGGTTCCAAGCAAGGTGTCTCCCTCACTGCCCGCTCCCTCACGCCAGGTCAATTCAGGTAGAAGATGCCCTGGAAATTGGACTTGGGGGCTGGGGCTGGGGCTGGGAAGCAGAGATGCCCCAGGCAGGCAATACCGTGAAGATTGCTCATCCCTCTGGGTCTAGAGCCCTAAAAGTTGGAGTTGGGACCCTCAGGGCCGATCGGTGATGCAGTATCCAGGATCAACTATGTCTACTTCTTCTCCTGGAGTGCTCTGTTGTTAATCCAAGGACGACAGAACCTCCTCTGAGCCGCGGAGCCTGACCCCCACAAAGGGCAAGCCACTGAGCCGTGTCCCAGACTCAAAACGCTGGTACCCTCTCCCTGCAGCCCCTCCTGCGCCCACTTCAACAGGCCAAGCTCTGGACACGTGTGTGTGCCCCAGGGAAGTTCTCCCTCCAAATCCCACGCCCTCAGCCTAGACCACGAGGGATGGAGGGGCTTGGAGAGCCTCTAATCTGACTCCTCATCTCTACAGAGGAGGAAACTGAGGCCAACAGGGGTATAGGACCTGCTGAGCAAGTGAAGGGATCTCAGGCAAAGCACTGACCCTTTCTGAGCCTCACTTCCCTCATCTGTAAAATGATGAAGGAACATGTATGTCAGAGGGCCGAAAGAAAGTACACTCCATGGGGATAAGGATTGTTCTTTGCTGTTCCTTCAGTACCCCCAGTGCCAGGAATGAGAGTAGGTATTTTTTTAATTGAAATATATCTGACATATAACACTGCATAGATTTACGTTGTATGGCATGGTAGTTTGATACATTTATGTATTGTCACATGATTGCATTGCAGTGATAATTAGCATTCCCATCATGTTATATGATTATCATTTTAGAGTAGGTATTTTTGATAGTAAAGGTATCTTTGAAGTGAAAGAACAGAAGTACTTAGTAGGTGCTCATTACCTGCTAGCCTTGTTATTCAAGATCACAGCCAAATTAGCAGGAGACCCATGTCTCCCGGCCCCTGGCGCCAGGCACTTTCCACTCCTTCTCTGCCCACCGATATGGCTTCTCTCCCCCTGCCCACCCCTCAACCCTGCACCCCAGCCCCTGACCTTTCCTGCACTGGGGCAGGAGAGAGGGAACCTCTTCACAAAGGAAGGGGCAGGCCTGAGCCAAGCTACCACGCCCCACGTCCCCACCCCATGTCACCACCCCATGAAGAACAGAGACAGAGCAGCGGGATCAAGCACATTTGTTTCCATGTTGTGCAGAGGAACCAAAATAAACACAAACAAATTTGGCAACACAAGCCCAGGGTGGGCCGGGCCCCCTCCACCCTCCCTGCTGAGCCACTGCTGTTTGCTCTTGGTTATGAGGATGAGTAACTCCTAGCCACCCACTGAGCTGGGAAGCCATCCCAGCCCCAGCCTCCAGCGCAGACCCAGGGGGCCTGGGAGGCAGGAGACCCATGCTCTTGCTCTTCGTTCTGGGCCATAAAGCCTCCAGGAGAAAGGCCTTCCCTGGCTGTGGTATGCGGGGTTTAGGTCAGCTCTGTGAAGGCCTCCTGCCCCCTCCGTTTGCTACCTGTGCATCCGGAGAGGTTCTGGAGCATCTGTCGGTGGGCAGGGGGAGTGGGGGCATCTGGTGGATTTTTTACCACTGAGGGATGGTTAAAAAGCTGTCCTGCTAGTGGCTGGGGCTCTGAGTTAGCTTCTCGGGGGCCAGGCTGAACCTGGGAGTACAGCCAAGCAGGGCTCCCAAGCCCACCCAGTCTAGACCAGGGCAAGGGACAGGGAAAACAGGGGTGCTGGTCCAGCATCTATGTTGTCCAGTGCTTGCATCCAGGATGCTTTCCCCTGGTGCACCCCCCACACCCTTCCCATTTCCCTCTCCCTTTTGCAAGCACAAACACACACACATACACACACACAGAGACACACAGCAGGATCAACTTCCCCAGAGCAGGAAGCTGGTTGCTGCCCAGGAAGCAAGGGTGGGACCTGCTGGGGATCAAGTGTGCCCAGGGGGTCAGCTGGGCAGATGCTGGGACAGTGGCCTGCAATCTAGAGCTTCATGCACCACCCCCACCACTGCCCCAATGGGGGACATGAAGTCTCTGGCTGTGAGAAGCCTAGGGGACCAAGCAGGGGGCTTCAACTTGAGCCCACATATGTCCTTGAGCATATGTCCTTGAGCACCCCAAGGGTGGGAACCCCCATGAACTTGGAAGCCATAGTTCCCACACATGTGCCTGTCCTAACCCCAGCTCCTTCCCGCATGTGCACACACACCATGCCAAGGAAGAGGAGGATCTGGATTAGACAAACAAGGAAGCGAAGCTGGAAGAGAATCAAGCAGGGCCCAGAGCAGGGCTGTGCAAGATGTGCTTTTGTGTCATGCACACAAAGATGGGCTCTACTCAGCTGCAGCCCCGGGTATGGCAATCCTCTGCAATTACTGGGGATGCTGCTGAAATGCTGCCTCCTCCAGGAAGCCTCCCTAGATGCCCCTCTCTCCCCCTCCGTGCAGAGCAAAGCTAAAGCACCACACATGGTATGGAATCTACTCAGAACCTCTTTCAGTCTTCAGGAGAATCATACACTCACAATACACGTGTATGCAGACATGGACGCACACCCGCGCTCGGGCACATGCGCACACACACGAACACGACGTGTTCTGCCTTCTGACTGAAGCCAGATCCGGTCATTCTACTGACCTGTCAGCATCTGTGCGAAGGTGCTAGCTTGTGAGGTGACCAAGTGTGGCCTCGGTCATCCCCTGCTGTCCACACACAGGCTCCTGGGACCAGGTGTGATCAAGGGCACAGATGGGAGAGCAGAAAGCCTGGGTCTCCTTTGCCCGACAACTTCTAGCTGTGAGATTTGGGGTCTGTCCCTGCATCTCTGGGCTTGGGCTCCTCGTCTGTCTCCGGGACACTAGCAGGAGCCACCGTAGAGCATGGTACAAGAATTAAATGAGCTCATGGCGCCCAGCAAGCTTTCAGTGACAGCTACTTTCATTATTGTCCCTTTGCGAAGGATTCAGAAGATGATGCAGACAATGGCAGATTCCAGCTCAAGAAATCAGGAGGCGTTTTTGGTTTTGGGGGTTTTTCGTTTGTTTGTTTGTTTGTTTGTTTCAAAATGTCCAGTCCATCCAGGCAAAGGCATCCTCTAACTCAGGGCAGGACAGGAGAAGCCCGGATAAGCTCTGTCTTGCCAAGACCTGGGACATAGCTGGGACAGTGACAGTCCCCACACCAGCGTGCTCCAGCTCCCGCAGAGAGCCCCTCCTCGTGCGGCGCACAGAGCAAACGGTTCCGGTAGGCCTCTGCTTGGCCTCGCCCCACAAATGCACACCATGTGGCCTGTGGGACATTTGGTGGAGCACTGGGAATGAGCGTGAGGGGGCGGGAGGGGGGCGTAGCTGTAAAGAGAGGCAGCCTGGGTGGCAGACTCCAGGGCCCCATAGAGTCAGGCCAGCCCAGCCCACAGTCATATGGACGACCTCAGCAAAAGCAGGGCTGGGCTGGAGTCAGTCCAAGAGGCCCCCCAGCCCCAGACTCCTAGATGCTCAGGCCTCAGGCCGAAACTCTGCTTTGCTGCACACACACCGTACTTACTTATGTGATGGGACTAGAAGCCACATTACCCTTGGAGAGGGAGAGGGTCTGTTACCTTTATCAGATTTTCAAAAGATCTATAACCCCCAAAAAGCTAAGAACTGCTATCCTACATTATTGGTTCACTTTGCACTTGAGGGAAGTAGAACCCCCCACAAAAGGTCATCTCTCGGTCCCGGGGACAGGCTGAGTCCTCAGCTAGGGATGCAGAGAAGGCCAGTGGGCCTTGCCCAGGGGACTCACACAGGGCTAAGCTGGTCCCCGCTTCTCTCTGCCTTTCTGGAGAGCCAAGCTCTCCCCCTGTCTTCCTACTCCCACCCCACACCCTCACGCACCCACCCCTCCAGGGAGCCGGGAGCTCCCCCACCCCAGCCCTCCTGCAGGCCTTTCATGAAGGGCACAGGAGAAGGAAGGCCTCCTGGTAAGACTTCCACCCCGCCAGCCGCCAGGTGTGGGAGCAGGGCCAAGAGGTGGGCACACGCCTGTGGGGCTGCGCCCGCCCAGCACGCCTGCCTCGCCAGCCCCCCCAGCCTGCCGTGGAGAGTGATGAGTTTATCTCCACAGGACAGGGAAGTGCGGCTGACGGCAGAGATGACTCAGGCTGAACTCCTCAGTAAGCAGGCCCCGCAGGAGGGCCGGGAGAGATGCTATCGCTCCTGTTTGTCAGTCAGTAGGTCAGGAAACGGGGCTCTGCGCAGGCGCCCTCCTGTCCCCTGCTCCCCAGCGCCCGTGAGCTTAACCTGGCCCCCCTCTGCCACTGAGGAGGCCGTCAATAGCCCGCAGGCACCTGGGCACCACCGGGGATGAAAAATAACTCACCCAAGCCAGCCCCAACGCTACCACCCCCAAGAGAAAGAAAAAAAAGCAGCAGCCAGCAATGCCCATTGCACTGTTTCTGGATCCTAATGCTTGAACAGATCTCGGAAGTTCAGGAAGTGCTGGCGGTTTGAGGGTGGAGGACACATCCTAGAGAGAAGGGACACATCTGGACCATGGCCTGTGGGCGTCCCAGGGGACCGAGTCTCCCGGCCCCTGTTACTGCACACCCCTCCAGACCCAGGAGCTGTCTGCTCCACACCTGCCCAGGCAGCAGGGCCTGTGGGCACGGCCTCTCAGCACATCTGGGGTCCTGGGCCTTCTTCTGGAAAAGGGAAGATGAGGCCAAGGAGTGGGGTGAGTTGGGGACCAAGGCCCGCACCTTTGGACCGCCCAGCTGATCTGCTCAGTGACGTACCTGTCATGAACTAGGGGCTGTGAGGTCATCTGGGCTTCTGAGGTGGGAAAACTGAAACCAGAGAGAGGGTGACCAGAATCAGTGTCTGCTGACTTCCCATCCAGGGCACGGCGCTCAGAAGGAAGAGGAGGTCTTCCTCAAATGTGACTGTGGTGGAGGGGCCCCCAGGCGGAAACCGTCCCCGGTGAGGTGCCCTGAAGTACCTCCTGTACCCCCTGGCTCTCTCCCTGGTGCCCCGTCTCCCCCCCTTGCACCAGGCGGGGGCCCTGGCCCCCCCTTTCTCCTTGCCCCTCTTCAGCCTGCCCAGTGAGCAGCCCACCGAGGGGAGGCAGCGCCCGGCGCACAGGGCTGACCAGAGATCCTGGCAGCTTCCACCTGGGTCTGGGACATCCCAGCCGCCAGCCTGCCCTCCTCCAGCCCCCCACCCCCACCCCGTCTCGCACAGCAGGAGGGCTGTGTGTAGCGAGGCAAGGAGCAAGGTCTCTGTGGTACTTGCTGACTATGTGGAGCTGGGAACAACACTAACCATCTCTGAGCCTATTTCCTCATCCGTGAATGCAATGGAGGTGTCATGATCACCTTGTTTTGTTGTTATAAGAATTAGAGAGAGTGCACATAACGAACCCGAAACACCCCCCCCCCCGACCCCCCATGAATGGTTATTACTATTATACTGTTGTTGTAAATCTCTGGGGAGAGAAAGCAGAACGTGCTCCCAGCCAGGCGCCCCGACGCGGAGAGCCAGGGCTGCAGGGACGAAAGCCTTCAGAGAGGCTTGGGACTCGTCATTCAGCCCAGGCAAACCCCCATCGGCGCTGGGCCCTGTGCTTCTGCCCAGCTTCCCCCTGCAAGACCCAGCGAGAGGAAAGGGAAATCCACCCAGCCCAGGGACCACAGGGATGGGGAGAGTCTCATAAGCAGGCTGGCCCCGAAGAATCCGTTTCCATCTTTCCTGGTCTAAACCATAGAAAGTGAGGTTGAGAGGGACCTCGGAGGCCACTCAGTCCTTGTCCCTCTCTTTGACAGAGGAGGAAACTGAGGCTCACAGAGGATCAGAGTCTTGCCCAAGATATCATCCAATGGCTGAGACCAGAGCCCCTGGCTCCTGGTCCAGAGGTCCGCCCACTACTCAGAGCTAGCTGCCACCCTGATCCCACCCAAGGGTACACAACCACCTCCTCACTCACTTCCCCGGAAACCCTGGATTTTTCCAAACCAGAAGACCACCCGGAGAGAGGCTTCTGGGAGAAGACAGTAAATCAGGCACTACAACAGGAGGACACAGGTGTCTCCACCCCAAAGGCACACTGGGGGATGGGTGCCTGCTCCCCCTCCTCCTGCCCTCAGACCACCCCCCCCCAATTCACAAACACAGCCAGGCCTCCTGATTCTCCCTACACAGGAGTCATCAGCCTGGGCGCCGCAGATGCCCATCGAGTCTCGGGGCCTGCGGGATGGGGTAGGTACTCACACCACAAGGGGTGATGAGGGACTCTGAGAACAAAAACCCCTGAGCCAGGTGCTCTGAGAAGGCACCCAGAAACAGAAAGGGTCTCAGAGGCCAGGCGCATCTGACACAGACCCCCTGCCAGCTCCCCAAGGCCCTGAGCTTCTCTCCCAGCCCTGGCCCATCTCCCATGGCCCCAGGAAGGGTGCAGGTAGGTGCCAGAGGGACGGCCTGGGTCAGGCTCGGGGAGGCCTTCCTGGCCACGCCTGCATCTTGGGGTCTGGGCCCCCTACAGCACCAGCCCAATCAGGATTCCGAGTAGAGCCTCCCAGCCCCTTCCCCAGCCAGGCACATTTTGATAAGTTGGCCCCCTCCTGGGGGAAATGAATAAAGACCCCCAACCCACCCTCAGAGGGGGCTGCTGACCATATCAGTACCAGGTGTGAAAGCTTTGGTGCGAGGCGGGTTCTGGTCCCTGCGGTGACCAAGTCATCCCTCTGGGTCTGTTTGGACCAAATAGGTCACCTTTAAACTTTTTTTTGTATTGGAACTCTTAAAAAAAAAAATGGGGACCCCTGGGTGGCTCAGTTGGTTAAGCATCTGCCTCTGGCTCAGGTCATGATCCCATGGTCCCGGGATCGAGCCCCGCATCTGGCTCCCTGCTCAGCAGGGAGTCTGCTTCTCCCTCTGCCCCTCACCTCACTTGTGCTCTCACTCTCTCTCTCACAAATAAATAAATAAAAATATTTTAAATAAATAAATAAAATGTGATTCTATTAGCTGTCTACCCATAACAAATTGCCACAAACCAGGTGGCTTACAATGGAAATGCATTCTCTCACAGTTCTTGAGGCCAGAAATCCAAAATCAGGGGGTCAGCAGACACACACTCCCTCCTAAGGCTCTAGGAGAGAGTCCTTCTTGCTTCTTCCTGCTTCTGTGGCTCCAGGCTCTCCTTGGCTTGAGGCTGTGTGACTCCAATCTCCACCTCAGCCTTCACAGAGCCTTCTCCATGCCCGTCCTTGGTGTGTCTCTTAGAAGGACACTTGTCATTGGATTTAGGCCCCTTCCAAATAATCCAGGACGATTTCACTTTGAGAGCCTTTAACCTAATCACATCTGCAAAGACTCTTCTTCGAAATAAGGTCCCATTCATAGGTTCTGGTGCTTAGGACATGGACGTATCTTCTGGGGGGACACCCATTCAAATCTTGTTCAAAACCCTATTATAGGGGCGCCTGGGTGGCTCAGTCGTTAAGCGTCTGCCTTCGGCTCAGGTCATGATCCTGGAGTCCCGGGATCGAGCCCCACATCGGGCTCTCTGCTCTGCGGGAAGCCTGCTTCCCCCTCTCCCACTCCCCCTGCTTGTGTTCCCTCTCTCGCCGTGTCTCTCTCTGTCAAATAAATAAAATCTTTAAAAAAAAAAAAAAAAACCCTATTATATTGTTCCTTAGCAAAGGAACGGAGTTTGAAACAAGGATGAAAGCTTGAGCATTAGCCCCCTTCCTCCCTCTCCCCAGCCCTTTGCTCCTCCTTTCTCCCTCAGGGCTCTCCAAGGAACCACGAGACACCCGGGTCCCCTCGGCCACTGCCGTGGTGCCTAGCACAGGGCTGGCCCAGGCTGAGCCTACTTGACAGAGACTGGGTGGGACTTGAGCTGATCCGCTCACCGGGAAGGTGCTAATTGAGCTGATTAATTGAGCCAATTACCTCAGCCTCCCAGGAGGGCTGCAAGCAGGCCTGGCTCCTGGGGACCAGGTATGAGGCTGCAGGATGGGCTGAGAGAGGGAGCCAGACCCCAGGGGGTGGAGGCTGTGCTCCGCACCCCCAGGCCTGCCCGCCTGGCCCTGACTCAGGATGGAGGATGGGCTGATGCCCACTGGAGCGAGGGGAGTCTGGACTGTCGGGCAGGTCCAGGGGAGCTGTTGGAAGGGGCAGCAGGGCTGGCGCAGATGCAGGACCCCAGGACAGGAAGGGGGTGCAGGAAGCGAGTGAATGATTCCGTGGAGAAACGAATTACCCTTTCCTGCCTCACCTTCTGCTAATTTTGGAGTGTGAACGGAAGTGAGCGCGAACGTGAAATACGAGTCATCACTGTGGAGCTTTTAGGACATGCGGGAACAGTGCAGACTGCCTTCTGTCCTTCGGCTGGGCTGGTCTTCACAGCTATCTCGAAAGCAGCCACTTTTGCCGTCATTGTTACCTCCCCGGTGAGGACAACGAGCCCCCAGGGGCTGCCACTGGGCTGAGATCACACAGCTGACAAGTGAGGGAAGCAGGATTCAAACCCGCATCCCCCAGGCTGCAAAAGCTCTGTGGTACGTGACCTGAGGTATGCATGGGGCTTGAGTCCGCGCGTGTGAGTCCGAATGTGAGCTCATGTGGCAACAGGAAAAACCTGGGGACTGAGTGTCTGTGAGCTGGCCCGGCTGCCATGGCCACAAGGGCGTGGGGGTCCTCGCACCGGGGACCAGCGTCTCCGCCCCGGGGCTATGCCCCGCGACAGGCCAACACAGCCCATCGACCTTGGGGAGGAAGCACCATGGCCCAGCCTACTGGGGGGGGTGGGGCACGGTCTGCCCCTGTCTCCTGCTGCTCCCGGCCCCGAGCACCACCACCCTGGTTGCCTGAACGCCAGCAGGAATTCCCCGCTCCCTCGCCTGCTCCCCAGTTCTCCTTACAGAAGCTGGAGGGCTTTCAGAAACACTCAAATCTAATTGTCATAACCCATTTTTGTCTTGTTTTGTTTGCGCAAGTGGTGCGTTCCTTTATTTGGGTAATAGAAACCATACTCCTTTCAGGACGGAAAACACTTTCTTCAAAAACCAACTTTATTGACGCAATTTACAAGAAAACAAAATGCACCCATTTTAAGTGTCTAGATAACGAATTTTGACAAATATATACAGCTGTGTAGCCCTCAGTGCATCATCCCAGAAAGTTCCCTCGCACCCCTACCCAGCCAACTCCCCGCACCCCCAGCCCCTACCTGAGCAATCACTGATCTGATTTCTATCACTGTAAATTAGTTTTGCCTTTTCTAGAATTTCATGTAAATGGAATCATACAGTATGTACTCTTTGGGGTCTGGCTTCTTTTTTTTTTTTTTTTTTTAAAGATTTTATTTATTTGACAGAGAGAGACACAGCGAGAGAGGGAACACAAGCAGGGGGAGTGGGAGAGGGAGAAGCAGGCTTCCCGCGGAGCAGGGAGCCCAATGCGGGGCTCGATCCCAGGACCCCGGGATCATGACCTGAGCCGAAGGCAGACGCTTAACGACTGAGCCACCCAGGCGCCCCTGGGGTCTGGCTTCTTTCACTCAGAATAGCAGTTTTGGAATTCAGTCCTACTGCTACGTACATCATGCATGCGTCTTTCAGCGGTCAGTTCTTTTCCATGGTTCTGTAGTACACCATTGTACAGACAGCACTGTTTGTTTTCCAAACACCAGGTAATGGGTGTTTGGGTTGTTTCCTGTTTGGGGGCTCTTATGAGTAAACAGGAATATTGTATACAAGTCTTGTTGTGCACATATATTTTTATTTCTTTTAAGTAGATACAGCAATTAAAGCAGAATCGCTGACTATGGTAGGTACACTGTTAACATTGTAAGAAACTGCCAAACTGGCCCTTAGGATAAATTTTGAGCTTCTTAGCCTGACCTTCAAGGCCCTACCTGCTCTGGTCCCTCCTTTTCAGCCTCATTTTCCCTCCCTCCACCTGTGCTTACTGCATGTCAACCTCACTCTTTCTTGCTGTTTCTTTACAGTACCTTCTTTTGACCACAGGACCTTTGTGTGTGCTGGTTCCTCTCCCTGAAATTCTTTTCCCACTCCATTCTTCAAGTCTGATCTCAAGTTTCATCCCTCAGGAAGGCTTCCTAGCCGTGCCCCCCCACCCCAACTATATGTGGCATTCCTCATGCCTTCTCAAAGCCCTCTGTGCTTTTTCTCTCATGACCCATATCACAGTGTTAATTACACATGCTTACGTGTATGCTGCATGATTTCCTGTGTGACGTTCCTCTCCTCCACTCAACCCTAGGCCTGTGAGTACGGAAACCATGCCCCGATCTCTTGTGTGCCTCACAGAGTACCTGACATTAGAAGTTGCTCCACAATGGAACTGGAGGGTATTATGTTGAGTGAAATAAGTCAAACAGAGAAAGACATGTATCATATGATCTCACTGATATGAGGAATTCTTAATTGCAGGAAACAAACTGAGGGTTGCTGGAGTGGGGGGTGGGGTGGGAGGGATGGGGTGACTGGGTGATAGACACTGGGGAGGGTATGTGCTCTGGTAAGCGCTGTGAATTGTGCAAGACTGTTGAATCTCAGATCTGTACCTCAGAAACAAATAATGCAATATATGTTAAGAAAAAAAAAAAAGAAGAAGAAGAAGGTAGCGGGAGGGGAAGAATGAAGCGGGGGAAATCGGAGGGGTAGACGAACCATGAGAGACGATGGACTCTGAAAAACAAACTGAGGGTTCTAGAGGGGAGGGGGATGGGAGGATGGGTTAGCCTGGTGGTGGGTATTGAGGAGGGCACATTCTGCATGGAGCACTGTGTGTTATGCACAAACAATGAATCATGGAACACTTCATCTAAAACTAATGATGTAATGTATGGGGATTAACATAAGAATAAAATAAATAAATAAATAAATAAATAAAAAGAAGTTGCTCCACAGATATTTCAGAATATTAAATAAAGGAGGCTGAGCTCCAAGGCCCACAGGCCTAGGACGGGGCTCTCATGCCCTGCTGAGGAATCTGGGAGTCCACCCCTGACAGAGAGGCCCGGCAGCTAGGCTGGGCAGCATTTCTACCTCAGATCCAGTGACTGACTGGGGTGGGGGAGGGAGGGAAGCGGGAAGGCAAGAGAGGAAAGAGAATGACTCATCTTCAGAGACACAGGGCAAGGAGAGAGGAAAATGCAATTCAGCAGCTTCTTGACCTTCCCTTTGTGTGGGGACAAGTACTCCAGCCCCAGTGAGCAGGGGTGGCAATTAGGTACCCCCAGAGCCAGGGAAAACATTTTCCTTCGGCCCACGAGCCACAAGAGAGATTTCCCAGGCTGAGAGAGAAGACATGTTACCCACCCCTCCCTGCCCCCGGTCCCTGCCACTGCCCCCTTGTCCCCAAGCCCCCGAATAGTGGCTATCCTTACCCTGTCCCAGGGGCTGTGTGCAGCTCTCAGGCTGGGAGAGGAGAGTGCCCAGGAGTGTGCATGGTTTTCCTCCAGAAGGACAACACAGAAGCAAAAGAACCTTCCTTTTCAAAAGGGCCAAAGGAACACGGACTCGATGACAGAGCCGAAAGCAGTAGGATGAGGCTGGAGGCAGGGGCACTTTGGTCCTGACTAAAGCGTGCCTGGGAGAAATTCTCAGAAATCCTTTTTTATGCATGTGGAAGTCAGGCCTATGCAGGGGAGAAAGGGTGGACCCGGGAGCAGATGGTAAACAGCAGAGGGCTCCTTTAAGTGTGGGAGGTGTGTGTATGGGGCTCACTGAGGCAGCATGGCCCCTTGGCTCTGGACCGTGTGGGCTGCCTCACTGAAGTAATTCCCCTGTCCCTAAATAAGAAACCTGTGGGCGGGGGCGGGGGGGAGGACACAGGCTTTCAGCCTAATGGGGAAACGATCTGAAGGCCTTGCAGGGCCACGAGTGCTAATGGATGTGGACCTCCCTCCGGGGTCATCACCCAGAGCTTATCCATAGCAAATCTGGCTTTTAACTTCTCACTGACCAAATCTCCCCCTGTGGTTCTATAACCTTTTCTCCTTCACACAGGGAGTACTTTATTGTTCTTGAGAGGATCGGAGTCAGCTTGCTCCCAAGACCCCCGGCCCGCATCCCCCTAGCACCTTAGGCAGGGTCATGTCATAAAGGAAGCCATCAGGATCTTGACCTTCTGAGGTGCCAGAGCCTTTGAGGGGCAGCTGAGCAGATGAACGAGGCAGCCAGAGGAACTCAGGGGCCAGAGCCAGGCCTATTTGTGGATCTCACCACATTTCTCTGAATTCTTCAGTGTGGATTCACATCAGGGTCCAGGTTAGGAACAGCAACAACACAGATGGTGGATGAGTGGATTTCCGGCCAGCCGGGTCCCTTCTCTGAGCGCCACTTTCCTGATCCCAAAATGGGGACAGGAATACCAACCTCGGGATTAAATAAGGTAAATATTCAGAACATGGTAGCTCATCTTCTGGATAAATCCTCACATTTTTATCTTCACATTTGTAAAGTGTTTTGTTGTGTAGGAAACACCGTCCCATGTATCATCTCATTTCATCCTTTGTAACAATCAGGACAAACACTTTTAGCCCCATTTTGCAGACGAGATAACAGAATCCCAAAAGGGTAAAAGAAGTTGTGCAAACCCCACAGGACTTCATGCGTATACGAAACAGAATTAAAACCTCCTGACTTTGAGCCTGAATTTCCCACCCACCCCCCACTGGACTTCTGCTTTGTTGTGCAAATCCCTGCCTCCTGGGACCCATTGGGTGTGCCTTAGCATCCCAAGGAACTTCAAACACTTTGTGGAACTCACTTCTTCCAACTGAAGGAAAAGGTGTGGGGCGGACACAGCTGAAGGTCCTCAGACAATGCACAAGCCTGGGAGATGGGGGCGAGGCTGAAGCTGGTACTGGGTTAGAAGCAAAGAATATTCCCCCAAAGAAGTTTGGGAGGTGGGCTCACAGGAGTAGAGAGGAGGAAGATAACACCCACTGGAGGCAAGTTAGTAACACCAGGCCCGCCTCCCAGTCTCTCAGGTGGAGGGTCCTAATACAGCAGATGAATGGTGGAGGACCCAAGAGTGACCTTGGCCATTGGTTCTTCCCATAGCAGAACTAGGAAGATGAATTAAAGTTCTTCCTCAACATGTCCAACACCTGAGGAAGACAAATACAGGGGAGCATCAGTTATCCAGTTATCCACTGCCGTGTAACAAATAATCCCCAAAGTCAATGGTTTAAACCCAGAAATATTTATTACATCACAGTTTGTGTGGGTCAGGGGGTTGAGAGAAGCTTGGTGGGGTAGTTCTGACTCTAGTTCCCTCATGTGGTTACAGGAAAACCATTTTAAGCCACCACAAAGGAGGAAAGACCCTCAGCCAGACACAATGTGTTCAGAACAGACCCAGGAGACAACCCACAGGTCAGGCCCAGCATGCTAGAGGCCCCCCAGCAACACCAGAGAGTCCCCCTCATCCCAGCCAGAGTCCCTGGCTCCCGGCCTCAGCCCACAAAGGCTTGGGCTACCGTGAATCAAGGGGAGCAGGTGCCTTGGGGCAGTAGCTGAGTTGGAGGAAGGACAGGTCTGCCAGGCTGTGGAGGAGGCTGCCTACACTCAAGCCTGAGCACATGGGGGAAGGAGAGATTGGGGTGTGCCGTACACCCCAGACACCGACGCCGGGCTACCCTGCCTGCTGCTGAGGGGGAGGAGGGCTCCAGCCCCACCCTGCAGGGGTTACAGGAACGGGGCTGGGTCCACCCTTGACAATGGCCATGGGTCTGCAAAAGCAGCTGCCTTCCACTGGAGCCTGGCTGGCCAGGGGGCAAAACTCAGGTTGTAAAGGTGCTTCGCCAGCTTCCCCTTCTAACAAACTCGCCCTCTCACAATCCTGAGCAGGCAGCACCCGGTCCCACGGACCCCTGCCTGCCTGCGGGCCTCATACAATTGGGTCGAAAGTGGACACCTGACCCAGCAGGACACAAGTCACTGGCTGACCAACAGCCAACCCGATACTTCCTCTTAAGATTTTTGGCACCAAGGGGTCCAGCGTCTGGGAGTCAGGTGGGACTGGGCACGGAGTTGGAGGTCATGCAGTCCGAGCAGTCTGGGGGAGGGGGAACAGCTATTTTAGGCCCATGTGTTGATGAGCAAGCAAAGAAAGATGATCTGCAGAATAAGGCAGGAAAGTGGGGCTGGGAAAGCAGCAGGGATGCGACCCAGCGTGGCATCAAAGCAGGGAACCAGGCAGCAAGGGCAGTTCTCGGGGTTCCGGGCGCCTCTCGGCTCTCCCGAGGCCCGATGTTCTTCTGGCAGGGGTCCCGTGAGGCACCCTTGCATCCTCGTGATAAACCCCCTGTTCCTGAAGCCAGCGTGCATGGTTTCTTTCTAGGCAGTCAGACAATCCTGCCTAAGAGCTGAAGGTGAAGGAGGAGACAGAGGGGCCGTGTTCTAGTTGCAACACCACGAGGAAGAGCCTTTGGGCAAGACTGTCACATTCACATGCGTGCTGGTTAAGTCTGGGGAATCCAGAGAAACAAGACGAGACACTTACTCGACTCAGGCACTCTGATGTTTCCTTCTGCGCTGTCATCTCTGTTCCTCCTTATGCTCCCTGTGGCTGGTGCCCAGCAGCAATGAGAACCAAAAGTCTGACACCACGGCAGATGATTGTTCTCTCGACCCCTCTGGGCAGAGGTGAGCAGGAAGGACAGCAGGTTCGCAGAGAGGGGGGCCCTGGGAGGCTGGTGTTGGCGCTGGCCTGCGCAGCAACACTGACAGCAAGTGGGAAGGAGACGGGCTGGGTGGACAGCCTGAGAACTCCACTTCACTCGTTCCTGGGCTCCTCTTGGCCCCGAGAGACTGCGTCATTTGGCTTTAAAGCAACGTGAATTCCTACAACAGTAACCATATCCCCCTTCCAATGCAAGTTCAGTAGAATGGACTTTTTAATTATTCATCAGTTCCTTCAACACACATGCATTGAGCCCTTTCTACATACCAGACCCTGAACTGAAACCAGGCCCTAAACTTGAAACCCACCCAATCCCTGTCCTCGGGGAGCTTACCTAGAGAGCACTCATTCAGGGACACGCAGGAAGGGGCCTTGAGTAGCTCATGGGAAAGATGAGCAGAATTTCCATGTGAGAGAAGGACATTCTGGATGAGGGAATGAAGGAGGCAGCAGGCTGTGGTGGGGATCCAGGAGGCCTGGGTTGAAGTTCTGATTCTGTCATTAACTCAGAAGATCGCCTTCCCCTTGCTGGACCTCAGTTTCCCATCTGTCAACAAGGGAGGTTGACTTAGCCGCTTGGGCATTAGAGAGTCTATGGTGGCAGGTGCTGGGGGGAGGGGAGGGCTGGGGAGGAGAATTTTTACACAGCTTGATATTGTTCAGTGGGTTCCCAAACAGCTTGCCTGGGCCAGATGGGCAACTGCCCCTAGACCAGGCCAGGGGAGCCCCATCTGGTGAGACTCAGTCTCACTCTCTCTTTCTGTGAATGTGTTGTTAATCCTGGGTGCCAGCCTCTCGGGCAGGGTTCCAGGAGTGAAGTGATAACATGCTCTGTGACCAAGAACCTTAAATATGTTGGCAAGGTCTAAGGTGCCCTCAGGGAAGTTAGCCTTGTTTCCAGTGAGGTCACTCAAACAGGTTTGGAAGCAAGAAGACACCAGTAGGCTGCTTCACCGTATTCCAGCTGACCAGGCTCCCAGGACAGGCCCTACTGTTCTGTTCCAAAGCCTACTTCTCAGCAAAGGGGGCAATAAAGTTTATGATTATGTTCATCTGCAATTTCCCTGAAATGGTTTAGTTTCAGCCTCCCACAGTCTGACCACCTTAGGGAAACACAGGCAAGATCACCCTGGGACTTGTGCCAGGAACAGACGACAGCCCAGTGTGACTGGTACTGAGGGTGCCTTGGGGGGAAATAAGGCTGGAGGGACCCATCAAGGTGAGACCATGGAGGATCTTACTTGCTGGGCCAAGAAGTTAGGTTTCAGAGTGGAGGAGTGGTTGATGAGAGGTGAGCTTAGGAAGATCTCCTGACAGCAGTGAGTGACGTGACCCAGTGTACGGGGTGAGAGGGGGCTCTTAGTGACCGGGAGAACACTTGGGCAGGGCCCTGACCCAAACAGAGAGAGTGGGGATGGAAAGGAGCGGGAGCGGGCAGATGGGAAAGATGATGCAGGAGGAGGAACCCACAGGACTGACCTAGGAAGCAAAGCAGAGGGAGGAAAGGGACAGAAGCCTGGGAAATTTCCAGCTTCCCTCCCCAGCGTAGATGCAGCAAATCACACACCTAAAATCACCAAACATCATAAGACTGTGTCTACACAGCACAAAATACCTACCACTCAAAACATCAGAAAGCCCCCAGGTGCCATCTGGCCCCCGGATATCTGGAAAACCATTCTGCTTTCTGTCTAGATGCTTGCAAAGGGCACGGGAGTAATATCGCTTCTCTGCCCCCAGGCTCCAGGGTCCCCCCAAAGCACCCTGCAGAAAGGCAGCCAAGAGCCAAGGTGCTGGGCGAAGGGGGAGCCGAGCCCCCTGCTCTCATCAGAAGCCACGCAGGTATTTTTAGCGCCGCAATCAAAAGCGGGCCGCCCCTGGATTGGTTCGGGCCGCCTGGGCCGAGCGGGGCTGTGAGAAACGGAACGGCGTGCACTGCAATCAGTTGTGGAGGACGAGGGGCGCCCAGAGGGGCAGCAGCTGTGGTATCTGAAGCTACGGGCCCTCAAACTGGCAGGGGGGAGCCTGGCGGGGGAATGGCGGGGGGGAGCAGCTTCCCAGAGCATGCAGGGGCCCTGAGGTCATGCTGTCCCAAACCCGTGATGGCCCAGAAGCATCAGGCACCAGGCCCCTCCTCCAAAGCACTGCCTCTCTGCCGCGCATTCCTGTGCCAGAAAGCCCACCATCAGCATCCCCCCCTTCCCTCTCCCTGCAGGCCTCTCTGCAATGGCCAACTCTGGAAGCCAGGGGGGAGGGGCGGCAGAGCCGTGCAGCGCGGGGCTGGAGGGTGCTGAGCACCAGGAAGCTGGCCAGAGCCGGACACAGACGGCCTACCCTGCCCGCTGGAGTCGGGGAGCCCACTGTCACCGTCTCTGCTGTCCCCCGCGCCCCCGTGCTGGGAGGAAGCAGAGCTACCTTGACGGGCGCCCTGACAGGCCCCGCATCCCTTCCAGGGTGGGAGACACCGTGGGCAACTGGGCAGTGCATGCAGGTAAAAATGAAGCCATTTTTACCACTCTGTGACAGTTCTAGGGCCTCCAGCAAGGCCTTCCCTCTCTGGCCTGAGTGGCTGAACGTGTGAAGGACACCCGCGGGGAAGCTGCAGGCCAGGTGCTGTGATAGACACTGTGGAGGCCCTGACCACAGCCTCCCCCTCTCATCTGGGAGCAGAGGACTCCTGGCCGGGGCACAACTGGGCCCCCAAAGAGGGCCTGCACTCGGGGTCCCCTTCCGGAACAGGAGCCCGGGGCATGGGCTGCGGGGGAAGGTTTGGGCATCATCATCCTGCCCAACCAGGATGCAGAGAGGACAGGGAATGGGTAGGGAGCTCGGGAACCCAGGGCACTTATGGAAGTAGAAGGAATCTAGAGGCCACGCTGTCCCACACCCTCACTTTACACCCACGGGCACTGAAGTGAGTGTCATGGGCCCCTGTGGAGGCATGCGTGGGACCTCGGAAGGCAGGAGCCGATCCCCCTCCAGCCCGCGTCCTAGGTCCTTCAAGTGCCCCTTCCATCGGGGGCTCCAGAACCCCGGTTCACCCCAACGGAGTCCTCAGCCTCACAGACGGGCTGTGGGGCTCTGCAGCCATCTGCCAGCCTGCATGTGGGAGCGTGGGGGCTGTGGAGTTTACTGAATTCATGTAGGAGCATAAATCCATGTCACCTTGCCTCAGAACAGTGTCGAGCGGGGAGACGTGCTGTCCTGGGAAGATGCCGCACTGCTTGTCCTAGAACCCTCCGCTCCCCAGCAGGGCAGATTCGGGCCCGACCAGCTGGGTGCCTCACTTGAGGAGGCACCTTGACAGGTCATTCCTTCCATCCCCCTGCCTCACACCCAGCCCCTTCCCCCCTCCCAGGCCACAGTCACGCCAAGTCAGCGTCTCCTTACCAGCATGCCCTGGACAAATGCGCTCCATAGCTGGTTGGCCCTGCAGATGTTCAGCATCTGGATGAGTCCCCTGCCGGGCATGAGAAGTACTGCCTTCTCTGCCAGAACCAAGCTGCCTCCCAGGACGAAACACTTCAGTTGTCCCCGCCCGTCTCTGGCTGCCCTGCGGGCATCACATCCTCCCACCTGGAAGGTGGGTACCACCCCCAGGGTGCGCAGACTAGAGCACCCCAGGGCTGGCATATGGCAGAGCCGCACTGGTCACCACCATGTGCGCTGGTGGTGATCTCGTGTTTCCTCAACACCTCAGAAGGTGGGATGAGAACCTGCCGTCTGACATCCTTGGGCCCCGCTGCCTGCTGAGGGCTCAGTCACACACCTAGCTCTGCAGATGTCTGCGCTGAGTCGGGGGGTGGGGGGGCGTGGGTGGTCGGCTGCCCCGCAGTCTGGGAGACCCGGCGATGCCCACCTCCTGGAACAGCCAGAGAAGAGCCTGGCTGCCTCTGTGCCCCGGGCTGGCCTGCTAGACGGTGGCGGGCATGGCCACCGCCCTCTCTCGGTCTGGGGAGGCCCTCTGCTGAGGGCTCAAAGTGCCCCCAGAAAGCTGTTGGCTGTGGGGGACCAAGAGAAGGGCTGGCTGGGACTCAGCAGAGGGTAGAAAGGAAGCAAGTGCATGAAGAAGAGGAGCAAGAAGATGGGCATCTCTCCACGAACAGCCAAGGGAACATGGCTTCTCCCAAGAGGCAGAAGCCGCCACCATGCTCCAAGCTAAGGAAGCATCCAGAGCTGAGACAGAGGAGCCCCGGGAGGGGCACTGTGACAAAAAGGAAGGGGAAGTAGAGGGTGGGCGGGGGGAGTAATCCTGCCCCCCTTTTCCACAACGACATAGAAACCCTAAGCACTCTGACTTCGTCTCATTATCGTCCCCCCTCCCGGGAGGAAAGAATTAGTATCTCTGCCTGATAGACGGGAAACTGAGCTAGCACTCAGACCCACCATCACACAGCTAGCACTCAGGCCCAGAAGGAAATGCCATTCCTGATTTGGACATGAAACCATCAGTCCTCTGGTCTGTGAGTTCAGGCCATGTACTCCCCAAGAGCCCTGAACGGCAACCACCTTCAGCCCGGGCTCACAGACAGTGGGGTTAGCAGTCCCCTGTGGTTTGTGTGGATGAGGAATTGTCCCCTCTGTGCCCTTCCTCTGCAGTGAAATGCCGTGCAGGGTGGCCGCCCCTCGGGCGACTAGTCCCCAGTGTGAGGGCGTCTTGGAAAGTCTATAGGAAAGATAGCAGGAGGAGATCCTGGGCCCCATGTGGGAGGGCACCCCAAATAAACTCCATCCATGTAGGATCTTGCTCAGGACAGCACAATGGGAAAATCCAGCTGCGTGGACTGGAGTCACCTCTCCACCGAGCTCGTGGCTTCACCTCCAAAGTGAGGGGATGGGAGCAGGAGATCCCTGAGGCGTGTCCCAGCCCTGACTCTTGTGAGAGGAAGAGCACTCGGCCATGACTCCATCCTCAACCTCTTCCTCCCCGCTCCCTGACTCATGCACCATCCTTCGGTTCGCTTGTGAGACCCTGCCGATTTCTTAGTTTTCTCTGCCTTCCCCTGCATCTGCCCACTGGCACCTGCCTCTCTCCGGGGGCATCGCTCCGAATGAGGGTCCTGTGTAGGGAAACCCTTCATGGATTCGAGGAAGGGAGCGCCCACCGTTCTGAAACACTGGCTAATAACTAGTACTCTCTTGAGTAGAGAGGACAAAGCTGGTCACTGGTGCTGTGCACAGTGATAGGGAGAAGAGAGAAGGGGACCTGCCTGCTACCCACAGGGACCTCCTTTTTTAATGGCAGGGACAAGAGCCATCCAGAAAGCAAAGAGGAAGCTCACCATGGCATCAGGCCCAGAGACAAGGCCCAGCAGCCGGGAAGAGGGAGGGCAGACAGGCAGACGGGGGAATCACCTGCCATAAAGACCTTGAGGGGACCAGGCAGACTCACAAGAACATCCCAAGGGCCAGCCATCCCCGGGACAAGATCCATGAGTGATGTACAGCCTTCCAGCAAAGGCTTGGGGGCACAGGCAAAGGAAAGAGTCAGACCACCCCAGCTGAAGGGAAGGTGCTAGAACCTGGTCTGTTTTCTGACTGCCATGCCATCCCAGAGGCTGCTCCCTGTTGGACATCATGGCAAGCCCAGTGGCATCAGATGCTCCTGAGCAGAAAAACATCATCCGAATGTCCAGCATGGGGACCCAGACCCCAAAAGGACCTGGACAGTCTGGGGCAGTAGTAGTTTGCTCCTCCCCCTGTGGCGGATAGATGGGAAAGGGACGTTTCTGGTTTTAGTGGCAAAGTTTGGCTGCATAAGTACAAGATGGAGTAGAACCCACTTCTCAGTAGAATGTGGAAAACAGACTCAGGGTGTAGCTGGAAACCAGCTTGAGATGCCCTAAGAACATGACGAGGCCACTGGACCATCTAAACATAAGTATCTTGGGCCGAGCTGGACCAATGGGACAGTGGCCAGAGGAGGAGGGAGGTCAAGGTCTCGTGCTCCTGACATTCTGAGCTCAGTCCTTGCTCTCCCATCATGAAGAGACATTGACAACCAAGTCACCTCCACAGGAGGACAATCAGAGTGGGAGGTGGGGCATGGGGGAAGCCCTGTCACGTAGTTAATTTTACAAACGCTTCTGTAAGGCCGTCCCCCCAGCACTCTGCTAGCTCCTGGCGTCCCCATGATGACCCTGTGTGGCAGGCGTTATTTCCAGCCTGCTTGTGGGGATAAGGAAACCAAAGCACAGAGAGCTTAATTAACTCGCTCAAGATCACCTGCCAGGTACATCGTGCAGTCGGGACTCGAACCCAGGAGATCTGGCTCCAGAATCCTTGCTCTAACCCCAACCCTCCATCGCCTCCCTCATACAGACAGCCGAGAAAAATCGGGGGTCTTGGGCTTACAGAGGAGAAAATGCCAGACTGGCAGGCAGGGGGTGCCTATGGTGCAGGCAGTGAGTGGGGGCAGCGCTGGGGGACCCAGACAGCAGCCTGGGCATCAGCAAGCGCTGTGGGGGAAACACTATACCTCACTCCTCACTCTCACCTCCACACCGTGCCCTTCCCAGGCCCCTCTGCTCTCCAACTGTCCAATCCTCTAGGGCACGCGTACCAGGTATTTGATGGAATTGTGGAATCTCAAAGTAGGAAGTGACTCCCTGACATTCTTCTGCTTGACTTCTCCCTCATGCAGAATTCTCCTTTGCATCAGTCCAGCTGCAAGAGTGCAGTAGTCTTTTTTTTATTGTTATGTTAATCACCATACATTACATCATTAGTTTTTGATGTAGTGTTCCATGATTCATTGTTTGTGCATAACACCCAGTGCTCCATGCAGAACGTGCCCTCTTTAATACCCATCACCAGGCTAGCCCATCCTCCCACCCCCCTCCCCTCTAGAACCCTCAGTTTGTTTTTCAGAGTCCATCGTCTCTCATGGTTCGCCTACCCCTCCGATTTCCCCCCCTTCATTCTTCCCCTCCTGCTATCTTCTTCTTTTTTTTTTTTTCTTAACATATATTCCATTATTTGTTTCAGAGGCACAGATCTGTGATTCAACAGTCTTGCATAATTCACAGCAAGAGTGCATTAGTCTTGATTACCTCTCCACTAATGGTGAGCTCAGTACCACTCAGGACATCTATGCCAGCAGTAGGTGGGCAATTCCATTAGAATGAGAGCTTCTCAATATTCTAGGACAGTTTGTGGGGGACGGGATGAGGTGTGAAAGGAGGAAGAGGTGATACAAAGTAGGATGTAGGGCCATATAGGCTGAAATCTTTCATGCAGAAGGAAATATAGCACCTTCTATTTGTGGGAAACCTGAGATAGCAGGTTATAGCCTTCTTGTGCTATAGAGAGGAAGCAGAAATTATCCCCACCTTTACAGGAGCAGGTGACAAGCACGGAGGACCAGCCTCAGCTGAGTAAAAAACAGGAGAGATGGAGCAAGAACCCAGATTCTGGCTCGCAGGGGCTTTCTATCCTGTTGACAACCAGCGACATGGCCGGGCTGGTGCTTTCTGCCACATGCACTCAGGGGGTCTGTCCTCAGCGCCAAAAGTTGTTGAAATGTGCCATCCACTGGACTCTGAAAAACAAACAGGGTTCTAGAGGGGAGGGAGGTGGGAGGATGGGTTAGCCTGGTGGTGGGTATTGAGGAGGGCACATTCTGCATGGAGCACTGGGTGTTATGCACAAACAATGAATCATGGAACACTTCATCTAAAACTAATGATGTAATGTATGGGGATTAACATAAGAATAAAAATAAAAAATAAATAAAAAATAAAAAATAAAAGAAATGTGCCATCCACTATAGCTGGGACTACTGAGCACTGGAAATGCAACTAGTTCTGAAACGAGATTTGCTCACAGCATGAAACTCACCATGGGACTTGAAAAGAACATCTCATTAATAATTTTGTAATATCGAACACGTGTGGAAATGATACTATTGGGTCACATAAAATATATTATTAATTTTTTTTTACTGTTTAAACAATGGCACCCAAACATAGAACTAAGACACACATACTTAGAATACAAAATCCTTCTTAGTGCTAGGGGTCCAGAGAGTCGGAGCCCTGGCACTTCAGGAAGGGGGGAGCTCTCTGCTGTGGGAGGGAAGGGCCAGAGGTGGGGGAGTGGCCTTGGGAAAAGCACTGAAGGATAGGTCAGAAGTGGGCAAATATCAAGAGGGAAGAGGCTTACATGGTGTGGGGAAGTGGGGTGCCCTGGGGAGACTGGCGAGGTTGAGGAAGGAGCTTCTTGGTGAGAGCAATAGAAATGAATCAGGGCAGGGAAGATGTCTCCCAACAGAGGCCCATCCAAGGTCCTGTCTATGTTCCTCTTGAGCTCCCACTCCAGACTTCACTCTCTGTGGTCTCTTTCCTTAAAATGCACTTAATAACTAATCATTGAATGGTGTCCACTGTGTGCCAGGCACCATGTGAGGTGTTGGGGGCACAGCAGTGAACAAGGCCTATGTGGTTCCTGTCATCGAGCTTACAGTTGAGAAAGCAAACAGGCAAAATTTATCAGTGCTTGTGCATTGACCTCCCCAAATCCAGTCCTAGCAACTACCATTCTGGCAGTATGTCCATGAGCAACCCCCCTCCTCCACCTGAAGGAACAGCACAAACTCCCTGACTCCCTAGGCAGTCAAGTCTTCTGAGGGTTCAGTCATGAAAGCCAGTCTGCCCAGAAGCCCAGGGACCCAGACCTGGATCTACTGCGAAATGTGGGTGTTTGGTCCCATAGGCCTAGTGGGGGCACCAAAAGTCATGAAGGACCTTCCTGCCTTCATAGACCCTGTCATGAATTCTGTCCAAGGTGCTGAATTCACTGAGAGGACTGGTTTCTGCAAAGAGGGAAAATACCATTTGACTCTACTACCCAACCACAAAATTCCCTAGAGAACAGGGCCCGTGGAATTTAGTTCATGCTCTCAGATCTGCCAGACTTGTGTTCCCAGTCCTCTCTCCTCTGACCTAATTTCCCCCTCAGCCAAGTTCACCAAAGACCAGGCTGCAGAGGGCAGAAAGATGGGGGCTGGGCCCAGCCCTTGCCCTGAACCTCCCAGCCTGACCCAGAGGAAGCCAACAGAATTGGGAAAAGCACCCCTGGGGGCTCCTGAGTTGTATTCTGTAACCCCTTTACATGACTGCTTAGGACATCCCAAAACTTAAGGAGATGCCAAGACCCACTGTCATATTCCCCAAATCAGAAACTGGGCTTGGGGTTCTTTGTGTGTATCAGTACTATAAGCCCTCCCTACAGAGTCCACAACCCTGCACCCGCCCCCCCCCACACACACACACATATACACGTGGACACAATGGAAAGAACTAAGGACACAGAACATTGTGTGGAGGTTGCCTCAGTGTAAGAGGCTTGGTCAAATCCCAGGCCCTGTCAGTAGGCTGGCAGCCCATTCTCGTCACTATGACAAGACCCATCACTCAAGGAGGGAACTGGGTGAAGCTGCTCAGAGCTGGGTGTTGGAAGGGGCCATCCTCATGCCATTAATATCCTTCACTAAAGACCTTTACCCTTCTCCCCCTTTACCCTACAACTCTGAACATCTCAGGGACCATGTCTCCACCTCCAGAGGAGAAGAAAAGCACAGCAGGAGAAATGAAGGCTGGATGTAAGAACAAACTCTGGGATGGGAATCAGGAAAGGCCAGCTTTGTATGACCTTGAGCAAGTCATTTTTCCTCTGGGCCTCCATCCTACCCTTCTAGGAAAGTGAGTGATTGCGAAGGTCCCTGACGGCTTTGACATTGAAGGCTCCAGGGTTACGTGGGCTTGTCCTCTGGAGCCTGGCACACTGACAAAATGCACATCAGAGCCAAGATGAGTAACATATGTGCCAAAGGGTGGCAAATGTGTCTACAGGAAATCAGCCTGGCACTGCCCTCTATGGGGACATGGGAAGAACACAGCCCTCCCCTGCAGCCCAGGAGACCCTGCAGCATCTCCCTGTGTACACTGTGAAATGAGAACAAATGAAAGAGCCTGGCACAGTGCCTGACCCGGAGCAGCTATTCCAGAAGGACCTAAATTCCCTCCCTTCCTCTCTCATACCTTGAATGTTTATCTCTTTTCTTAGAGGATGGAAAGGGAAACCGGAAAGAGGAGGAGAAGGACAAGGTCACGGAGAGTGGGAGAGTAGGAGGGACCACAGCTGCCATCATTAATCACCTTCCCTGGTAACCTGTGTCTTGTGACTCAGCACCTGCGACACTAATAAAGGCTGCTGGAGGGATGGAGGTGACACAGTCACAGGCAGGATGTGATGGCATGGGGGAGGAGGACACAAGGTGGAGTCCTGCTTTCAGGGTTTCATCTCAGTTGGAGACACACACACACACACACACACACACACACACACACCACACTGCCATTCTGCAGGCTTCAGAGCCCCCTCCTCCTGCTGCCACCCCATCTGTGCTCAGGCTGCAGCCCCCTCTGTCGACTCCCCATGGCCAACCAGGACAAGGAAGGCAACTGCTATTGAATATTTTACACATTAAGAATTCTATGAAGCCAGGTGCATTAGAGGGGCAGGGACTGTGTAATGAGGCAAACTGGTGTAGTGGAAAGGGCGTGAGATGAACTAGGACCCATCTGCTCTCTCTCAATCCTCACACAAGACCTGCTTGCTGAATGCATGGGCATCAGTTGGTTCCTGGCTACCAACTAGTTGTGTGACCACGCACAACTCACATCCCCTCTCTGGGTGTCAGTTTCATAATCTATACAATGACTGGGTTGGATTACAAGATCCCCAAAGTCCACTCTGGCTCCAACAGTCTGTGAATCTCTGAGTCTATAAGCTATCTGCACGACCCCACAGATGGCCAATAGCAATACTCCTTGGTTGAGCTGGTTCCTACCAATTCCCTGTGAGAAATGAGCACATCCAGCAAATGCTCTTTTTGGTTCTTATCCATGCAACAGCCACTGTTTATGATTAAAATTCTGAATTATCAACTGTTTTCATTATAAGCAAGGAAGGGGAGAGCAGAGCACAGCAGAACATAATTGCAGGTGGGCTCTCTATAACTCCTTTGTTCTGTACTCATCATTCCCTCTCATCTATGAACATCTAAATACCTCTCTCTCTCCCTCTTCAGCACCCCTTCCCATTAAATATTGCAAGAGGCAAAATTCTAAGGTGGCCCCGAGGTTCCTGCCTCCTTGTGAATCCACCCTGTATAATTATCGTGAGATAATTAAGATTTCAAATAAGTTGATTTTTGAGTTAATTGAAAGGAAGACTATCCTGGGTGGGCCTGACTTAATTAGGTGAAAGCACATAAAAGAGGGACTGGCCCGTCCTGGGGAGAGAGAGACCTCTTAGAGACCTTACAGAAGTAAGCCACTGTGAAGTGAGTGAGCCCATGTGAGTCCTACATGTCAAGAAACTGTGAGTTGCTTCTGGGAGTCAAGAGAGTCCCTTGGATGGCAGTCAGCAAGAGAATAGGACTTCAGTCCAACAACCAAAAGGAACTGAATTCTGCCACAAGCCCTTGGAAGAGGATCCTAGGCTCCAGAAAGGAATGCAGACCAGCCAACACCTACAGTTGAGCTTTGCAAGACCCTGAGCAAAGGAGTCAACTAGAGTGGTTTGGACTCCTGACTCAGAAACTGCGAGATCATAAAACTCCATGTCATTTTAAGCTGGTAGGTTCATGGTAGTCTATTACCCAGCAATAAAAAGTGACTAGAAATATCTAACGAGATAAAACATCACACCAGCACCTGGTAACAGGGCGCTGCCTATGGCCCACCCTCATGCTGAGCACAAGTGGCCTGCCCCCCGGCCCCCCGCTGTCTGGGAATTGCTTAAGACTCCTCCCTCTGATCCCAGTTGCTGAGATGAGGCCACAAAGACAAGTAGCTACTCTACCCAGGGAGGTGCTGCATTCTCCCACATGAAGGCAATGACATCTGTCTAGTCCGGTGCCAACACGGGATGGCAGAGACCACCCCAGGGGACAAGTGCCCTTCTGTTTCTCCCAGCCAATCTGGAAATGGCATGCAAATGACTCCATTAGCTTCCAGGCCAATTGACAGCCAAGCCATGCATTATATAAATCGCCCCTGGGAGGGCGCCCACTCTCACTCGCCATAACAGAACACCTTGGCGCCTAGTGCAGACGCCTGCCCTCTGCCCTTCCTCCTTCTGTGCTCTGCCTGCCCCACGGGGCACCAGCCCTTACTGCCTCTGCCTGCCACTCCTGCCGTACAGCCCAGAAGCCTCAGCCAACGTGACACCAGAGGGCAGGGGGACAGGGAACCCCGCGGAGGCTTGGGAATGTGCCATCCCAAGGTCCAGGGGATGAGGGTGGCAGACAGGCCCTATCCCCCTTATCCAGGCACCCCTCCCACCACAGGTACCCCACTCCTTCCCTGACCCATGCAGGTTGATGGGGAGCCAGGAAACCTTCTGGTGATGAGCAAATCCTATGGTGCATTCCTAGGGCCTAGAGTCTCTTCAACCATCCCACGCCCCTCCCCTGAATCTGCCAAGAGGACAGCAATCCCCAAACCCTGAGAGAGGCAAGTGGCAATTAAATTCTCCCTAGTAAGTAGCCCTGTCATCCTTCCCTGACATCCTAGTCCCCCCTTCCCCACAGACCAGGCAAGAAGTGAGCAATGGGGCCAGATGGGCAGTGAGGTTTCTGGGACCTTATCCAAGAAGAGCCTGAAAGACCCTATGGTTTATCCTTTTATTAAAAGCAGAGTCATAGCACTGGCCCGATCTCTGGGCACTTGAGAAACACAAGAGTGGCGGGGAAAGGAATTGGGTCCTCAGCCCTGCAAAAGTACTTGCCAGGTTGATTTAGCACCTTTGTGGCTTGTTTGTATGCATCTACAAATGCCCTGCTCTCCGAGACAGGGATCCCGAACACTCAGAGTCACAACCACCCCCTCCAGTGCTCCCAGATCTCCACACCAAGCATCAACTTCTTCTCTGAGCAGAGCAGACCTCACACTTCCCCTGCATTGGCACTGGCTGGGCCAGGGCCTCTCAAAGTATGGCCTCCTGATGATGCACACCAGAATCACCTGGGGAGCTGGTGAAGATGCAGATTCCCTGGCTCCTTTAATAAGTTCTTCAAGTGAATCTCATGTGCTCAGAAGTTTGAGATGTACCATCTAGTTTTTCTGCCAGACATGACTTTCCCACTTTGCTACCCAGTGAATACTTACCTAGAAAGAAAACCATCTAGGAGCAAGATCAGATGTTTCACCCACTTGTTAGGTGATGTGGTAGTTATGGGGCGATTTACTTAACGTCTTTAGCCTCGATTTCCACAGGTATAAAATGGGAACATCCATGTTACAGTGTTCTTAGAAAGATTAAAATGAACCTCTATTCATTCCACAATTATTAATTGAGCTGATACTCTGCCAAATGCAAAAATAAAATCATAGTCTCTGTCCTCCTGGAGCTTAGTTTTGTAGGGGAAAAGCATCAACAAAATAAAAAATGAAGGAAAACATAAGAATGTATCATATAATGTAAAGGGCTGCACAAAGAATTAAAAATAGAGCAATGGGGGGCGCCTGGGTGGCTCAGTTGGTTAAGCGACTGCCTTCAGCTCAGGTCATGATCCTGGAGTGCCAGGATCAAGCCCTGCATCTGGCTCCCTGCTCAGCGGGGAGTCTGCTTCTCCCTCTGACCCTCCCCCTCTCGTGTTCTCTCTCTCATTCTCTCTCTCTCTCAAATAAATAAATAAAATCTTTTTTTAAAAAATAGAGCAATGGCAAACTACCAAAGCCCATTCAAGAAGTAAACTGAATGGCCCTCTATCTATGAAAGAAATTGAAATTGTAGTTAAAAATCTTCCCACAAAGAAAACTCTGGGGCCGGTAGGCTTCACTGGTAAATTCTATCAAACTTTGGAGAAATAAATATTACCAAATCTATATAAACTCTTCCAGACAATTAAGGGTTTTATTCAAAACTCATTTTACAAGGCCAGCATTACTCTGATACCAAAACCAGACAGAGACACTATAAGAAAACTGCAGACCAAGATGCCTCATGATGATGGATTCAAAAATTCTGAACCAATTTTAGGAAATTTATCCCAACAATATAGTAAAAGGACAATCTCAAAAAAGTAAGGGGAGAATATCTCAGGAATACAGAGTTGGTTTAAAATTTTAAAAATCAATGGATGTAACTCACCATGTTAATAGAAAAGCCATAATGATCATCTCAAAAGATGCAGAAAAAGGCATTTGACAAAAATCCCAACATCCGTTCTTGATCTAAAGTCTCAGTGAGCTAGAGAGTAGGAAGGAACTTCCTCAAATGGATAAAGGGAACCTCCAAAAATGAATAATAATGCAGCGGACATCCTATTTAATGGTGAAAGGCGGGAGGGCTCAGACCGGGGCAGGAGCCCACACAGGCGGGAGGATGGAGACAGGGTCAAGAGCGCATGCTCGTGGGCAGGGTGTGGGTGGAGGCTGGCTCCTGCTTAGGTGGCAGCCACTGGCCCTCGGGACATGGTGGCTGTCTGATCTCCGCAGACCCCCTCCGTTGTCTCCCCCTGGCCAGCCCAGACTGTCCACTACAAAGGTGGTGTCACTCCAGCTCATCGAACTGTGGTTGGTTATGTCTGCCTCCCCTCTCGGGACAAAGACCTCTTCCTCCCACCCCAGCACTTAGTACTCTACCCGGCACAAGGCAGGCGTGCAATAAATGTTTGTTGAATAAATAAGTACATAAATAAATAAATGGTGAATTTACTCATTAATTCATGAGTGTGGAGCAAGGGAAGCATTTCAACCTGCCTTAGCCTCAGTGTCAGACCTTCTCCCCACCCCCACCCCCAGCAGACCCCCAGCTCCCACCCTCCTTCTTCAGCCTGCTCTCTCTACCTGGAAGCTGCATCCACGTGGCCAGGCCACGGGGCAGTCGGTGCTGGCCGACTCCTGGCGGCTGGCAGCAGGGCCTGACCTAGTTTGGAGCCGGCCAAGGTTGACATTGCCACAGCAAATGCAGCTCCTCAGATGGGCTTCATGTGCCGGGTTCTGAAGCTGGATTCAGCTTCGCATGCCAGAAATTTGGGTAGAGCACTAGGGGCTCAGAGCCCTGTCTCCCCCTGTCCCCCAGGGAGGTGTGAGGGATGTTGCGGAAGGAACCGGGAGCAGGGAGGACTCCTCGAGTCCATTGATTAGTTTACTAATTCATGCATTTTCCAAACATTTTTTTTGGTGCATTTTCCATTTATTAAATATCAGCAATGTAGGTTAAACACAGAGCTATTGCCAAGGGTCTCGAGGTGATTAAGACATTGTCTCAACCCTCAGTTACTCGCTATCAAGAGTCAGGGAGAAACATCAATGAACAACCAAAATGAAAGCAGATAATAGTTAAATGAAGATGTGTACCCCCACTGGGTGGCATTTCCGTGGAAGAAGAGGCCAAGGGAGACCTCATAGTGGAAGTGGAACTTGAGAGGAGACACAAAGGACAAGCAGCATCTTTCTAGGTGATGACGTTGGGTAACGATCAAACATGGCAGAGGGTCAGCACGTGCCAAGGTCCAAGATGTGAGTGAGGGTTGCGCTGGTTCCCACCACCAGAGCACAGCCTAAAAAGAGGGAGCAGGGCAAAGCAGGGCTGAACCATGGAGGGACCATAGGGACCGTGCTCAAAAGTTAGATGTGGTCCTGTTAGCAATGGGGAGTTATGGAAGGATTAGGAGCAGGGAAGAGACATGGTCAGTATTAGCCTGGTGGATGTGATGCGGGGTGGGGGAGGATGTCAAGGCTGTAGGCAGACAGAGCAGACTAGAGTCTGGATGAGCAATGACGAGGTCTGGGGTAGTGGAGCTGAAAAGGGGTGCTCAGGCCAGACCCCTAGGGCATAGTTAAGAAGGCCTTGGGAGGAGAGGAGGGCATGCAGCCAGGCCCTGCACCCTGGGGCTCAGCTTGCGCCCAGCTCATGCTCTCTGCCCCCCCACCCTCCACTCCTTATTCTGGGTACCCCACAGAGCCATGTGCCCCCCAAAACCACTTTCTTCCAGAGGGGTGTGGCTATGAGCCCTCTCTGCTACCCCTTTGTTTTCCAGCCCTGCCATCCTCAACCTCAGGCTGTACAGAGGGAAGCGGGGGGAGTTGCATGGACAAAGCTGAAGCCGAGCCAAGCAAAGGGAAACCATGCCGATGGGTGGGGGGCTGCTAGGTGTCCCTATAGGACTAACAGGGTCAAGGTCTGAGTTCCTTCCCCATTGCAGTCTACCCTTGTGTCCAGGCTTCTGTTGGGCATCGCCTCTGAGCTGAGCTTACAGAAAAGGACTGATGGGTCCTCAAAGTCTGGACTCTCCCCACCAAACCATGAAATAGGAGCCTGGCCCCCTGGGAAAGCCAGATGGATGTGTGAAGGGGTCAAGGCTTCCGTCCCCCAGTCAAACCCTCGGTCCCTAGGAAGTGGCACCTCCCAAAGGCTGGACACCCAGGAGGCCCTAACTGTATCCCCCGGGGTCAGGAATGCCACCAACTCTGGCATCCAGCAGGAGGAAGGGAGAGAAGGGCAGGCAGCTGATCTCTTGGCTGGAGGGAGTGGGCCCCGAATGCCACTTAATGCAGTATGACACCAGGGCCCCGTGGCAGCATAAATATTCCATGTCATGGTAACTGAATCTGACATCTCCTCCCTGGCACCCCCAACATACGCCTTCCCTAGCCCTCTCTACCCCCGGACCCAGGGGTCAGGACCAGGCAAGGGGGGCTCCAGCCCCACTGTCCCGGTAGGTTTCAATGGTGGGAGCAGGCCTGCCCCTGCACCAGCACGAGGGTGGAGACAGGGACTCTCCCAGGCCTGTGGGTCAGCTGGGACAGAGCCGCACAGGTATGGGAGGGGGACCAGGAGAAGACAGGTCCGTTGATACAACTGAGGCAGGTGAAGAAAGGCCATTTGATGTGATAGAGCCCTGGAAGTAAAAGACCCAGGCCTCATCCCAGCTGGGACGCTCACTATGGGCAATCTCTTCACCTCCCTGAACCTCAGTATCTTCATTTATAAAGGGGGTAAATAATATCCCTACCATGTAGGGTTCTTATAGAAGACAAAGTAGATATCAAGGGGAGAGCTCATTGAAAAGAAAATGCTAGGCAAACGTCAGTCAAGGTTAGGAAGAGATGAAGCTAGATCCTGTGGCAGTATGAATGGCAGGGCAGAGGGCAGCCAGGCTAGGCAGGAGAGCCAAATTCTCTGTCCCAATGAAGAAAGGTGGGTATGGGGGCAGGGCTGAGACTGCTGTGCCGGTCTGGCTCCATCCCCTGCCCGGGGAATGGTCAGGGACCAAGACTCTGGGGGCTCACCCTCCCCACGTCTTAATACACTGTGCCTTCCCACAGTCTTTCTCAGCCCTCTCAACTGAAGGAGCCAGCAGTGATCAGGCACGGGGTGCCCCAGGGCCACAGACACCCCATCACCGAGACCACTCCCCTGGGACAGCTTTAGAATCACCGTGACCTTCAAGAACCCAACCATCCTTCTTAGGGAAACCATCCTATGAGTTAAAATATACCCAGCGGAACTAGGTAACATAGCTGAGTACCCATGACATGCCCAGTAGGAACAGTGGCAGTACTTACTAGCATGGGGACAGCCCTGCAGATGTCACAAAGCACCTCCTCGTGTACTGACCTCCTTCATCCTCACTGCAGCCCTAGCAAGTCCGTGCTAAGTTACTATCCCCATTTCTCAGGTGAGGAAACTGAGGCTCAGAGACTCAACCTATTGCCTAATCTCACACAGCTGTGCAGCAACGGGAGCCCGGCTCGGAGCTCCCTCTCATGCCACCGCAACACCAGTCAGCCGAGACCACCTGAGCACCTGCTCGGTGCGGGCATCGGGGGGCTGCCGGTGATAGGGAGATGCATGCAACACCCGCCCTCCGGGACAGAGCAAGAACCGTGGAGCGCAGAATCACACCATTGCCCACCAGGAAGGGGCTTTGGCTGTATCTTAACTCCGGTCCCATGCTACATAGGTGAGGAAAGCGAGGGGTCAGCAAACATTTTCTGTAAAACCCCAGAGAGTGACTATTTTAGGCTTTGCGGCCACATACGTCTCTGCAGCCTATTATTCTTTGATTATTTTTTTATTTTTTACAACCCACCCCTTTAAAAATGTAGAAACCTTTCTTAGCTTGAGGGCTATACAAAATAGGCTGGCTGCAGGAGGGATTAGGCCCACAGGCCTAGTTCTCCACTAGGGGACCACACGTCCGGTTGCTTCCTGGGCTGGGGTTCAATCAACCAACCAACCAGTTCTTTGAGCACCTGCTACGTTCCAAGCACTGTGCCATGAGCCGGAGGGACAGAGAATGTCACATAATCCACGCCCTAAGGTTGCCAACAGTAGATGGGGAAGACAGACAGGTAAGGAATTCACAACCCCTGCAGTATGATGGGAGGCTATGCCAGGCAGGACATCGGGAGCAGGGTCTCCTGCATGCCGCCCCCTGCATGGTGGCAGACATTAGTATTTACTCTCCATGGCCCTCCCTGCCAGGTCTGTGTGTCACATGGGGGCAGTGACCTATGTCCACGACACCACCCCCAGCACCCAGGACAATGCCTGGCAGAGAGGAAGCCAGCAGTATTTGCTGAATGAATGAATGAATAAACGAGTAATGACAACCACAGAGCTACGGCTAGGGTAGAGTGGCTGGTGAGAGCCACCAGAGGAATCCGAGAGACTCAAGGATTGTTCACCCTGTCCCCCTCAATTGTTGAACAGAGTGGGCTGATTGAGCCTAGAAATACAGCCCCAGGCACCAGAAGCCTTCTGCTCCATTCTCTCTCCACCCCCCTCCGCCCTCCCCCTACCCTGGGCCTCCGCTGACTCACAGCAGCCGCTAATCACACCCCAGTCAAGCATGCTTAATTAAGCCCCAGTTACCCACAGCTTCCTAGCAAGAGGAAAGATGGGACTCCAGTCGCGTGCCAGGCCAGAGGGGGCTGGGCCGGGTGTGGGACTGGCGGGGAGACGCACACAGAAGACAGCAAGTCATTCCCTGGGAACCTGCCATAGAGATGGTAATAGTAATAAACAATAACGACGATGCAGCACCTGCTCGATGCCAGGCGCGGCTCTAACGCTTTCTGTGTATTAACCGAAGCCTCTTCATAGCAAACTCGTGACATAGCTCCGTTTTACAGGTGAGGGAAATGAGGCTCAGAGAAGCTACATGACTTGTCCAAGGTCACACATGCCAGGAAATAACAGAAGTGGAAGGACTCTCCTTTTCCCGTCTTCCATATTCAGAGACAGGAAGGGCTGCCCGGTCCAGAGCCCTGACCCCACTGGCCTGGGCTCCTCCAGGTGGGAAAGCCATCCCGACTCATACACAGGGATGCAATTCCATTTTTAACTCAACTCACACCTGTCATACGCTGACTATGTGCCATGGGGCCCGGGAGACAGCAGTTGAAGAGACAGTCCCTCCTGCAGGGAGCTCGCAGACCAGGGGGTCTCACACACGGCCACCGCGGGAACAGCGCTACAAATACAGCAGCAGATGCACACCCTGGCGCCGGGGACCGAGGCTGGGGTAGAAAAGTAACCTTTACGGAATACCTACTATGACCAGACACTCCGTACTTTGCCTTCATAACCTATAATTGCACACGTATTGGGGGGACCCTCTGTTGCTAGTGCTGCTGACACTCATGATTACTCCCCACTAGACATATACTCCGCACACAAACCGAGGCTCCCGGAGTCTGGCACCGTGCCGGGCATAAAGCTCGTGCTCAGTAAGCAGTTTTTAAATAAGTGAGTGTACCAAACATATTTCCTGCCCTCAAGGAACTTGCAGCCCTGGAGGGGAAATAGAGGCGCAGACAGATGGTTGCAATTCAGTGTGATGAATGCAATAGGACCGAGAAGACAAAGGGTGCCTGGGAGCAGGGAGCAGGCATCCACCTGCAGCAGGGGAGCTGGGCACGGTTTCCCAGAGCAGTGGGTACTGCAGCCAGGTCCTGAAGAAAGAGCGGGATCTTCCTGGGAAGATGGAGGTCCGCAGAGCTGCGAGCCCTGGAAAAGCGTGGAGATGTGACCCACCAGCTCTGTTAGACACGATCAAAGTGGCTTCATGAGGCTGAATTTTGGGTGGGGATGGGCGTGGGGAGGGACACGAGAGACACTGCTGGAGAGGGGCTAGACCAGATCTCAGAGAATGTGTAGAAGCAGGTGAGCTTGGGGCAAGCAGACCAAGTGGTGGAGGCTGGTGAAGGATGCTGAGTGCTCAAAGGGAGCAGAAACAGTGAGCATGGGCAGGTGGTCAAGAAGAAGGAGAAAAGCCACACTGAGTGCACACAGAACTGAGTGGCCGTGTCGCTGTGAAAGGAGAGAGGCCACATGAGCTCGTAGAGTCCCAGGCTCCTCCCACCTGAGATGGGGATAAGATGGTCCACGCAGCAGGGTCATCGTGAGCCTCCACGGAGTCAGAGACTATAAAGGGCCGCACAGGGTCCCACTGGTGGTAGGCAGCTTTTCCCTCGGTGCCTTGCTGTCCCTTTATGCCTCGGCTTACCCTTTGGCAGCACCCAGCAGAGCCACGCTCAGAGGGAAAGAGCACTGCTGGGATAGGAGCAGTCTCCTGGGCTTCCAGCCGCACCTGCGTGCCCAAGACATGTGCCCTGACAGTGGAGTGGGGCGTCCTGCCCAGAGCAAGCCTGCCCCGTCTGTAGGAATCCAGGTCCCAGGCGGATCAAACCTGCTCAAACCTGGCTGCCCATACAGAGTCTTCTTTCTGAACCAGAAAAGCAGCACATCTACTCATTCATCTCACAGAGCCCACGGAGAAAACAGAAGCCACTCTAGGCCTTTCAACCAGAGGGATTTAAATCAGGGATTTGGTTGTAAAGTAACAGAAGAGGCAGGACACCCCAGAGATCAGCAACAGCGGGAAGCCACCCCCTCCCACAACCTTCTGCTGGAAGGGGAAGGCAGTGTCCCAGGAGCCCGGGAGCTGAGGCCACCACACAGAAGCTGGAACCGCCACAGGCCTGCCAGAGGGAGCTGGCCCCATGCGGGGCTGTTCAGCAGCAGCCAAAGAGGAGATACAGATGCTGCAAAGACCTGGCTGGACACAAAGGGAAGAAATACTCTGGCTTATCCTCCATCTCCTTCCACTGCCCCTGATTGGCTGGACCTATCCAGAAGACAATAGGTGAGGGAGTCTGGGAAGTGTAGTTCTCTGTGCCACAAACAAGATAGAGAAAGGCAGGAAATGGATCTGGGAGCAACTGGCCAATGATCAGCACACTCATTCATTCTTTCACTCACTGACCCATTCAGTAAACACTGGTTGAGCACCTAGGTGCTGGGGAGATCATGACAAACGAGCACTCTGGGGCCTGTCCCCACTGAGCTGAAAGTCCAGCGACACCTGGACTGTACCCCCCCTCCATGCCCACGACACCTGCTCAACTGGCCTTGGTAGGGGGGTTGGTGTAGAGCTTCAGGGGGCCCCTGGGAAGCTTCTAGTGTGCGGAGTAGATGAAGCCGGGCTCTGCTTAGGCTGCGGATTTGGAGGAGCTGGAGCTCAGCGGCTGAATGAATCCCAGCTTTTCCCAGCTGAAAGCTCACAGCTCAGAATGAAATGTCTCCAAAAAGGGAAGAAAACCCTGAAATCCCACTGTTTGTCTTTGGAGCCTGGGAAGCGAGGATCTAATGAACATGAAACGTGCAGGCTGCTCAGAAGTTGTCTTTGAAACCTCCCCAGGCCGGCTTTGTCAAGGAGCAGCATTGCCTTTCAAAGCTGCCTGGCTCCAACTTCCCTCTCCTCCTTCCTGGGTAGCAGGCAGCAGCTAATTAGCCAGAGATGTTAAATGCTCCCTAATTCCTCGGAGAAGTCCGAGGGCTTCTGGGGGGACTGGTAGCAGGGTTGGCAAGCTGAGTACTTCCACTCCTCCTATCCCCCAACCCCGTGCCGGCCCCTCCCCTGCCAGCATGCTCCCAGCCTGGGCCCTCCTGGCTCTCCTCCTCCTCCTCCCAACGCCCTCAACACTGGCCTGTGCAAAAAGCACCACCTCTGCTTCCTGAAGTCTTATCATCTGGAGTCCGAGGCCACCTCTTCCAAGACGACTCCCTAGATGTACCACGCGGGTGATGACCAGCCACACCCTAAGTCTTTGCCCTCCTCGGGGTCCTCATGCACACCCCTCCTCATTCATACAGGCCCAGGGTGCTGCCCTCACTGCCCACCATCCAGTGCAGCCTCCCTGAAGAAAAAGGGCTCCAAGCTAGCCAGTCCCTGAGTATTCCTGCCAGCCCAGGGGAAGGAGAGGTAACAGGCAGGAATATTCCAGAGCTTCATCATATAGATGTTTACAGACAGGTCACCCAAAGTCGTAGCCTGAGATCGTGGGTAAGACACGCCCCTCTCTGGGCCTCAGTTCCTCATCTGTAAGGCAAGAGGGTTGTACTAGCCCAGCGCTTCTCACCCCGGAACAGGCACCAGAATCACCTGGAGGCTTAAGCCTAGATCACCAGCCCCCCTGGCCCCCCGCCCAGCTTTCTGATTCAGCCAGACTGGGGCGGGGCCTCTGGAAAATTTGCATTTCTAATAGGGTTGCAGGTGGTGCTGCGGCCTCTGGGACCACACTGGAGAGCTCACGGGGAGATGGATGGATTTTAAGCTGTATTTGTCAAAGCTCCAAGGCTCCAAGGCTCCAAGGTGTTGCAGCAAGTCGCTCACTCAAGGGGCATGTGGGAGTGGTGGTGGGGGCTGGGGGATGTTGAGTAGGCTGGCCCCCAGCCCCCACCCACCGTACCCGGAGCACTTTGGCTTAACCAGTGTTGTTTGCCGGCCCAGTTAAGAGCTGGTCAGAACCGAGGTTCCATGCTTTAAGTGAAGTGTTTTAAGACCTGTCAACTAGATTAGCAGTCAGGGCGGTCCCTTCCAGCGCTGAAGTTCCAGGGTCCCCTGCTCATCCCATGTCCCCTCTTAGGCTTCTCCTGCTTCCCATTTCTTCTTACGTTCAAGGATGGGGGCAGCGAGAATAAGGCTGAGGATTCAGGACTTGACTCTTAGGAGAGGGGGTGTGGGAATGGTGGGGAGGCCGGTGAGTGCCCAGGTCATTGTCATTGGAAGGCACATTTCAACCCAGAGATGCACCTCAAAGTGGTGGTGTGGTGTGTGTGTGTGTGCACACGTGCTTGCGGCCCCCACTCAGCAAAAGGCCCTGGGGCCCAGATGAGTTGGAGAAGTTCCTGGAAAACATGCAGTAGCTAAGCTGCATTTGGATGTGTGCATGTGTGTGTGTTTCATGTTTGCATGTATGTCAGTGCGTACAAATGAGTTAACTGCAAGGGATTTTAACTGAAATGATTAGGGTGTAGACAGATTCTAAATAGAGCAGAAGTCTCCTAGAATCTCAACATTTTGGAACGAAACCAAAGACCATCAGTTCCAAACCCCTCGCACATCTGATGAGAAACGGAGACTCCTCTGGAGCGAGCACCAGGGCTCCCTAACTCCTGGGTCAGTGCTCACACCCCGCCATGTGGGTGTCAAAGCCTCTCCCACGTACCAGAATGACGTCAGCTGAAATCAATGAAACATCATGGCAAATGGACAAAAATGTTCACAGAAAAGAATCCAAGGCAAATAAATCCCTTCCCAGCCCTGCCTGCCCCCACCCACATCGCCATTCCTCGGGCAGCGGCTCCTGGGGATGCCACTTGCAGGAGGGGCCTGCCCAGCCCTGCAGCCCAGGGGGGGGAGCCTGCAAAGAGAGCACTGAGGACAAAAACAAGAGGAGAAAGAGCCCAGACCCATTAAAGATCAGTGGGGTTCTCTGGGACCCAGAGATGTGCAGGGATTGGAGAGAAAGAAAGACCAGCTGAGAAGCAGGGGGCAGACAGAAGGGTGTATGTGTGTGTGTGTGTGTGTGTGTGTGTGTGTGTGTGAAGGAGACACACAACAGAGAGACTATCACCCTGGGCGTATGTTTGTGCAAACCCAAGAGAAGCCAACAGACAGCAGAGCTCCTATGAAAGCTGAGGAGGAACACACACACACACACACACACACACAGAGTGGATGAGGGTGGGGCTGGGAACAGGAGAGCCAAGGTGAGTGCCAGGAAGTGAAGCCTGTCAGAGCGAGCCAGGGTGCAGGCCTGTTTGTGTCTGATGGGCTGTGTGACAAAGGACGACAGCATGTCTGTGCATGTGTGAAATCGGGGCATGCCCCGGGGACCTGGAGGGACAACGAGGAGGACAGGCCACGGCATTCCACAGTCAGCAGCCCACCGGACTGGATGCCACTGACCGAGGTGCTCTGGGCCCCCAGCGTCCCCTTCCCCTGGACAGCCTCCCCCCTATGGCTGCTCAGGTCCTCTCCTGCCTTCACCTCCCACGCTCACCACCCCACCCCTCTGCCTGGGAATCTCCTCCTTTCTCCCCAGGAGTGAATGTCCCTGGCATATGACAGTCTCCCAGCCTGGGACAAGTGTCTCTGCTCTTGGTACAGCAACCACCAAATACCTGTCCACCCCCCACACCCACTTCTTGTCTCCCAGCACCAAACACAGGCCTTGAGTTACACAACCCACCTTCAGATTCTGTCTCTCCCTCTTCTATTGTGTGACCTTGGACAAGTTACTTAGGCCTTTCTAAGCCCTACTTTCTCCGGTTAAAAAAAAAAAAAAAAAACCACAACACAATAGAGTTCCTATGAGAAACAAAGGAGATAACATACGTGAAGCCCCTGGCACTGTGCCAACCATGGAGTGGTTACTAGTACTTTCCAGTGTCTCTGGCTCATGCCCCCAGGGGTAGGTTTTTGTCTCAGAGCCGCCCAAATTGCACCACCTTCTTGAAATCCTCAAACTGGAAGTACCTTAGAAGTCACGAGGTCCAAGCGCCACCTCATGCCCACAACGCTCACAGAGGTGTAATGTGTATTAATAATGGAGCCAAGACCAGATTACAGATCTGCTTCCTATCAACAGCCTTCGGCTTTCTGCCGTCAGCCAGAGCCAGAGGATTTCACAGTGGTATTCTTGGAAGATTGGTTCCCATGGGTCTGGAGGTGACATGGAGCCCCAAGGTGTGGGCAGGGCAGAGGGCAGAGGAGGACAGAGCCATGCCTCCCTCCAGAGTCCTGAGCAATTCAGCTCTGGCCCCCGATTTGCATTCCCACTTAGCAAAGCCAAAGCTCTGCAGAGAACAGGATCCCCTCCCAGATTCCCCCTGCCACCGGCACTTGAAGGCAATTTAGTGCCCATCCGTGGTCCCTCTCATATGTCCCTTGGGGGGTTAGCCCCCACCAATAGTAAGGGATCAAAGGACTTCCCCAAACCACACACTGTCCTCTCCCTGAAAGAAAGGATCTCAAGTTATTACGGCCTTGTCCATCTCATGGTATTTCTGTAGCACAGACTGGTGCCAAGGAGGCTATAAACCTGGCCCTTTATCCCAGCTCCGTGTCCTTATCACACTTCAATCACGGCCAACAGGATCAACAGTGCTAGTGCTGGTAGGACTGTGCCCAAACATGCCCTCCTCCCTGGAGGACAGGAATCCCAGGAGAAGAGTTAATCTGGCTGCCAAAAGGACACCAGAAGTCACATCCCTCGCGTTTGTTTATCAGGGTTCCTGGGACAGGAAGTCTAGTGCATGGGCAGGAGATGACCATGGCAGGGGCAGGTCTGGCCAGAAGAGAGAGCAGGACATGCCAGGAACCCCGCAGTTGGGAAGAGAAATGCTGAAGGGATGCAGGAATATCAGGCAAGAAGTGGGTATGGCTGGGGGGCTGATGAGTAGAAGCATTTCCACACTCACCTTCTTCGCCTCCTCCCTGCAGTGACAAAACAGTCCCCAGACCCCCACCCCGCTGGCAGGGCTTCCGGGGACAGAGGAGGCCTGGGAGGAGGCAGAGACCAGGGCAGGGATTTCAGGGATTCGGGCGCCCATTGCACTTCCTTATCCTAGACAGAGGGAACCAGGAACCGTGGCAAGCTAGAGGACCCTGCAAGCACAGGAGCCCCCTACCCTTCAGCACCTGATTGGGGAGGGGGCAGACGATGGGAGGGGACTTCCTCCAAAAAGCTCTTCATGATCGCCTGTCCCTCTGCAGATAAACAGGGGCCCGTCATGTCCTGCTCATGGGGACCATGTGGCCAAATCTACAGGAGTTACACCATTCACTCCCTCCCCCAAAACCCATTTGTCCAAATGCAGAATACATTACAAATGTGTAACATTGTCCATTAATTCATTCCTTCAAAGAACCATATAGCACCACAGCTAAGAGCATGGAATCTGGAGCCAAACCGGATGGCTTAAATCCCAGCTCGACCAGCTGTTGGCTGTGTTACCTTGGGCAAGTTACTTAACCTCTCTGTACCTCAGTTTCCTGATCTGTAAAATAGGGATAATATTAATAACTACCTCATAGGAGTATTGTGAGGTTTAAATGGGTTAATATGTCAAGTGCTTTATGGCTGGCACATAATAAAAGCTAAATAAGTGCTTGATGTGATTATTATTTATTCAGTCATCAACATGTTACTGAGCACTGACTGCGTGGTAGGTGCTATTTCAAACCCTAGGATCCCATGGTGAGCCATCCCGACATGGAGCTTACATTTTAGTGAGGGAGACAAACATTCAATAATCACTTAAAAAAAAAAAAAAGTGGGGGGGGCACCTGGGTGGCTCAGTGGGTGGAGCATCCAACTCTTGGTTTCAGCTCAGGTCACGATCTCAGGATTGTGAGATCAAGCCCCGCCTTGGGCTCCACGTTCAGCATGGAGTCTGCTTGAGATTCTCTCTCTCCCTCTGCCTCTGCCCCCCACTCGTTCTCTCTGTAAATAAATAAATAAATAAATAAACAAACAAACAAAATCTTTTTTTTTTTAAATGAGTATTTACAAATCGTAATAAGAGATATAAAGGCAAAGAATAGAGAATTCTGAGAACACGTAACAGGGGACCCAACAGATTTGCGGGTCAGGGAAGGCTCTTTCAGGCGTGAGGTTTATCTCGCTCTTCCCCTCTGAGCCTGACCACCCTGCAGGCACCACTGACCATCAGCAGGCGCCCACCAAGGACAGAGCCCATCTGCGCCTTCACAGGTCTGGCTGTGGTGGAGACTCAGCTGGCCCTCCGTCTGAGAAGCCCAGGCAGGGCCGAGGCCCCATCACCTGCTCCCAGCACCACCCCACTTCTGGACCTGCGGTGGCCTGGGAACAGAACCACAAGTCCTGCTCTGGTTCCTCACATCGTCCAGCCGAGAGCAGACACTCTTCCTATGGAATTTCCTGGCATACTCTGGCCACTCTGAAGGTCATGGCCATTTGTCAGGAGGCCTCCCCTTGTCCTTAGAGACTGTCCTAAATCTGTCTTCAGCCAGGAAGACAAAGCGACATCCTGGGCCAGATCCTTTACAGTTCAGCTCGCAAATGTGTTCAGCTGTCTCGTGCAATCATCACGGCATCTCTAGGAAGTCGGTATTGAGATTATTGACATACCTATCTTGTAGGTAAAGAAACAGGCTCCCAAAGCTTAAGCCACTTTTCCGAAGTCATACATTATTATTAGTGGAACAGCTAGGACCCCAGCTGAGGCCTTCTTGACTCCAGACCCTGCAGTCTTAAAACAACATAATATGGTCTTTTTAATAACATGAGCAATAATAATTTATGCAATAGCTAATATTTAGAGAACACTGACTATGTGGCAGGTATCACCGTAAACTGAAATCACTCAACGCCCATGATAACCCTCTGAGGTAGGTGCTATTGTTAATCTCCTGTTACAGGTCAGGAAACTGAGGCACAGAGAGGTTAAGCCAGGTGCCCAAGGCCAGTTAGATGAGTCCCGAGGCAGAGATGCCGAGTTGAGAGTCGCAGAATGGTGGAGATGGGAGCGGCCTTAGCAGCCCCGGGCTGAAGGCCCAGAGGAAGGGACAGACGGTGAGTCACAGTGGAGCCCCCCTGTGCCTGGGCAGAGCCCATGCCACTCCCCGCGCTGCCTCTCTCACCCATCTGTCTCCAGGTATCCGGGGGTCTCAGCTTCCCTTGGGACCTTGCCCTCCACCACCCCCTCTGGTCCCCCGTGAGAGCCAGGGCCTGGGCACGGCCTTGTCCGGCTCTGTCTCCCATCAGCACTGGACATAGCACCGGGCCCTTTGACCCTGTCGCCAGCCCCCCTCTGCAGCCAAGTCAGTGAACGAAGAGGACCAGCTGATGGCCACCTCAGAAGCCTTGGGGCAAGGCGGCCCCTCCTTTCCACTTGGGTCTTTCTCCAGAAAGTGACTTCAACCCAGCACACTGGGCCTATCCTAAAAAAAAAAACAGACCCCGGGGAGGGGTGCCCCTTGCAGGGCTGCCTCTGTCCTGGATACTCCTGCCCCCCTACCAGAGAAGTCTCTGTCCTCCCAGGGCCCCTTCAGGGCCAGCCCTCTCTCCACAGTGCCCAGGCCCATCTCAGCGTTTCTCACAGGGCATGGGGTGAAGGATGAGGGCGAGGGGGCGACTAAAGCCTGCCAAGGACCCAAGAAGCTGGAGAATTATTTTTGCTTTCATCCATGTGCCCACAGCACCAACCTGCTGCTGCCCCCAGAATGCCATGAGGTCCTTACTACTTTGGTCTGCACCCTTTCAGAGGGCTTAGTCTCTGTCCCTGCGGACAAAACCAGGGGAAGGGTTTGATCAGGAGTTGCCCGTGGTGGGGAAGTGGGAAGCCCTTGCTTCTGGCTGGGTGATGCGGGAGCTCAGAGGGAGAGGAGGTGGGCACAGGCAGGGGCAGGCCCAGCAGCCTGCTGTCTGCCCCGCAAGGTGACCTGCCATTGTCGCTCCCCCTCCCCCGGCCCCCCTGGGACTTGATTCTCCAGAGGCCTCCTGTGGAGGACAGAGCCAAGTAGGAAGAGAAAGGAGCCTGGTGTGCAGTTAGAAAGGCCCCACCGACCAGATGCTGGCTCTAGCGTCCCTGGGATGGAAAAGCAAGGCCTGTGGGGAGTGGGAGAGGGGACCGCGGATCCTGTTGAGGTGATGCCCTCCCTCCCAGTTGCTCAGAAGCATCTAGACCAGGCCTTGTGCTGAGCTGGCATGTTTCTGCCTCCCAGCTGGACCACAAAATAGAAGGAAACATCTATAAAGTTCCTGAGCCGCAGCCCTGCCAAGGGGCTGCTGGTTCCCCCTCTAATTGGTCTTAATTTCCATGATTTGCAGGTCCCAGGCTCACTGAGGGCCCATTCCCCATCGTGATGGATAGGCAGGAATAGTCAGCCTGGTGAACCAGCCCCCGCGGGCTCTGGGTTGATCTAGCAGGGTCCTATGGGGTGCAGGACAACCCAGTCCTCCACCCCAGGCTCACCCAGAGCCCCGGGCCCTAAGCCCACTAGAGCACGATTAACCTCTGCGGGACGGGGCCCCTCCCTTCACACACACAGCGATAGGATGTGGAAAGAGAACGGACTTAGAACCGGGGCTCAGACTAGAGATCCGTCCCATCCTCCTGAGAGCCCCTCCCAGGGCCCAGCACATAGTAGATGCTCAATAAACACATGTTGCTCCACGGTTTGGCTGATCTAGGGGGACTTGACCTTACACCATGTCAAACTTGGATGCCTTCTGCCACCTGCTCTCTGGTTCCGCTTTTGTCACAGTGACTGAAGTATAACTCTGGAGTCAGGCTGCCTTAGTCTGAATCCCAAATACATTAGTCCTGGCAAGGTGATCTTGGGCAATTACTTAGCTTCTCTGTGCCTCAGGTTTCTTATCTTTAAAATGGGGGTAATAGCACTACCTACTTCACCGGTCCATTATATAAAGAAGTATGCTCTGGGAGCACAATAATGGATCCCAAAGACGTCCATGCCCTAATCCCCGGGATCTGTGACTGTTACATTACATGGCAAAGGGATTTTGTGGAGGTGTTTCAAGTAGGCCCTTGAGATGGAGAGATTATCCTGAATTATCCAGGTGGGCTCAACCTAATCACATGAGTCCTTAAGAGCAGAGAGTCTTTCCTGGCTGGGTTAGGGAGAGACGTGTCAGCAGAGGAAGCACCAGGGAGAGGCAGTTGTTCCTGGATTTGAAGACGGAAGAAGGGGACACAAGCCAAGGAACACAGGCCTGTGGAAGCTATAAAAGGTAAGAAAATGGGGGCGCCTGGGTGGCTCCGTCGGTTAAGCGGCTGCCTTTGGCTCAGGTCATGATCTCAGAGTCTTGAGATCGAGCCCTGCATTGGGCTCCCTGCTCAGCAGGGAGTCTGCTTCTCCCTCTCCCTTTACGGCTCCCCCAGCTTGTGCTCTCTCGCTCATGCTCTCTCTCAAATAAATAAATAAAATCTTAAAAAAAAAAAAGGTAAGAAAATGGGATCACCCCTGGAATCACCAGAAAGGACTGTAGCCCTTCCTGCACCTTAATTTTTAGCCCAGTGAGACCTGTGTCAGACTTCTAACCTACAGAACTATAAGCAAAATCTGTGTTGCTTTAAAGCACTAAGTCTGTGGGCATTTGTTACAACAGCAACAGGAAGCTCATACGTCCTAGCGTGTGAGTCTGGCAGGGAGTCAGAGCTCAGTGTCAGCTCTGTACTCTGTTGTGTCACCATCATCACCACTGTTCTAATACGGGCCAGAGGACACACTGTGGCTTCCTTCCGTCCCCGGGGCAGCTGCCTATCCAGCAAGAGCCTCTCAGAGCCGGGATCGCACTCAGCTAAGCATCGGAGAGTAAATGCAAGGTCGCCAGGGAGCAGGGAACGTTCTCAAAACACAGTGTCACTTGGCACAGCCGTCCTGTGAGCAAGACAGATGATTGGCGCCCCCCCCCCCGTGTTCCCTTTCTTTTAAAGAACAGCAGGGGTGACCCCCGCTCCCCGCCCCGGGAGAGTGGGGAGGGGCTGCCTGGTCCAGGCACGAGGGCACACCTGCGGTCATCACAGCAGAGACGACAATTCTGGGGCTTAACGGCGCCCGTTGCACCCCAACACACTGGCAGAGGCCTGGCCACCCCAATGGTGTGGCATCCCAAACTTGTCCCTGGCTGGAGGTGGGATGGCCGAAGGAGACGGACGGTCTCCAGGGGCCTGGTCTGTGATCAGCGGTGGGTTCCCCCCACAGAACAAGCTCCACTCAGGGCTCACTCCTATGTCCCCTCATTCCCAGCCGCATCCCCAGCCAAGTGAAAGGGAGGCTCGCCCCTTCCCCAATCCCCCCAAGCCTGCATACCTCCCCTTCCTCCTCACCCCCAATTTTCTTCCTCGGCCACACCCCACATTCTCCCCAGGTACTGAGAGCCCTCAGAAGTCTGTCCCTACTAGATCTCGTTCTTCTCAAGAGTCAGTGAGGCTCAACTTGGTACCGGGCATAGTCTTCAGCCTCAGACCAGACTAAACCCAGTGCAGGCACCAGACTGCCCAACAATGTCCACAGAACGCCCCGTCTCAGGGGACAAGAGGACAGGGAGAGCCACCGCTCCCAGGGGTACCCTGACCTCAACCCCAGGGCCCATCCCATGTGGTTGCCCACTGCCCACTGAGACCTGCCCCCCTACATCCCACCCCCGAAACCTCCCTTTCTGTCCGCAGGTCAGCTTCCTGCAGGCGTTTTCCCACTGCTCCCTGTTCAGCATTCGCTGGCAGCTCATGGGCCACGGGACCTCCCTTTGTTCCTCCCTCCAGCCCCCAACCTACAATCTCACTTTCTGATAAAGAAATTCCCTTTAGCACCACCACCCCAACTCTGACCAACCATAGGGAGCCGATCTGCGTGGGCACCTTGCAGGGCCACTACTGACCCATGTTGTGCCTCTGCACAAATTAGGAAAACGTGCCCTTTTCCCCAGGTGGACACAGGCCCCGCCAGTGCATGGCCTGGTGAGAAGAGCATAGGCCGGGTTTTACCTCTTGGTAAAGTGTCCTTGCACAATGCACAACCTGCCCACCTGTGCACAGCAGCCCTGTTGGACAGACCACAGACAGTATACCCACTGAAGGGGCCCGATAGACCCCCAAGTCTTAACCCCTCATTTGAGAAGTGAGAAAGTGGACACCCAAAAGGATAAATTACCCAGGGTAATTTATCCCAGGTCACACATCAAGCTGGGGGCAGACCCAAGGCCAAAGATCCAGGTGTCCTGATTCCCAATCTAGTGTCTATTCCCTCGGCTACTCTCCCCATGCCTCACTCCTGGGGACAGATGGCAAAGCCAAGACAGCAGGAGAACTCCTGAAAGCGGTGCCCGGGGAAGCCCTCCTGCACTAATTAGAAGAGAAGTGATAACCTCATCCCAAATTCTGTCTAGACATAAAATTGAACATAAAACTCTCTGAACCGTGTACTACCTAACCCTTGGCTGGTGTGGAACGTAAATACAGACCATCCCAATTCATTTCCCATCCACCAATCACATTTATCCTATGTTACTTCACTGTGAGTATGTCCCCTATGTCCATCTAGGCTTGATGTCTTAATTTCTTGTCCAGAGTTCCCACTAACCTCTAACATCACCAAGCCAGAAAAGCTGGGGAAGATACACACACACACACACACACACATACCTTCTCTCTGTCTCTGTCTCTCTGTCTCTCTGGCTGGTGTCTGTGATTACAGTGTGGCGATAAAATTCAGGCAGAACCAGACCTCCTGGTTTTGAGACCTGCCTTTGCCACTTCTTGGCGGTAAGATCACAGGCAAATGCTTTAACTACTCTGTGCCTTAGTTTCCTCTTTAATACCATTAGATAACATCAGGCATGACTTCATAGAGGTTTATGAAGATCATGAGAGTGGATATTTGTGCCACACTTAGCACAGTGCCTGGCTAATAGCGAGCACCCAGCAAATACTGGCTGTAACTATATTGGGTTGCTGTTTTTTGACACCTTGTCCTGGCCCTGTTTCCCCGAAGTCTGGGGAGGGGGTGGGGGAGGGCATTGTCTAGGCTGCCTGGCACAGTCTCCATCTCAGTATCCCAACTGACAGAGCAGGGCTGGACTGCCTTGGTAAGTAGTGATCTCCCTGTCACTGGGAGCGATCAAGCAGAATCCGGATGATTCTGCCTTGGTAAGTAGTGATCTCCCTGTCACTGGGAGCAATCAAGCAGAATCCGGATGAACATTTGGCATAGATGTGGCAGAATGGGGTAGGAGGTGGTGAGAAGAGCAGAGAGGTCTCTTTCAAAGTCCCTTCAAACTCAGATAGACTGAGTAAGTGAATAAATCCACATCTCTAGGCACCCATGTGGGCACAGACTTGCCCACAAATGGGGACACACGAACAAAGGCACACTCTCCACATCAGCTCCGCGGACTAGAAGGGAGTGTTTCCAGGCAAGCCAGCAGCCGGGCCCAGCCCCTGCCCCAGCCAATTTCTGTGCACACGTAGATATCCAGGTGGCAAGCAGGAGCTTTGAGGGAGGCGCCAAGTGGGATGTCAAAGAGCCTGTTTCCTGCCACTCCCAGTTCTCTATTTACAGGCACCAACTGCCAACCCCCAACCCCATCTCCACTGCTGCCCAGCTCTGAGACTCTCAGACAGGATGGGGGGCAGGGAGCAGGAGTTGGGCAAGGTAGGGCACCTGGGGCAGTCCTGGCAGCCCTGGCCTCTAAAGGGTCAGGGTGCCCAGAATTCAGATGCTGTGAGAGGTAAGGATTTCCTTATCAGAGAAGTGATGAAGCAGGAGGTTGTGGAAGGGTCAGGAGCCCTGCCTCCAGCCAAGGCTCAAATCCAGTTCCACCCTCTAGGAGTAGGCTAAGAAGAGAGACTCAGGGAATCCTGGCTAGCAGAACTATTCCTGCCCCTGCCTTCTCCCGTCTCCCACCCCACCGCGCTCGGCCCCCCAACACTTCCTCTGGGTGCTGTGTGCCATCTATTAGCCATTCTACAGAGAGCACTGAGAAACCAGAGCGGCAGCCTAGTCAAACCTTCCTATCAGCCTGGGATGCATTACTGCATATTATTTGTCTTTGCAGCAGCTGCGACAGCGGTTCTTCGTTCCTAACAATATTAGGTATTAAAAAGGGCCCCTAAGTGCCACGTACATCTTTGCTGAGAGAGGACAGCGCATTTGGGGGGCGGGGCGGGGGAGGCCAGCCTCTGGAATGAACCATTCGCTGCGGATTCGTCCAGAGGTGGATGGTGGTTGCAGAAATTAGGCGCGGGGGGGGGGGGGGGGGGGGGGGGGGGGGGG